>NC_053461.1:302807-605615 GCF_015227805.2 Hirundo rustica
TGGTGGAGCTTAGTGATTTTGGCTCTCAATACATCGCTTTGTAAACTTACACTTCAATTACACAAGCAGTTGTCACTGTGTCTTGAAAATGGGCCAAATCTCTGCCCAGAAAGTAACCCAAAAGTGTACCATCAATTCTAAGGAGCAAGATGCTGGTGCCTAGCTGCTGGCAACTTTGGTAATCATCTCTTCCCCTCATAAAAGTAATAGAATATATAGGGTGCTAATTTCAAAGAAAAAGTTGAAATATGGGCTTAGGGCCCTTGAATTTATGAGATATAGGATGAGAGATGCATAGAATTGTGTCACGCTTGGTTTATTTTTCAGAATTAAAATCATGTTTTAATTTCCCTTGCAGATTTTTGGGATGTATCTGGGTGGGAGATCTCACATTTGTTTGAACACATGTTTTTACTCAACAAGCACATGGACAGTGAGCAGACCCACAATTAAACTGAGAAATTATATCACATGCTGATCCTGCCTCCATTTAAATCAATGGACAGTCAGTACAATTAAACCAGAATTGGGTCCTAGGCTCAGACGTAGCATTTGTGCTTAGAGCCTACCTGGAAATTCGGGCCATGACACCAATTTCACTCTGTTGTCATCTAAACTATCTGTTCCTAAGTATAAATTAGTTGCTCCACAAATCTTATGGAGTTTCAGTTTTGTATGTTTGTCCAACACTTATTCTAAATTATCACACAAATACTATTATCCAATGAATGATATCTGATGTTTTGAAAATACTGATTTTTAACACCTGAACCTGAACTCCAGACCTTGGTGTTTGGTACCCAAAGTGAGATATGTTGCTTTTATTTTTGGAGGTATGTTGTATCTAAGAGGTCTCAAAGGCTCCTCCTAAACCCTCCTCCTGCAGGATGCCAGCTGTCTCGGCAGAGTCCCGAGACCAGGGGTTCATGTGCAGCCTTTTGCTGTTGTCAGGGAAAAGAAGGAAAAAGAACAAAAGACTCAGTCCTGGAATCTGTTGTCTGTGGTCTGCGATAGGATCTTCAATGGATTTTCTGGCTTCCCTTTGGGAACTGGAAATGGTAACTGCAGCTTCTTTACACTGTGGTATTTCTCAATTTCTTTTTTGTTTTGTTGGACTGACAGATGAGAAGGAAATTTTGACATGGCAATGTGCCATACATGTTCATCTAATACTGAAAACTGGCAATATATCAACGTTCTTCTGGAGTATTATTCTACAAGGCATAAGATAAGAGCAAAACTCTATTAGGACGTCTAAAAGCAGTTCAGAGCCGGCTGTGACTGCAACACACATGAACCAGTGCTCTCCACTAATTCTTATTGCAAGGCAAAAAGCCACAAGCGTAATTCTGCCCAAAAGGATGATCAATAAATGGAGTTAGCCTGGAGAAAATGAGGCTCATGGGGAGGCTTTTCACTCTCAGCACCTCCCTGACAGGAGGGTCTAGCCAGGTGGGGGTTTCTTTTCTCCCAAGTAACAAGGGACAGGACAAGAGGAAACAGCCTCAAGTTGCCCTGGGGGAGATTTAGATGGGTAATAGGGAAAATTTCTTCAGTGAAAGAGTTGTCCAGCTCTGGCACAGCTGCCCAGGGCAGTGGTCATCATCCCTGGAGGGATTTCACTGATGTTTAGACGTGGCACTTGGGTTACTGGTGAACAAGGTGGTGCTGGGTTAACGGTTGGACTTGATGACCTTCGAGGGCTTCCCCAAACTGACTGATTCTGACTTTTTCAGATGTTTGCAGGGGATCCAGCAGAGAGAAGAGCAAGGCTATGCTATTGTGCAGTGACACAAGGCCACCTCTCCTGTGTAGCCCACGCTCCAGGTCTGAGCATGGAGTCCACGGAGGGACCTCTTCATCCCCATTGCACTGCCAGCAGAGCAGCCAGCACTGAAAGGCCTGGTCATGTATCTCAAGTGTCATGTATCTCAGTCACCTTGGGACTCCAAAAGCTTCCTTATCCTTGCTGTGACCCCTAAACAGGCTTGGAGCTGTGTGTCCAGGTGGCAACTCCCCTCAGGAAGCCAATGGTATCTGCTGATTAGCTAAAAGCCCTTAAAAATGAAGTGTCAGTGTACTAAACAGGAGGTTTCTCATGAGATGAGGAGGGTGGAGGATGAAGGTTAAACTGAAGTGTCAGTGAAATACCAGGAGGAGGCTTCTCAAGAGGAGGGTGGAGGATTAAGGCTGTTTGGAGCACAGGCGTTGACTCCTCAGGTCTTTCATTGCCGTCCGTGTGTGACACAGTTTCTGCATTACTTTAGTGGTTAACCTTTGTAAATATTGTTTTAACTTCAGGCTAATGCCATAGTGGAGGTACTTGTGCCTTCTGAGTGCTCCTCACAGCGGTGTGTTGAGAGTCCCAGGAGCCAGCGAGGCACATGGCAATCCTCACAGCACTGCGCCCGTTCCAACTCATCTGCCCGTGAGCCTGTCACTGAATGCACAGTGCATGGAGGGAGGGTTTTGTGCTGGGGTTTTGTGCTCTCACCACTTCTTCAGTTCATGGAAAAGCCAGGATCAAAGAGCTCAGAATAATGAGCCGTGTTGCACGGAGATGAGATCAGCAGAAGTTCTTATTGAAGTCAGAAGAAGTTATGCCCCATCTTTTATGTTAGGAAGAATAATGACACTGTCATTATGTCTTAAATCTACCTATTTTGCAATATGATGTGTTAGATGGGCTCTTTGATAAAATACAGCTTCGTGCTAAAAATAAAAAGTAAAGGCTATTCACTTGCTCAACTTAAATATTAATGTTTTGCAAAGTCCTAACCATGCTATTAAGTGTCACATTCAACTCCTTGATTTGGTCTATTTTCTCTGTTCCTTGTTTTGATCTGATTCTTATATTGCTCTTTCCATCTATTTTGCTTTCATTATGAAGGTACCTGAGGGATCATAGCAGGAAACAGCACAAGAGGTGAAAGAGGTTTTCAAAAAACCCAATCTGCTCTTTGAGCTCTTGCAATCCCTGTGGCCAAGCAGGAGCATTGGGAAATTAATTGGGACATTCATTTGGGTTTCTGGCAGGCTGAAAGCCATTGTTTTCTGGCAAAGAAAAGCAGATAAATAATTAAATACAAACTTTGGAATTATGCAGTAATTTTAAAACAACTATTCATCATTGATCGGATTTGGAGTGGGAAAGGTGACAGGCTGCCTGTCTGAAAAATAAACCTCACCTTCATGAAGTGACGTGGAGAAATGATGCTCGATGTAAATCGTGGAATTGTAAAATAACTGTGCTTCTGCTGACTAAGCTGCCCTTCAGGGGGGCCTGAACACAATTCCCTGGGCACAGCTGGCTCCTGGGCTGGGGAGCAGTGATCACACCTCATAAATCCATACAGCAATGAAGATACTGCCCATTAACTTCTGTGCAGCACCATTAAGCTTGTTTATTTAAGGAACCTGAGAGGTAATGTGGTGGCATATTGTTATGCTGATTAAAATCTGTAGGAATTAAAAACGCGGAGCATTTTTTCAGCCTAAACTTGTCATGTATGTTAGAATGATGTGTTGTACCAGTGTCACACCGCAGGGCAAATGAAGATAAATGGAGGCCAGCCCCTCCTGAGAAGGGTGGCACAGACCCTCCCACCCCTGGCTGCCTGGCTCCCTGACCTGCAGGGTGAGTTTGCCAACAGCGTCCATCATGCTGACATACAGAGACGCTTTTTTACACCTTTGCGATTAGTTTGTATTAACTCGATGATTTAGAATCATAGAATCAGAGTCAATAATGTTGGAAAAGACCTTTAACATCAAGTCCAACCATTACCTTGAGATCAACTGATGCTTAGGAAGAAGTTCTTTATTATAAAGGTGCTGAGGCCCTGGCACAGGGTGCCCAGAGCAGCTGTGGCTGCCCCTGGATCCCTGGCAGTGCCCAAGGCCAGGCTGGACACTGGGGCTGGAGCAGCCTGGGACAATGGGAGGTGTTCCTGCCATGGCAGGGATGGAATGAGATGACCTTGAATCTTTCTAGGATTTTAGGATTCTGTGATACTTGGACCACTGTATGTATTTTGTCTCTATAAACAAATAGAACACAAATGACCTAACAGAGAATATATTGTGAAACTGTGTTTTTAAATGATCATTATTGTTCTTCCTAAGAAAAAGCAATTACTACATAACACTACATTAGGGCCCAGAGCACACGTGCAGGTGTAAGAGAATACCCTGGGTGCAACTGAAAGAGGCTCTCAATAGATATCTGACCTGATTTCAAACCAGTTATAAAGTATATTAAAAAACCAAGTTAACAGAAAACTGGAGGCCAGTACAGAGGTTTCCATGGTCTCCTGCAAGTATTTATTTTAAACAAATAAAAAATTTCTCAGTATCTGAGAAACCTGAAAGTCAAGCTGGTCCAACTGGACTGAACTTCCTCACTCGAAACTAACAAGCACGGAAGGAAAATAAAGGGCTGTTATGAAGTGAAAATGGTTCTTTTTCTCCCTTTTAAAACTAATGCTGGCTATTAACTAGGACAAGCTGTCCTGCTCTCTGTCAGTGAGTGACTGACTGTTCCTGCCAGAAGTGAGGGGAGTCAAAGACAGACCTGTGGTGATCTGCTTGTCAAGTGGAAATGCCCATCTGTGCCCTGGAGCCACGTGTGTCCCACTCAGCGCTGGGCATGGAGAGAGAACTTCACCCAGGGGATGAGCATCTTGGCTTTCATTCCTGCAAAAAGCAGTTGTCCAAGTCAGAGGCTTGATTAAGGTCACAGCGTCTGAGGTAGCACCTCCACTGCCCGTTAGTTGAAACGTGCTGTAATTTCCACTGCCCTCTGGATACCAGTCAGCTCTCGAGGGTGAAGCTGCTTCCAGCTGAGAGGAATGACAAGATTTGTCTTTACAAACAAGCCCTGGGTCTGCTGGTAGATATAACTAGAACTGAAAGATAAGAGAAACAATGGGAAGGACTCTACTGATTGATGAATGGAAAAGAAAGTACTTGTCTTTACAAACAAACCATAGGTTTGTTTGTAAATGAAATTGAATATTGAAAGATGAAAGCAACAATGGGAAAACCCCATAAATCCCATAAAAATTAAAAATTAGGGGGGTTATACATTAAAAAGGGAATCATTTGGGGAAGTCTGTACCTCTCAAGTACCTCAGCCAATGGGGAAAGAAAGAGGGAAATATGGCCAGGAAATTAGGATAAAAAGGAGGCTACGTCCTCCGAAAAACTGAGAGACCCTAGGGGAAATGCCCCATGGCCTCTCCCTTTATTTGAATAAAGTAAAAGGACTCCTCTGTCTCCTTTTTGGAATAAACCTCTGGTGTTCATGGATTAATTTTCCTAACACAGCTTGCTCTGATGATGGTTGATGATCCAACAATCAAGGAAACTGCAACTGTTCATCTTCTTCCATGCCCTTTGGTAATAAAGCCCACTGATGTAGTGTATGCTGTGTGGGTAGAACAACATCCTTGTGTCTGTGTGTCTGCTGGCTTGCACAGGGACAGCAGGACAATCAGTAACAGGCTCCTGTCTTGGGTAAACTGAGGAAAGTAGAGGCAAGCCCATAAAACAGCTTATCACAGGATGGGGAAGGTTGGAGGGGACCACAGCATGTCACCTGGTACTCCTGCCCCAGCAGAGTCATTCTAGAGCTCAGGATTGTGTCCATAGGCAGTTCTGGAGTATCCCCAGTGAGGGAGACTCCACAGCCTCTCTGTGCAGCCTGTTCCAGTGAGAGGTCTCCTGCCCAGGACAGACATTCTCCCTGATGGAAAGGTGGCTTGGAGGTGACTGTTCCCGTGGCTCAGGACTTTGGGTAGATGGCAGAAACATGGAGTGTGTCTGTCTGTCTGCACTCTAGGTTTCATTCCACATGCCTGCTGAGCATTCCTCACCCATCAGGCACGAGCTTGGGACAGCTTGAGCACAGGACACGGGAGCACTGGCCACTGGATCCTTCCCCAGCTGTGGTCATCGACTCTGGGGGAGGCCTGGAATGACTCCTGATGGCTGAGGAAAAGTTCTGTCTGGGATGGGCCACTGTTTCCTGCCATGGAGTGCTGGAGCAGACTGGGGCCAGTCCCAGAGCTGCCCATGGTGTGCCATGCCACTCTGCAGGTGTGGCACTGCCTGAGTGGGGTGTGCCCTAAGCTGTCACACACACCTGTGCCCAGCCCCGTGTTGTCACACCTCTGCCCAGCCCCGTGCTGTCACTCTGTGCCCAGCCCCGTGCTGTCACACCTCTGCCCAGCCCCGTGCTGTCACTCTGTGCCCAGCCCCGTGCTGTCACACCTGTGCCCAGCCCCGCACTGTCACACACACCTGTGCCCAGCCCTGTGCTGTCACCCTGTGCCCAGCTCACTCACCTGGGGACGTGGGGCATGCAGAGGGCAGCATGGAAAAGGTCAAACAGCAGACGTGGGAAGGAAGTTTTTCTTTCTGTTTTAGAATTATTAAAGATCATCCACGTAACAGACTCAGGGCACTTGCTAGTGGATCGTGATTAAGTTTGTGACGTGCAAATTGTTGCTAAGTTTTCAGTAGACAAGTAGACACAGGAAGAGCCCTGGGCACCTTCTGGCACCGACAGCACAAAAACTCAGCTGTGAGAACAGGTCCTGTTCCATCTGTGGAGCCCTGGGAAGGAGTCAGGGGACACTGGTGCAGCTTGGCAGTGCTTGTGTGTTCTCCTGAGGCAGGGGTGGGATGCTCCCTACACCTGAGGGTGCAGATTCCCTCTTTCCTCTGACAAGGTCTGGCAGACAGGGAAATCCAGTCTCTTTTTTTTTTTTTTTTTCCCCATTTTTCTTTATTGTGGGTTTTGGGGTTGGTATTTGGTCAGCTCTAGAATATTCCCCATCTTCTCCTGTCCACCTGCAGACTGAAATGCTGCCAGCTACACTTAGCCCACTCATTAGCCCGAATCTTATCCTTTTTCTACATGGTGGTGGGAATTTCTGTTGCTGTGAAGAGAGTTCTAGGACAATTTATATAATAAGTAGGAGAAGGTGTCAGAGCTCTTCGCCTTCCCTGCCTTTCTCCTGGTAACTGCAGACTGCTCTCTGTGTACCCGCAGAGAGGCGCAGACCCCGGCATACAGGACTAATGTTCGGGAATTCGGGTTCCCATACAGCGCACAAATCTGTATTTCATGCCACAATTGCAAGTCCCAGAAATATCACTAATATTTGAACACTTCAAAAAGCAAACCACTGAAAGATCAAATGCATCCATGAGGCTGAATTATTAGTGAAGTGTGATTTGTAAAAATAAACCCGGTGATTCTATTGACAATAACTACCTGGTTTCTTGTTTTGTTGTTTTTTTTTTTTTTTTAAATTCTTCTAAACCTAAAATTAATTAATTAAAAGAAGAACTAATTAGGGTTGCCTGACAGTCAGCTTCCTTTCCCTCAGAAATCTCAGGGAATAATTACTTGGTAAACCTTCTCTTTTTATATTTCTTTATTTACTTAAATTTTAATTACAAAAACATATGGTATGTTTGTATGAACGAATACTTGAGAAAGCAGCTTGGCAGTAGTGGCGACCAGAGTCCTTTCGTGAATTTACAGAGCAGAAATGTCACAGCTGTCACAGGGCACAGCCTTTGGCAAAGCCAGCGTCCCGCGTCTCTGACCTCACCTAAGGGTGAATTACAGAAGTTTGAGTTGGAAGGAACCTTAAATCTCATCTCATTCCTAACCCTGCCATGGGCAGGGACACCTTCCACTATCCCAGGATGCTCTGAGCCCCGTTCAGTCTAGCCTTGGACATTTCCAGGGATGGGGCAGCTGCAGCTTCTCTTGGAAACTTCTTCCAAGACCTCCCCACCCTCACAGGCAAGAATTCTTTCCCCACATCCCGTTTAATGCTGCCCTGTGGTAGTGGAAGCCATTCCCAGTGTCCTGTCCCCAGTCCCTCTCCAGCTCTCCTGGAGCCCCTTTAAACCCTGCCAGGGGCTCTGAGCTCTCCCTGGAGCTTCTCCTCTCCAGGTGAGCACCCCCAGCTCTGCCAGCCTGGCTCCAGAGCTGAGGGGCTCCAGCTCTCCCATTATTTTTGTGGCCTCCTCTGGACCAGCTCCAGCAGGTCCGTGTCCTTCTTGTGCTGAGGCCCCAGAACTGGAGGCAGTGCTCCAGGCGGGTTCTTCGAAGCACAGATGGGTGTGGAGATCCGAGTTTCCCCTCTATCTATGCTAATTCCAAGTGTTGGTCACAGTGAATGATGGGGTCAGTATCCACAGAGTGATTATCGAACTGCCCGGAATAAAGGGAAAAAAACCCATAAAAGACAGCCCAAGCGTCTTGCCGTGTGTTGTGCCCAGCCGTGCTGTACGTGGGCGGGCTGCGTGGCGTTCGCAGCGGCCACACGCGAGTCGGCGCCCGGTCGTATTCTGCATTTGAGGAACGCTGAAAGACGCTGCGCGCAAAGAGTATCCAGTTCCCTTCAAGTCACCTTCCCTTTGCTCGCGGCCGTGATAATCGACTGCTTGGCACAGCCGCCTCCCGGATCCAGAGATCGGCCGGAGCCGAGGCCCGCGCCCCGCACCCACCGCACAGCTGCGCGGGAGCGGGGCGCTCGGGGAGAGGCTCCGGGGAGATGTCTGGGAGCGACGCGCTCGGGGGACGCTCTGGAGGGGATACGCTCGGGGGATGCCCGTCGGGAGGATGCTCCAGGGGGACGCTCTCGGGCCCCGCGGGCACCTGCCGACGGGCGGACGCCGCCGGGCGCGGAGCGGGGCGCGGGACCCTCCCATTGTCTGCGGCGGGGCCGGGCGGGGCGGCGGAACCGGGGGCCGAGGACGAGGGGCGGCCGCCCACCCTCCGCAGCCTCATTGGCGGCCGCCGAGCGCCGGTGCCTTAAATGGGCGCTGCCCGGGAGCGCTGCCATTGACGAGCGGCGGCGGCGGGCGGGGGCTGCGGCTGCGGCGGGGCTGCGGCAGGGTGCCCGCGGGCAGGGGCGCGGAGCCGCCGGGCGCGGAGCGGGAGGCGCGGCCGGGCCGGCGCTGCGGCGGGGGCGGGCTGCGGCGCAGGGGCGGGCCGAGCGGATCCGAGCCGAGCCGCGGAGCCCCGCACCGGCAACGGCTCCCCCGGCCGCGCAGCGCACCCGGGCGGGCGCACGCTCGGCGGAGCCGCCCCTCCTCCGCCGCCCGCCTCCCCCGCGCATGGCGCTGAGCGCGGCGGCCCCCGGCTCCGCACGTAAGTAACGGCCCCGCCGCGCCTTTGTGCGCGGGCCGCCGCAGGTGAGGGGCCGCACCGGTCCGTCCGGCGCTCTCGGCCGCGCCCCTGCCGGGAACCGGGGCCGGGGGAGGGGGGGAGCCCAGTCGGAGCGGCCGCGGCCCGGCCCGGGGCCCGGCCGGTCGGAGCCCCGGGGCCGGGGGAGGTGCCCGGGGGGGGGACGGGCCGGGCCGCGGCGGCGCCCGCGCTCTGCCCCGCGCAGGTGGCGGCGCGGGGCGCGGCTCGCGGTGACTCCCCCGGGCCGGGGCGGCGGCGGCGGGCGCTGAGACCTCGGCCCGGATGGAGACCGGGGGCGATGCCGGAGCGGTGCCTCGGCGGGGCGGCGGGGCTCCGGCGGCTGCCGAGCCCGGCGCTGCCCCGGCTGCGGGGACCGGCGTGAAGGTGGATGGGCCCGGCGGCGGGGCGGCCGCGGACACGGACGCTGCTGCGGCACCGGCGGCCCCCGCCCCGCCGCCCCGCGGCCCCGGCTCCAGGGACCCCAAGCTGGTCCATCAGCGGTTCCTGCGGAGGAGCGTGGTGGACTCGGACCAGGAGGAGCCCGCCTTCGACCCGCCCGAGGCGGAGCACCAGCGGAGAATCATCCTGCTCCCCAAAACCAGGAGGATAATCGCGGAGCGGGCCAAGGCGGGGCAGGGGGCGGCGGAGGCGGCGGGCCGGGAGGCCGAGAGCTCCGGCGAGCCGCGGGCAGCGCCGGCCGCGGGCAGCGCCGCGGGCGCCGAGGAGCAGAAGGAGCCGGGCAAGGATGCGGAGCGCAGAGAGGCGCAGGATGCTGCCAAGGACCAGGGCAAGGCTAAGAAAGAGGAGCCCGAGGAGGAGGCTGACATGAAAGCGGTTGCCACCTCGCCGGATGGCAGGTTCCTAAAGTTTGATATCGAACTCGGGCGGGGATCCTTCAAAACGGTCTACAAGGGTCTGGACACGGAGACGTGGGTGGAAGTCGCGTGGTGTGAGCTGCAGGTAAGCCCAGCTGATCCTTGATCCTCTTGTGCGCTTTTTTTAATTTTATTTTTTTATTTTTTCCCTGCCTCATAAGACGGGAACCGAAGGCACCGTGCCGGTGTCATCCAGAGCAGCTCAGCCCTGAGCAGCCTTTATGGTCACCATCGCTTAGGATCCAGTGTCTAACTATAGCGCAGTATGCCCATTGGCTCCGGATCCACCACCTTACGTACACTCCTCCCACGCTTAACCCCCTCGGCCCGGCGGCGCCGGGGCCGCGCAGGACCCGCCTGGCGCAGCGAAGGTCACGCGTGGCTCCCCTCCCGCGGGGGCCCGGAGCGGAGCGGGGATGCTCGGCCCCGGCCCCTGCTCGGGCCCGCAGCTCCCCGTTAAAATGACACCGACAATCGGTGAATTGACCGCGTTTGCGGGAGGAGAATTTCCTTTTGTCTCAGGGCTTCATAAAGGCTGAGGAGCTGCTCCCCCCGACCTTCCCTCTCCCCTGCCATGAAATTTTCACTGTCCTGCTGAATCAAACCTCCTAATATGCCTCGGTGCTCGCCTTTTTTTTTAGGCATCGTGTGTGCAGCGTTTTGGTTAGGTCAAAGATTTATGTGTCCAAATACCTTTGAAAAGGTGGATTTTTATGTCAAAGTTGTAGATCCTCAGAGTGCAGTAATGAGAATGAAGGTTTAGGTGATGTCTTTTGCCACTCCCCTGTTCCTGGTGGGTTCTGTGGCCTTTGGTAAAAATCACTGTAGTACATGCTTATTTTTTTTTTTTTTTGCCTGTAGTGTAACTTAGAGTGCCTGTTACCTCACTTGTGTTGGCATCTCCTGGAATGAGACCTATCTAAGAGAAAAACCTAATACAGGCTTAATATTGTTTTATTTTCAGCCTGAGTTATTCTGTAACTTATGTGAAACGAGGGTCACTCTTCATTATAATTTGAGGTCTTTAAACTTCCACTGAGTGGCTGAGCTTTATGGCCTACAAGAGTATTTAACACTGACATGGAAATAATGTGTTATTGTAAGTCTGATCTCCTGGTTGTTTGTTTACATTTTAATGTTGTCCCAATCTGTTTGTAAATTACTCCTGGCTGCTTGGGATAGCTGGGGATGGATGTGCAGCTACGTCTCTATTCTCTGATGATTTCATTACACAACATAATCATAATTCACTGCAGCACTGCTCCCTTAATGAGAATTATGGGGAACACTTCTCAGTCTTCAGTCATGCATTCCCCGGCTGTTATCAGATGGGGATGCGGAATGGGAGACACAGCAGCCAGGCAAGGGCTGCTGGGCTGGTGCTGTGGGGCTGAACCCCTCTCTCCTCCAGCCCCGGGGGTCCTGGAGGGTTTGTGGGGAGAGGGGGGGTCTGGGGGATTGTTAAGGGGGTTTAAAAGAGGGCTGCTGGTGGGAAGCCTGGGGGCTGGCCTGGGCTTTGTCTGGCTTTGCTGGGAGCTGAATCTGGAGTGTGTAAGGCTGCTGAAGGAGAAGTCTGAAATCCGGGCGGGATGGTGGCTGGGATGCTGCTGGAGGCGGGTTGGAAGAAGCTGATGCTGCTCCTGTCCGTCCATGCAGCCCAGGCCAGCCCCGTGGCCGCAGGGCCGTCGCACAGACCCAGCACTCAGCAGGATGCCAGGTTTTCTCAGAGTGCTCTAGTGGGAGATTGACAGAGATGGATTTTCCGCATATTTTCTGTCACAGAGCAGCTTTAACGACTAAAGCCTGCCAAATGTATTGGCGAACGCTGCTTGGAAATGCTGCAAAGTCTGGATCATGTACACCTAAGGATGAGACTGGGAAGGGAAAAGTGCAAGTGTGAAAGCTTTCCCAACTGGTGCATGGCCTTCTTATTCTTAGTTGCACTTGTTTAGAATTACTTAACTGATTGTGTGTGAAGAAATCGTCGCTCAAATTCCCATTGGTTTTCATTGTATGTGCTTCGGCCCAAATCAGATGTTTCTGATAGATTTTTTTCAGTTTAATACAGGATTTGCTTTAGGCCTCTAATCGTGGAAAGAAAATTCTATTGTTTGGCTGCCTTAGATGAATTGGTGTGAATCCCTAGAAGGAGGCAGGGGCTGCTGGGTCTGCTGAAGCCTGTGCGTGCAGTTTTGAGTGGTGCCGGCAGTAATGTGAGATGGTATGTGACTTCGGAAGCCGGTACTTCGGTCTGGATTGGGAAAGCCTCATTGAATGACAAAAGCCTTTAACGGCTGTGGGATTAAAGCCTGTGCCTCTGGGCTGGATTTGCATGGAGGAGGCAATGGGAGAAGGTGTGAATGGCTGTGTTGTCTCCAGCTTTTTGACTTGTAGAATACTCTCAGTTCAGCTGGGGAATTTTAGGGAAAACATTCAGAGGGTGCTGTCAAGTAAATCACTTTATTAATGGCATTTCTATTTTTTTTTTCAGCTGTGCCAGTTAGCTCTGCCCCGATTTGTCTTTCTCTGCAAAAATTTAAAGTTCCCTATAGGTAGCAGGAGACTGAGTGGAAGCCATCATATCACTGTGCTGTTCGAGACAAAATGCCTTCCTCTGCAGCCTCACACCATCAGAACCCAGCCCAGAGCCTTTCTGTGGAAAAACTGCTGCAAGCTGTAGTTTTTTTCCTTCTGGAGATGCACTTGTGCCTGTTCCAGCCGGAGCGGGGAAGTTAAAGCGGGCAGCGTTGAGGTTCCATGCAGGCATTAATCCTGTCCTGGCTCAGCGGTTTTTCAGCCCGCTTGTGCTGTTGCCTGTATGTCTGTCTTTGTCCGTCTGTACAAAGGCCTCACGAGCCATTCTTGTTCAGTGGCTTTATTTCATTGAAAAGATGGCTTTAGGGTTCAGAGCTGAAGTCAGCTCTGATTAGGGCGGGATCCATGCGCTAACCAAATGATCTGGGCTTTAGACCTGTCTCAAGAGGTGAAAGCTGTAGTTGAATTCCAGCTAGAAAATAAGGCTATTGTTCCTTCATGAAGCTGAAGTGCCAGAGCAGGATTAGTGTGCCCTTGCAGTTTTGGAAGGGTTTGCATTCCAGGGTTTTCAGCGGCTATAATTAATATTAATTGGTGCCGTACAATCGCTGCGTGGTGAGGCTTTGGCATGACAGTATTGCAGTGCTGCACTCCTAAGTAAAATGTTGGGTCATGAATAAGGAATACAGGTTTTGCCGCTGCCTCGCCTGCAAGCCAAATATTCCTTTTAGTGAGATGAATGATTTCAGAATGCCCATCATGTTTCCCTTTGGGAATACATAGGGACTCTTCGAAGAGTCAGACCTGGTGCTGTGAAATGCAGAGGCCTCACTTGTACTTTATGGTTCTTGCTTGGACTGTGACTAGTGCCACTGTATTTAATTTTAATGTTGTTGTTTGTTGTTGAGAAATGGGGAAAGGTTGGGTTGTGTTATCCTGCTCTGGCCGGAGGATATGAGATGCCTGGTGATTCATCACAGTCTTATGCCCCTGTATCAAAATTCCAGGTTTTTTTTTCCTGAAAAGGGTAGTAACTCCAGGATTTCCACTGGTGTGGTAGTTTGGCTTTTGTTAGTATCCTTGCTGGCTGGCAGGATTCGTCTGATGTTGAAATAGTAGCAGGTTACTATCTGTGCTGGTAATTTATTGGCCAGATAGACTTTGTAGTGTAAATGAACAGAATAATTTAGAAAATCTGGGAGAAGAAAGGAGACAGACTGTACCTGAAAGCTTGAGTCTGGTATTGCTGTGTGCTTGCAGTAAGTGAACTTCAAGACCAATTTCATCTGTTTCAGTTAATTCTTGTAGATGTGAGTTCTGTTAAATCGAAACAATTGCTTTACAGTGTCAGTGTGAAAGTGTGTGCCTGTATCACTGGTGTTTGTTAGCAGAGCTGTTGCCCTGGTGTGGAGAAGCAGGGCAGGGATATGGTAGTGAACTATTAATAGACTGCTTCTCAAATTCAGTAAATGAAATACAGCTGGGTCAGGCTTCACGTTCTGCTGGTGAATCACACAAGACTCCTTTCTTTTGCTTTTGAGAACGTTGTGCCTCAAGGTTGATTGTGTGCTCTTTTAATTCTGGTGAAACTCTTCATGCTAAATGTGTGGGTCCAGCTGCCATAAGAAGAAATGGCTTCAAGTCAGAGCTCGGTGTAAGGGATATTTCTGGTCCCTTTGGTCATCTCATATCCACAGCTGATGGGAGTGGAAAAAGCTGATGTTGCAAGCTGTCACCGTGGTGATCCTTGCAATTGATACGCGGTCTGACATGAGTGAGGTTTACACTGGTGGTATTGTTTTGTGGCTGGGGTGTAACAGGTTTAAGAGTTCAGACGCAGTGGTAATGTTGTGCTAAAAGGAGCTGGCTGCTGGAGTTAACGTGTTTTGATAGTCTGAGTGACGAGAGATGCTGCGGAGGCTTGAAAGAGTGTCCTGGGAGGGAGAAGCCCTACTGTCAGGGTTGGGTGTGAAGGCATTGTTGGGGGGGAGGTAGGGATAAAGTTCTCCTGCCTCAGGAGCCTGCTGCAGTGGTTCGTGTGGGTTCGTGTGGGTTCAGTGCTGAGAAGTCTGTTTCTGGGTTTGCCACGCTGTCGCTGTTGTTGGCCAGCAGCAGGACACTTACCTGTGTGTGCATTAAGCTCTGGGCTGGGTCTGTGGCCAGAAGACATAAATACGAGCTAAGTGCTGCTGCGTGATGCCTGGACAGGCTGTAGGCACAAGGCAAGGGCAGCCAAAGGTGTGTCACACGAGATGTGTGACACTTGGCACTCCTGCTGGAAGGGACGTCCTCATTGCGCTGCCGCAGGAGGGGCTTGCAGATAGCAGCTGGGGAATGTCCAGAAGGGTCACGTGGAAGCAGAACTGGTGTAAGTTCATATATATGAAATTACACTGGTGGACAGCATGGCTGCTATCCCAGTGATGATTTTGGTGTGCCTGAAACCCAGGCTGGCCAAGAAGGGCAGCAGAGGATTTTCCTTGTGGTGTTGATAAGTCAAGTGGGAACAGCCTTCAGTCCAGTGCCTTGCTATTTCTGTGTAGCTCTGAAAGGAGGGAACAGCCCCGTACCCTGCTGCCCTCCTGGGAAGGGCAGGGCAGGTCACAGCTGCCTTCTCCAGCACTGCCTGGCTGCAGCTCTGCCTGGACTCTGCCCCAGTATGAGGGTACTTGTACATCCTTCTAAACCCAGCTTCTGCATAAACCACAAAATAGAGCCCCTTCTATGTGTGACTGGTCCCTTGCTCTGGAATGGGCTGATCTTCAAACCCATAAGCACATTCCTGTATCCGGTTCAAATCTCATTGTCCTCCAAAGGAACCAGGTCCTTATCTCGTTCTGGCATTATGCCTATCCCAAACAGCGTGCTTGTTGGGAATTTTGTCCATTTGGAATTAGCTGCGTGACTTCTGTGAGATCCTTTTGATGTGCATATGCCCTGTAAGAGACGCTGGAAGTCTGGGACACGGAGTGCATGGCAAGTCCTGCTTGTTCTCCCCTGTCCCCTGCCATCGCCTGCGCTGTGGATACAAGTTGTCACACGTCACGGAGCACCTCTATGCCTTAGGAAGGCTCTTCTTTCCCAGTTGCTTGTCTGTAGCACTTGGTGAACCTAGACTGGGTTTCAAATAAGCTGGCAAGAAATGTGCACTGAGAACTTTCTGGAGTGACTCTTGTGTGATGTGCAGGTAGTGGGATGCGGTGATGTCTTTTCTCAATCCCTTAAAGAAACGCCAGTAAACCCATACCTGTACTATCTTGAATAGTGTTTTATGGGAGATGCTCCATCTTGGTCTTGAATGGTTTTAACTGTGCTTTCAGTTCATCATAATCCCCAAAACGCTTTAAAAAGAAATTACACCCACTGGAAAATAATTTTACTGTATAGTGTTAGAACACTAATAGGGCTGTGTGATAGTGGTTAAATGTGCAGTGGAGTAAGGGGCAAAATGAAAGGCCACGTTCTGGGAATGTCCATCTTGTTTAAACTGCCAAGGAAGGAGCAGCTGAGGACCCAACACCGTCTATTCTTCTGGTGTCTGCTGCAGAGGGCTGCACACCACCTATTCATGGACTCTGAAGGCAGTGGAGAGAAGGCAGGGCCAAGTAACACTGGGGGATTCTAACTGGGCCATTTTACATGAATTCAATCTGGTCTTCATTCTTGATCTTCTTAAAGGAAAATGAAACACTTACAATGGTATTTGATCCTGTGATGAATCTCAGCACCACCTTACTAAAGTTAATTTGAGTTTTTAATGTAATTTTTGGCTAGAGAAGTAAACTTAATGGCTTTGATTAATATTTTTTTCTAAAAAATGAAAACCTAAAAGGAAATGAGCATTTTTCTGTTGCCTTTTTTGTAATGCTTTTGTGTGGGGGAGGGCTGTACAGTAGCTGGTTACTGAAGCTATTAATTAATCTTTTTGAGATCCTGGAAGTCCTGATATAGTCTATTTCTCTATTTTAAGGGCCTTTTGTTTCATTATAATTCAGGGAATTTGAATATAAACTTCTATGGGTGATGGCTGCCTCACTGTTTGGGATTTTTTTTTTTGTTTATTTCCATATTTGTGGATTTGGGGACCTGTCAGGTATTTTCTATTAACTTTTTAGCAAAGCATGAGCCTTGGTAAACTGTGGTTCAGAACTGTGATGTTCTGTATTCCTGAATTAACAGGGCTTACCCAAAGGCAATGTCAGTGCATCTCACATGCTTAAACTGTCTAAAACCCAGTCAGACTAAACAGATGGAGGAAGGGTTTTTTGCTTTAGTTGCATAATAAAATTTGTTCTATGTTCTATAAAATAAGGCTTTATTAAAAAGAGCAGATGAGTTGGTCCCCTCGTGTATTGAGGAGTGAGTATTGATTTTACCAAAGCAACGTAAACCAGGCACTGCCTCTGTCTGCTTCCGGAATGGATGTTCCTTTCTCTCCCTAGCGCGTGCTTGAAGGATTAAAACTGTGGCGTTTATTCCAGATTTTCATACAATAAGCAGCTTTTTCACGTGTCCTTTCCTGATGCTGGATTGTTTCAGTTAGAGGAGCATTTCAGGTGTCCCATTGTGCAGCCGTGGTGCTTCACTGAGCAGAATCAATCCTCCTGTTCAAACAGAACCCTGGGGAAAGTGAGGGATCACAGAATTTCCAGTGGATGTAGCTCATTGCTGCAGGCCTGAGCAGAGCTCTGCTGAAACACTGGAATCAGTTTTACAAGAGCCAGATATTATCGAAATGGGTTTGTTTTGTTCCAGGCTTTGCTGATTAATCAAGGAAAACAGGCATGGTTGTGTGCATCTGAACTCGTTTTGTTTCTCTTTCATATCAGTGTGTGTTTGGAGGGTTGTAGATGATAAAGCAAGTGTTACACTAATGAAATGGACTTGCTTTGATCGCAATTGTAATAACTGACATTGCTAAGAATGGCAGAATCTTGAAAGAGAATGAAATTGCCGGAGCTGTCTCCCTCACTCTCTTGCTGGCTGCCAGGGCTGTAGTTGAGGGGGGTTTGGTGAGGGCTGCAGCGAGCCTTGCGCGGGAGGGGAGCTGGGAATGCGTCTCCCCTCTTGGTGTAGGTTCTTTAGTCTCAGTTTGGCTGCGGCGGAGGAGAGGTGGCCAGAGCCTCTTCCAGGCGTCCCGTAAGAGGAGTGTGGGTGCCACAATCGGCTCCGTCCCCGTGGGATGGCTGTGCGCTCGGAGGAGCGGCTGGAGAGTTAATTTCTGGCTCCCAGCTGCGTTCACGCGTTCTGAGGCTGTTGGGGCGTGGGCTGCAGCTCTTGCAGCGCCTCACCTTGAGGAAAGGCACGGAGCCTTGAGTGTGCTGGCAGCTGGGGCTGGCTGCCAGAGCCCCAAGTGCCTTCAGCAGAGCGCGTTTGGACCCGGGTCAATTTTATGCCTTATTTTCACGGTCTGATGTTAAATTAAGCCTGGATAGATTCCCACGTGACACGAGATGCTGCTGTGGAGGCACGCTGCGGCTTCCTCTGGGCTACAGACAGCTCTGGATCCCTCTATGAGCAAGAGGATTAAGCTTTCTTTCCTAAGTACAGAAGGAGGAAACTTGTAGCAAATAACTGTGGTTGGGAGGGGGGAAGTGAAATGTCTTTAACTTGCTGGAATAAATGATAGTTTTTATGTTCAGGACTTGACTGTTTGCGTATCTGTCCCTGCTGGTGAGCGCTCTGCCAGAGCCCGTTCTCCTGCTGTGCGGCAGGGACACGGTGTCCCCACAGGGGCTGCTGACATCCCTTACCCTGAGAAACAGTCAGTGCTTAAAAAGTGTGTGATTCAAATGTGCGTGGATCTGTTCACCTGGATGAATCCAACAGGATGAGTTTTCAACCAGTAAAGCTACAAAACTGTTGGAGACAAGCAATGCTTTCTCTAAGTAACGCCAGAGCATTAAATACAGCTTCACTTACTGAAGTGTGGATATACTTTTTTTAGTATATATAAATCATTGTTTTGTTTGAGGGAAGGAGAAAACAAGCTCAGGCTTATGCACCTGCGGGCTTCAAAGGACGTTTTGCTGCATAGTTGTGTTTTGTGACTTTTCTGTGTGAAATGAGACACTTGGCATAGTGAAGCCTGGGTATTCAAAAGCAACTGCCACGAGGAGGGGACTGGGGATTTGATTTTTAGCCACGCAAGTACTATCCAGGCTTTTTCTCCCTTTTATTTGTGATGTTGCTTTATAGCTAGGGGTTTGTAGCCGTGTTGGGAGGGATCTCTCAGCATGGAGGTGCTGCAGGACAGCACCTAGAACGGGAAGGTCTGTGCCTGGGGCAGCTGTCTTTGTCCAAGCAGGACACCACAAAAAATCCACACTTTCCTAACCTGGGCCCTGAAAATTAAATCCAATGTTGCTGCTGAATCCTGCACTCTCTGGGGGTGTTGGGCGTGACTGATGCTTTGTGACACCTGAGTGAAGGGTTACAGGGTGCTTCCTCAGCCCCCTCCTGCCTGCCTTGGACACTTTTGAAATCACAGGAGGGTTTGGGTTATAAAGGAACTTAGACCATCTCATTTCAGTCCCCTGCCATGGGCTCAGACAATTTCCACTACACCAGGTTGTCCCAAGCTCCATCCATCCTCTGAGGAGCCTGTGTCAGTGCCTTGTCACCCTCACTGCCCTTTTAGGAAGCCTTTATTAATAAAATGGATGCTCCTTCACAAAGACTTTCCAGTAGGCTTTTAAAAAGCAGTTTAAATTACTTTTTTCCTTCTCTTTCCTGTTTTCTGCCTCCCCTCTAAAAGTTAAAAGGACACAATTCTGCTCTTAACACCTTCTGCACTGCCACAGGGTATAGGCACTTATCCTTTTTGCACATTCTCTATTTTTCTTTAGAGGGTCATCTTCAGAATTGCATGAAGTTATCTCCTGTGATTAATCTGAGATGCCATTTCACCTGAGAGCCCCCCAGTTGTGCAGAGGTTTCCTTGGGCACTGCTTTGTGCAGCCTTGGGTCCATCAGTCAGTGACCGCTGGAACAGCAGCTGGTGTCTCTGAACATCCTGATGAACCCGGGATGGAAACCAGAATTTTCAGAGAAACAGGAAAATGGGGTGGCACCTAGTGAGACAAGGGGCAGAGGGAATTTATAACCCCTTGTGCAATAATTGTTTCTGATTCTTAGCAGTGACTGATAGTTGCCATCTTTCTGCCTGCCTAGTGATGCTTTGGTACTGCAGTTCTGCTCCTGCAAGTACAGTCCACATGCTGGAAGTGCCTTTTTTAAAAACAAGCGTGTGTAAAGCTTATATACTGTGCATTTTTGTATGCTTTATCTTGTTTGCAATATCTGAGTTTTAGAGTTGAAATTATAGTTTAAGATTTCTATTAGAGAGAGAAAAAAGTCATTAAAACATTTCCACAAAGTTAATTTTTGTGTGCAAAAAGAGAGAATAATGTAGTGTTTTATGAACTGTGACCTTTGTGCCCTGAAAGTTGTATAGGGTATATTTCCTAGTGGATTTCTGACAGCGGTGGTTAATGAAATCCTCTGGCAGCGGAATCCTTGGAACGTTGTAGCTGCTCTCTGAATTCAGTTTTTAGTGTTATGCCTCATTTGGTAGCTGATGTGGGATAAATTTGGGAACAAAGCTGCAAGTGGAGGGGGAATGCCTAAAGAGATGGCTGTGGGGTGATTTGACTTGGTTTAGGTTGCTTTGGTCTCCCTGAGTTTCTGTTTTCTTCCAGATTCAGGGCAAGTGTTTGCCCTTTGTTTCCTTGGGCTTTGCTTAAGGCTTGTCCCTAAGATGTGTGAGTGCTCCTTCAAAGGCCACACACGTGCAGTGCTTACCATAACAAACACAATGTGATGTAAATATGGACAGTGACATAAATACAAGAATCTAAATTTGTCAGCGTCTGCCTAGATTTAAAAACCAGTAAATGACATGATGGCAGTGAGTATTACTTTTTGTTAGAAGGTGATTTGAAGCCTGTGGGATGTGAAAATTCTTTGCAGTACTTGGCTTTCATAGTGGAATAGGTAATGTGCTTTTGGTAGGTTGGATGGTGTAAAAAAAATGCTAAACTTTCTTTAGCTTGCGAGTTCTCAAGTGCTTTCTTTAAAAAGTGCCTGGAGCCATTTAGGTGGGCTGTGGGCTGGTTAGATAGTTCTACCAAAGGCTCTGACAAACATGTGGAAGTGTCTTTACTCTGCAGCTGATAAATCAGCTGTCCCTTGAGTGCTGTGTGTGAGACAGTGCTGATCACTCACTGTCATGCTCTAAGGTGCTAGAAAGTTAAGAAATTTGGGGTTTAAAATGGAATTGCAGCTCCAATGAAGGCTGTGCTAAAACTTTTGTTTCATTGCAGTCAATAAATTTTTCATGACTGTTCTAATTTTGAAAACTCCTGAAATCAAAGCTTTAAAATATTTTAAGTGAATCACTTCATGACTCACAAGATTTTTCCCATCTTGATAATGTCTGTGCTTTTGTTTGGAATGGTAATCCATGTCTAGATCTTTATGTTTTATTATTATTGTCACTTTTGTGGTTCTGAGATCGTCAACTTTCATTAAAATCAGCTGAATCTCACGGCAGGACTAATACAGCCTCCTGCTGCAAAGAGTCCTTTGCTGAATCCCTCTGGGCATCCTTTTCTGAGAGATCTAGAATTTAGCTACAGCTACTTAGAACATCTTAGAGATCCGACTTGTACGTTTTTAATCTTGTAGACTAAAACAGGGATACCAAATGGGTTCCCCTGTTAAAAAGGGATCCCAGTTTACTGATGTCACAGACAGTATTTTAAAGTACTCTACCTGAATTTTATGCTTGCAGACTGAAAAAAAAATGTTCTGGAAAATGCTCTTTGCAGTAGATTGTGTTGTGTTTGTTTTGAGAGCGCTAACACAAAGTGAGTGGTCTCTGAGAACTTTCTCATCCAGGGCTTGATGAAAACCAAGCTTTTGTCCAGGTGAGAGGCTCGGCAGAGCGTGCCGCTGCTGCTGAGTCCCCGGGGAGGCTGCCCACTGCTCTAGATCTTTGCACTGCAACAGAGAAATCCCACAGATCATTTCTATAACCAGGTTAATTGAAAGAGTGGAAAGGGTAAGGAGAAATTTTCTGGATTTGTAGTTAAGGGAGAGTGGGAAGGGCTGATGTGGTCTGTGCTGGGTGTTGGTAGCCAGCAGCTGGGAGCGCATGCTGGGGGCCGGCACCTGCAGCGCTCTTCTAATTACAGATTTTTTTAACGTGCCTACTATTGCAGGGGGAATTAATGTGTTTTTGTCCCAGGGAAATGTCTAGTAAGAAAGGGGTGTGGTAAGAAAAATCTCTTCTGCCAGCCTTGTCTCAGTTTTCAGGGAGAAAGCTCCCTGACCCTCTCACTTTGGTGCTTGTCGGGCTCCAGGTGTGTCACAGCCAGTCCTTGGTTACCCACAGGGTACACATCTGGGAGGTTTGTCAATTGAATCATAGCCCAAACCTCTGTTGATGTATTTGTTTCCTATCCTATTTTTTTTCTGTTTCATTTGAAACAATTTTTACCCAGGGTAATGTTCTGGAGGACCTAATGTGTAGTTAATAGATTTTTTTAAAAAAGAAAAACCGACTAAAATGCCCCATTGGGAACAAGGGGTCATAACAGAGCTTTTAATTTGATATCCAACCAAGCAGCCGTGGTATTTAATCCGTCCTTGGAACAGCAGCCAACATATAAAAGCCACAATAAGAAAATTATTAGTTATATCCTCCTCTCAGTTTAATGGGATGTCCTCTGAAGTAACCTGTGGGGGCCTGTGGTGGCTTCCTTTAAATGTGGCTTAGTTTTTTTTCTCCAAGTTTTTAGTAAATAATGAGGAGCTGTCTGGACTTCATGGGATAACTCATTGTGTTTCATCTGTTTATTTCTTCACAATTGTTATTCACAATGGATATCCCTGTTGTAAGGGATTCCAATTACTAATGCCACAGAAAATATTAATTTATTCTGAATAGGCAGGTTCCTATAACTACTTTGAAGTACTGTTTTAAATTACTCTGCTGAGTTACTTGAATTAAGAGGTGTTTTTTGTTCTGGGTTTAAGTGCACACTTATTTTTTGTAAGAGATCGTTGATATTCTCTCCATCTGTTTTGCATAATTTTTTAGGTTGATGTATTCCTGAATTTTTCTCAGGAGCCTGCAGGTTAAATTGAGTGAGGAAATCTTTTCCTCACTTTACATAACAATTTAAATAAACTATTATGTGTCAAATCAAACTTCTATTATAATGAATGCGAGGTGCATCATAAGACTTGGTTGTGCCATCTGATACGCTGCAGTTAATGAAAGACCTTCTGTCTGAAGTTGAAAATATGAAACAATCAAGCAGATTCTTCTGTGACAGTAATTCTCAGCTGTTGCAGAGAAATTGAAGCTGTCTTCAGGGGAACGTATTCAGATACTTTTTTAATCATCAGAAATGAAACTTGGGCAGAGGCAGGTGCAGGTGTCTCCCTGTGTGGCCTCTGCTTGCCCCCACTGTGCCTGGTGGCGCCTCTGTGGACCGAGCTGTGTCTGTGCGGTGGCACTGGGGCAGAGCAGGGATTACCTGGGCTACCTGCTGTGAAATCTGTCGCTTTAGCAGCACGTGCGTGGGGATTTTGGGTGTTTTGGGGATGGGATCAGTGGGTGATGGCCGTGAGGCTCCTGGTGGCCCCGTGGGCTCTGATCTCCTGCTCTGCTGAGTGGCACGGGCAAACAGAATCCTAGACACGCTAAGGTGGGAGGAGATCTCTTAACACCATCAGGTCCAGCCATCCCCAGCACCACCACCATGTTCACCACTAGACCGTGTGCCCAAGTGCCAAATCCATGCCTTTTTTGGGCACTCCTTCGGATGGTGATTCCACCACTGCCCTGGACAGGCTGTGCCAGGGCTGAGCAACCATTTCTGTGAAGTATTTTTTCCTAATATCCAACCTAAACCGCTCTTAGTACAACCTTAGGCCATCTCCTCTTGTCCTGTCTCATTTGTTGCCTGGCTTGTTGCCCGCATAACTTGTTGCGTGGATAATTTGAGCTGTTTGGAAACAGGGAGTTGTAACAGAACCTGTTGTAGAGCAGGGCTGCAGGTCAGACTGCCTTTAGAGCCAGTTGTTCCTGCACAGGCTGTTGCCCGTGCTGTTGTGGAAGAGGATGATTCATAGCAGAGAGTTCCTGATGTTCCTTCCTCTCCAAACTGAGCGTAGATGGGTAGAGGCAGTGGAAGGCGGTCCTGGGGAGCTCTGTCCGCACGCAGAGGCACAGTTACACAACGTGGGCAGGAGGAACAACGGGAGCTCCTGTCTGCAGCCCATTGTAGGGCGGTGAAACCGTGAGTGGTGGAGAGCAGCGAGCTTGGCATTCCACACCAACACAGGGCAAAGGGAATGGCATTGTCCCGGACACTGAGGGGTCCGCTTGGTGCCAAATGTTTACATAATGTCAGTACTCTTTGGGCACAGCAGAGGGGAAATGCAGCTGGGGAAAGAGTTAATCAAGGCCTTAAGATGAGTGAACCGTGCAGTGCCTCTGCCCTGTCGGGCACGCCGGGGCTTTCTGCCCGGCTGGTTTGCCGTGGGCAGGTTCTCCTTAGGGCTCTGCTGTAGCCTGGGACCTGACACACACCCAGCTGGTGTCAGGTTCAATTTGGCTACCGCTGGAAATCGTGTTGTGCTGATTGGCTGTTTGGGTATTTTGTTCTGGGAGGTAAGTAATGAAGTAACATCAGTGCAGCGGAAAATTGAGACGGCACTCCAAGTGTTTTTCCAGGGTCGACTGGGGAAATGAATGGATGCTTGCAGGAGGGGTGATTCGGGGACTCAGGATGACCGAGGGAGGGGAGGAAGGAGGAATTGGGACGTGTTGGGATGGATGGCTGTGCAAAGGGACAAGCTCTCAGTTTGGGAGCTGCCAGCAATATGCAGTCATAGCAGGGATGCCTTCTTATCCCCCTCTCTCCTGGGATGCCTGGATCCTCTCCTCGTTCCTTCACCTAAGTGGAGCTGGCTCGAGTCTTCAGTGTGAGATGGGGCTTGGAGGATTTCTTCCCTCTGGGTAGGATTTTGCCTGAATTACTCTATCTCCTTTTGCATTACGTTTGCAGTGAGTCGTGGAGAAAGCCCTTGCCCTTTCTCTGCCTTTCAGGTGGGATGCAGGATCGGTGCTGGCCTTGAGCTGCTGCTCTGAGCACCGCTGGTGTCTGCCTTGCCGGGGTGGGCAGGGGCTGGGGGAGATGCACACAGGTGGGCTGGATGTGACCACAGCCTCTGGGAGGGGAGGCTGCAGAGCCTCCTCTGAGGTGTTCCTTTAGGAGGGATGTATGTAATTGGGATGTATGAGCCTTTTCAGGCCGTTCTGTTGAAAGATTAATATCCCAAATGCTGCGGTGCCTGTAGCCTTTCCTGGATTTTCCTTCTAACTGGAGTGCCTTGTCCCGTGGTTCTAAGGCAGAGGGAGTGCACCGGGACCCAAAAGGTTTCCCAGAAAACGAGTTAGAGCTGAATTGTGTGCCTGGTCCCACAGGTAAACTAAACCTATGGCTCAAAGACTGAGCCCTTACGTTAACCTCAGCTGGTGCTGCGTATGCAATGTAACGTCTGCTTTTCAGATTAATTTTAATTAAGAATCTGTTGAACACCTGCTGGGGCTCTGCTCTTCCCAAAAGCAGGGGTGTGTATGTATCAGTAGGGGAATTGTGAACTGTGAACTCTGCTCTCAGATGATGTTCCCCAACCTTATTGTACAAAATGTGGGACACTTCCCTTGGACAGCTGGCCACAGGCAGGTGGTGCAAACCACTGCTTGCATCTCACTTCAAGAAAGGTGTGGGACTGGTCCTTCAGAATCCAGCACATGGTTATGAGAGCACAGAGAGATCTCGGGTACGTGGCTGATAGCGAGAGATGGTTTGTCCATCTGAAAAACAGCACAAACACCTTCTTACAGGAAGAGTTGAGTGAATGAGTCTCCATGGCAGCCATGTACAGGCAAATAATTAATGGGCTCAAAATGAAACTAAGGACATGTAGGTTAGAGATCAGGGAGATGTTTCTAACTAGGAGCAGTTAGGCATTGACAAATATTCCTTAGGCAGGCTCACTGGAACTGTGTGCAGGTCTGTCAGGAGTAGTTTAAAAATCAGTGCTCCTATCTTGGAGCAAGGGAGCAGACTGGTGGTATTTCCTGGTGACTTCCAGATCCACTTGCTGTAATTCTCTTACTGTGTCCCATGGCATTTGTCACCCACTCAGTGTCACAGGGTTTGTGCTGACATTGACACGGCCAGTCCTGTGAGCGCTGTTATTTCAACCAGCACACAGATAATATAAGTTTGGTTTGGTTTGGTAAGGAGCCAGCCTAAACTGGATAGTCCTCTCATTCCTCTCATCTTAAACTGAGATCTTGGCGAGTTCTGTTTGCATTTATTTCATAAACAGTGGGTTGAACTGGTTTGAGATTGTGTAAGGCTTATGGTGCATAAGTGCAAATAACAGCCAATCCACAGAAATCATCCCTGCTCTGCTGCAGAGGAATCGAGCACCCGAGAGCAGCAGGGACTTGTCTGGGTGTGGGAACTGCCCTGACAGTTGTCTTCAAAAAGAAAGAATGTCATGAAGGGCCACCAGAGTGAGTAAATGACAGGAGAACCTTGCTTCTAAAGGAAGGCTGGACCTCATTCAGCTCAGTTAGCCTGGCAAGCCAGGAGGTCTGTAGTAACTGTAGAAGGGTAAAGGCACCATAAGGAAGAGAGCTGTGAAGGCTGGAGGATGAAGCTGGCTCTGGGAGGACTGGCTTTGAGCAAACTAAACCAGGAGGAGGAGTAAGGGTTTAGCACAGCTTTGCTTTAGCAGTGACATGGCAAGAATTCTAATTGCTTTAATATGGAGGTTGCTGAATTTATGAACAAGATTAACTGGCATGTCCTGCGCTTGACCTTGGTTGTTCTCAGGTAGGAGGCTTCCACAAGAAGATGCTCTTTCTTTTAAGACCTTGGGCTACTCTGCTTGTCTCATTTTTCAAGTGTCAGGAACATATTGTCAACATCTTTAGGTTTCATTCAACACCTTATACTAGTGCAAGGTGGAAACTTCAGAAAGAGAAAAATTACCCCCACCCACTTTAATTTGTAAATATATATTTTTAATTGCTCATATTGCCTCTGAAATGCAAGTTTTTGCCTTTTTTTTTAAGACCTGTAGTATCCTGAAATTATGATAAGTTTGCTCCTGCAGGAATCCTTGAGTTTTGAATGTACCAGTAAAAACAGATTTCTGTTTTCTAGAGAGTGCTTCCTATTTAAAAAGAAACAGGACAAAAGGCTTTTTCTGCTGACGGGCCTTGGTGCTTCTCAGGTTGTGCATTTACACTTTTGTTTATCGGTTTGATTTTTGTTGGTGACAGCTGGAGGCTCAGAATCAGAAATCTCACCCAAGGGTCCGATGCCAGTGAGAGCGGAGATGAACTGGTGTGACCTGATGATCGATAGTGGTTTATGCAGCACTGGGGGTCTGGGCTGGCTTTAGACAGAATGTTGCTGTGCACAGGTAGAGTGTGTGCACAGGTGGGTGTTTGCCCCGCTCAGCGTGCAGAGATGGTCATGGCGCCTCGTCAGCCGATGCTGAAGCCTCAGGGCGAGGGGGGCAGCATCGGTGCCCGGCCCTGCCTCTTGGGGTCTTGCCATTCCTCTGGGATTCACCTTCCAGTCCAAAGTGATGGGATCACATGTGCACCGATTTTGTCATTCTTACTTTATCAACTTTTGTTGTTACAGCTGTGGAAGTGGTGGTAGGGTGTTCCCAGTAGATGTTGATGTTTCCTGCTGTCTTTCTGATCTTGTTTTAAATAGCCTGCTAGTGGTGATTATTCTTCTTTTTTTTAAGTGATAGGGTTGAAAAAAGGTTTTCAACCAGTGTTTATATGAATTAATTTGCAAGGGTAGCTGGGCATGATGCAGAATCCTGCAGAATGCAGGAACCTTCTCTTGATGCCTTCTAGAAATGCTGTGTCTGGGAGCATTTGCCAAGGTCAGTGTTTGTAAGAACACGGTCTTCCCAAGGATGCTGTATCGAGTGCTTGCTACCTTCTGCTCAGCATAATCTGAGGGTGTTGAGCTGGTGCCGATGCTGTCACAGCAAACACGGCGGGGTTTGGTCGTAGCAGAGGAAAAATGCAGCACTTCAGTCTCAAAAGCCGTGAAGTATTAATGTGTCATTTTTGGCTGAGGCTAAAACACTGAGGTTAATGCTTGTTTTTCACGAAACCTCATCTCTGGAGAGTAGGTCTGTTCCTGGCTCAGTGCGTATTTAGTGAAGCAACCAAGTAAATAGACTAGAAGAAATCGTTGGTTATTAACTTAAGGTTGGTAAAGAGAGACAGTAGTAATAACCAAAGAGGAACTAATCTGATTTGTTGTAGTGGTAAATCAGCTCTAAATTGGTTTCTGTAGTATCATTATGTTGAAGGGCCTTTTTTGTGAAATAATAACACTTTATTGGAGAGATTAAGTTATTACTGTTTTTACTAGGCATTATTTTAACACACGGTATGGTTTCTATAAGGACACTGAATGAGCGTGTGTTTGCCCCGCTCCCTTCCTGATTTTCTGTGACAGTGATATAAAATTGCTTTTCTTCCTTCTTGATACAGCCCAAAATGAAATGGGAATGGTCTTGCTGTTGTGGCCAAGGTTTACAGTTGTGAACCATCTCATCAATCACACCTGCTTTCCTTCCAAGTGTTTCCTTTGGCAAGAACATCTGTTGAGGAGAAAAGCATTATTCCCTGGGGCACCATTTTCCATATGCTCCCATTTCAGGATAAAATTAAACCAGTGGACCTTGACAGTGTTTTCATAACCAAAAATGGGTCCTTGTGCTTCTGTTAGTAGAACATGAGCGGTATTATTTAATAATGGCGTGAATCACTTCCACCGGTGCTCTTCTGGAGAGTGGTGCAGCCTGGCTGTGAGTGGAACGGTTCCTTGGCACACGAAGCAGATGGTGTTGAGTCAGGCAAGTGTCGGATGTCCAATCTGCTGCTGCCTGGCTTGCTGACAGGGTAGTGATTTGTGCAACGGAGAGCTTGGAGGTATGGTTACCCCCAGGAGGAAGAAACCAGGGCTCCTGTCTATTTCCTGTGAGGCTAGCAGTGCTGTCAGATGCCCAGATTTCCGTGGGCATCTCCTCTCGATGAGTGTGTCTGTACATTTTGTGCAGGAAGCCGAGGGCTCCCTGCGTGGTTGGCGGGGGTGTGAGGTGGGTGGGCAGGCTGAGCTCAGCCCAGCTCTCAGCGTTGGGCGTGTGATTTACTGAACATGCACGCTCGCTCCAGCCTGCTCGCAGGGGGGCTCAGGCTGACCTCTCTGCCTCTCTGGGGATGGACCTGTGTGGGGCAGGGACCACCCAGCTGGGTTCAGGCTGCTGCTCCATTCTCTCTCCTCCCAGAACTGTGACCTGGCAAAATCAGCATCTGAGACGCCCTCTGTGATCCTGGTGTGGGTGTGGAGGGAACACTAAGGCAGTGCACGGTATCTGTAATAAAGCTTTTGTTTGGGAAGGCGTTTGAAGGCTCAGAAATCCCTGTCAGCTTTCAGGGAGTGAAGCCCATTGATAGTGTGTGCACATGAGGATCAACAGCTGCCAAATTGTGCAGTGATTAAAAAAAAAAAAACAAAAAACAACCCTTTTGTTTAAACTGTGCTTCCTGTACTCTGTCAGTACCTCCCCCCAGCTACACATCAGCATGAGCGGTGGAGAAAAGCACAGACTGCTGTTCCTGACTGCAGGTGGACTGACCCTGTGTGTGCGCCCCGTACTTGGGTACGGGCCGTGGCAAGGGAGCAGCCTCGGGTTTAATGTGCCACTGAGTTCCAAAGGCAGCCCTGCCCTCTTATGTAAGCTTGGAAGGCATTTTCGTGCCTTGTGCTATTTATCACATTGTCCTACCTGCATTTCCTCGGCAATATTCAAGAAGGATGTGTTTCCTGCAAGGTCCAATCCTACATCCTTTCCTCTTCCAGGGTGGGGCAGGGGCTGGAGGTACACGGTTAACACGCTGCTTGCTTTTCTTCTGCCCACACTGCAGACATCTGTGCTCTCGTTTTTCTGTGCAAGTACCATTTTCCCCAAGGCTGCACAATAACTTGTTGACTGATGAAGCCCTTTCATGTACTCACCTGTCACATATCCTGTGGGAAACACAGTCCCAGGATTTAAATTCCGTACAGTGAGCGTCCATTACTGCTGGTGATTAAAAAAGTGTTATTCCAATTGCAGGTTCTCTTTCACTAGTAATTAGGCTGTTGTTTCACAGCAGGAAAAAGCTTTTATTCTGTGCAATCACAGGGACCTCAGAGAGACCAGTCTTTGCAATCATAAATGGGCATATTGATTGGTCTTTATTAATAGAAAAGCCTCTGAGGAGAGATGAAGTACCTGAATTTTGTAAAGTTTAAAAAATAATTACAAAGCCTTTTAAAGTCACATGGAAACTAGGCATAGTTCCCAGGTCATTTCTCCAAACTTCTGATCATGTTTTTCATGATGCTGTATTTTGTATTTTAAAAAGCTTTACTGAGCGGAGAGATTCATCTTCAAGGAAAAAAAATAATTATTTTTAAGGACTTCTTAGTGAAAATGTGTACCAGTAATGTTATTTATGGATTGAACCATCTTAAGGTGCATTAGGCCCAATGGTTCCTCAATCCTACATTTTGCTGGCAAGGCAATTTTCTTAAAAAAAACCCAAAACCAAATCCAAGCAATCAAATGAAGTGCTGTTCACTCCAATTAATATGTGTATGCACTACTTTTTTTTTTCTTTGGATGTTTACTTTGAAGAGATTTTAGTCCTTTTATTTGCTGAAATTGATAGAGGCCAGATACTTCTGTTGGGCAGTCTCTCTGGGGATGGGTTCTTCAATTCCACAGTACCCTGTTGGTGTGCCTGAAGTCAAACAGCAGCCAAATGGAAACGATTTTTTTGTTTTAATTCCGTAGGTGCACGTCAGGGTAGCCAAGAGCAGCGACACCTCTGCAGATCCTCCTCTTAAGGGAGTTTGTCAAGTCAGCTTTTGCATTTTTGTCCTGTCAGCTGAGGAGAGGACAGAGTGGAAGGTTTCCATATGTTTTTCTAGCTTGTTTTGGGTTTTACGAATGTAGGAAACAATATGTGATTAAACATACAACAAACCTTTTTTGGCAAATAGTCTCTGTAAAGGCTGTTCTCTTGCACTACTCCATGAAATCTGAGTATGCAGCTCCAGCCAGCAGGCAGTTCTTTCCCATAACCTAGTTTTCCCATTTGAAAGCCTTTTGAATATTCTTTAACCATCTGCATCCCAGGCTGTATCATCAGAGGATTCTCCCCCTCTGCTGTGTTCTGGGGTCCTGGAGCGCTGCAGCTCTGGGGCCTCTGCATGAGAAAGGGCTGGAGCTGCTGGAGCGATCCAGAGGAGCCCACGGGGCTGCTCCAGGGCTGGAGTGATCCAGAGGAGCCCACGGGGCTGCTCCAGGGCTGGAGTGATCCAGAGGAGCCCATGGAGCTGCTCCAGGGCTGGAGTGATCCAGAGGAGCCCATGGGGCTGCTCCAGGGCTGGAGTGATCCAGAGGAGCCCATGGGGCTGCTCCAGGGCTGGAGTGATCCAGAGGAGCCCATGGGGCTGCTCCAGGGCTGGAGTGATCCAGAGGAGCCCATGGGGCTGCTCCAGGGCTGGAGTGATCCAGAGGAGCCCATGGAGCTGCTCCAGGGCTGGAGCTGCTGGAGCGATCCAGAGGAGCCCATGGGGCTGCTCCAGGGCTGGAGCGATCCAGAGGAGCCCACGGGGCTGCTCCAGGGCTGGAGCGATCCAGAGGAGCCCATGGAGCTGCTCCAGGGCTGGAGTGATCCAGAGGAGCCCACGGGGCTGCTCCAGGGCTGGAGTGATCCAGAGGAGCCCATGGAGCTGCTCCAGGGCTGGAGCCCCTCTGGAGCCAGGCTGGCAGAGCTGGGGGTGCTCACCTGGAGAGGAGAAGCTCCAGGGAGAGCTCAGAGCCCCTGCAGGGCCTGAAGGGGCTCCAGGAGAGCTGGAGAGGGACTGGGGGCAAGGGATGGAGGGACAGGATGCAGGGAATGAAGCAGAGTAAATTTAGATTAGATTTTAGGAAGAAATTTTTCCCTGTAGGAAGAACTTCCCTGAGGGTGTTGAGGCCCTGGCACAGGGTGCCCAGAGCAGCTGTGGCTGCCCCTGGATCCCTGGCAGTGCCCAAGGCCAGGTTGGACATTGGGCTTGGAGCAGCCTGGGACAGGGGAAGGTGACCCTGCCTGTGACATCTTGGGGCAACAAAATTACCTTTAGGGTCCCCTCCAACCCAAATAATTCTGTGATTCTGCTTTTGAAATATTTCAGAAAATTAAATGTAGTGTTTCCTGATTATTCTTGCTTTCCATAGAGTCTCTGTCCGATGCTGTTTGTTAAATACAGTCCGCATAATAATTCTTGCATCACATTATAAAATCCATACTGCTGTAGGCCACAGATTTTAAATTACTAAACAGCTGTGATCAAGGAGTTTGAACACACCAACTCATAAGGAATGAGTCTGTGCCCACCAGTTGGGAATCTCCGAGTATGAGATGGAGGTTGTTTTGGTTGGTTTTTTTTGCATATTCACTTTTCAAATTCTTGTCATGATGGGCTCTAGGGACTCTTATCACTGGCCATCACTCACATTTGTTTAGGTTTGGGGCTGCTGACTTAGGTGTCATAGGCGGTGTCTAGCCAAGATTTGAACTTTCTTGTTTGCATTTGGTAATGGCCATTTGAATCAGTATTTTGGGCCTGTAGCCAAGGTCATGTGTCCTGTAACATAACTGGGGCTGTAATAGAGTGGTTTCACAGACTTGGGGTCACAAAGTACCTCTGTGGCTGTCTGATCGAACCTCCTCTCTGTGCTTGGCTTTACAAGCCAAGTTTCTTCAGTGAATCTGGTAATCCCTGACCCTCAGAGAAACTGTGCAGCCTGAGCTCCTCAGGCATGGGCAGTACGCAGAACCAGGGCTTTGCTGGTTCTCACAGCCCATCCTAAACCCGCCTCTGTGCTGGGGGGCACGGTGCTCTCTGCACTGGGGCTGCTCTTCCCAGCAGGAGGGTACCTCAGGCTCTGCTGGCATCAGTCCATGGCCAGCCAGGATGGTTGTCCAGCCCTGTGCAGCATTTCCCCAGCCCTGTTGGGATCAGTCTGTGGCCAGGCTGGCTCTCCAGCCCCTGTGCATCATTTCCCCAGCCCTGTTGGGATCAGCCCATGGCCAGGCTGGCTCTCCAGCCCCTGTGCAGCATTTCCCCAGCCCTGTTGGGATCAGCCCCTGTGCAGCATTTCCCCAGCCCTGTTGGGATCAGTCTGGGGCCAGGCTGGCTGTGCAGCCCTGTGCAGCATCCCCAGCCCTGTTGGGATCAGCCCATGGCCAGGCTGGCTGTGCAGCCCTGTGCAGCATCCCCAGCCCTGTTGGGATCAGCCCCTGTGCAGCATTTCCCCAGCCCTGTTGGGATCAGTCTGGGGCCGGGCTGGCTGTGCAGCCCCAGCATTGCTGGGCTACTCACATGCAGTTTACAGAAGCTCAGTCCCTCTTCATGATCTCTCACCTTTGTGCTGCAACACTCTCAGAATTCTTTCTAAAGCGTGGCATTTGTTACTAGTGATGAGCTTTTTTCCCTCATTTCTTTGTAAAAATGCAAAACACTTTGTTAGAATAAAATCTGAGCCCTGCTAAACCTTATGAAAAATCCTCAAGGACGTGTATTTTTATTGCTTACCCAATTTTTAATTAATTTATGCAAACAGATATTTTCTGTTTCATTATAATTGTAAATGTGAAGCAAATGCATTGCAGAAATCTGAGTTTATTATGTCAATGTTATTATATTTATCAGCCCAAACATGTAATCTCCTTGGAAAATGGCCCAGATCTGTTTCTCACATACCCATGTTGATGTTACCCTTTCATGCCTTGCTGTCCAAGGGATGGGAGAGTTAAAAATTTAACTTATAAGTGTGTTGTAGTTGACAAGCTCCTGTTATTCTTTGGAGCAGGGCTATAGAATGTCAAGCTTTGCAGGAGGCAAAAGCAAGAAGAAGGAACTATTTTGTTACAAATGGGGTGCTTTCAGCTTAATTCCTCGCCATTGTGGGAGACTGTGATGAATGTGTCCTGTCTGGGAGCGCAGCATTTGCCTTGGAGTGTTTTCTAACAGGTTGTCAAGTGGTGTTAGGAATGCACCAGAAGTGACAGCTCCTTTCAGCATTTAGAGAAGTTCACAAGGAAGACATTTCCAAACTCCAGACACATAGCTCTGCTAAATATTTAGGAGCTGGGATACCCCAATCTGAGGAGTGTCTTTGTGACAGTGAAAGCTCCCTCTCCTCACTTTTCCAGAGCTTTGCAAGCATTGCTGCAAGGAATGCTTGTCCAGTCTCTGGAGTTGTTATAGCAGTTGGGCTGCTTGCTTTTTCCTTGGCCCCACCCTGTATCGCAGGATGGTCTGGGTTGCAAGGGACCTTAAAGCTCGTCCTGTTCCACCCCTGCTGCAGGCAAGGACCCCTTCCCTTAGACCAGGTCACTCCAAGCCCTGTCCAGCCTGGCCTTGGACATTTCCTGGGGAGTTGGATATTTGCAATTATATGGCACTCTGCAAGGGTTTGGGTTTTTTTTCTTTTTCCCCAAAACAGAAGGAGTTTCGTCTTATTTTAAAGGAATATTTTCCTTTATTTCCCCTCAAGGATCCCTAGCTAAAAGTAGGAGCAGGTTAGGATGAGAAGAGCTCTCGATGCTGCTGGTTAGGGTGCTGCTCTTGCATAGATCTCCAGGGTGCACTGAGGAGCTCCTTATCCTTTTTCTGTGTGCATTAGAAATGCAAAATGTGGGCACAGAAGCATTAAATGACTTGGTGTAGGAGGCTCACCAGGCCACAGTGTGAGGGAAGAACTGAGAAGGTTTCTCTCCAGGATCCATTGAGCCACTGTTAGAGTTTAAATTAAGATCTGTGCAAAACCCCATCACTTTCCTGTTTTCTAGCTATTTTACATTGCTATCCCTCAGTATAATTTAAGTTCAGCTTGTCTGTATAAAGGCACATATGAACTTGGTCAGTCTGACATGTTTTGTGGAAACAGGGACATGAAAAGTTCTGAAATGCTGAACTGTCATTGGAGGCTGTGTGGGCAAGTTTTCCATGCTTGCCTGGCGCCAGGACAGCTCTTTGCTGGGAACAAGATAAAATGTGTCCAGCTCAATGAGGCTGCAGTCATTGGGGTGATAAAAGGTGTGGCTGGTACAAGGTGTTCTCCTCCACAGAGGGCTCCAGGTTGGCCAGAGAGAGTGATGGTGATGGTGATGAGAGACCTCATGGTGGTCTGCAGCTTCCTCCTGAGGGGCAGGAGAGGGGGCAGGCACTGATCTCTTCCCTGTGGAGACCAAGGATAGGACCTGAGTGACCAGCATGGAGCTGTGCCCAGGGCAGGCTCAGGAGAGCAGGGAAAGGCTCGTGCCCCAGGGGGTGCTGGCACTGCCCAGGCTCTCCAGGGAATGGTCCCAGCCCTGAGGCTGCCAGAGCTCCAGGAGCCTTTGGACAGCTCTGCCAGGAATGCACAGGCTGGGATTGTTGGGGTGTTTGGGCAGGGGTTGGATTCAGTGATCCTTGTGGGTCCCTCCCAGCTCAGATTCTGTGTTTCTGTGACCGAGAGGATCTCTTTGTGCTCAGAGCTCTCCTGGGCTTAGCACAGAATCAAGTGAGAAATGGCTTTTTAGAGGTGATTTTGTTAGAAGAGTGGTCACATTAGAGGTATATTCATGGCTGTGTAGGAAAGATGATTTGAGGAACTCTCAAATTCAATCTCGCCTACAGTTTACTCCATCTGTCTGGTTTGGTGGGGAATCTTGGGGTGTTTTGTGGGCTGGTGGTGGTTTTCTTACCAATTTGAACTTCTTTGAGGTAGTTTCCTAAAATAAATGTACTTAGTGTGTAATTGAAGACTGTGACACCCTTCAGGGACGTCATGGCAAAGCCTGAAGGGCTGATCCATGGGTGTCTTGTAGGATTGGTAAGGCTGCCTCACCTGGGGTTCACTGACAAATGCAACACAGCCCAAAGGCTTTATTTGGGAGGCAGGAAATACATGTTCTGCTCTCCATCCTGCCACAGAGGGCAGGGGGAAACGGAGTGAGAGAAAGCAGTGTTTGGCTGGGAGAGTCTCAGTGGGGAAACCGAATGGGGAGTTCCATTCCTAAACCGTGATCTCAGACCAGCTGAGCATCCTATTGCCTGCTTAGGGTTCTGGTGGACTAGGAGTAGTTCACTGGTAGAAATGTTTCACTTTAAGGGTGTTCTGCAGATTGAAGTATGCAATTGCTAGGTTATAACAAGATGGGAAATGGTGGCAATAATGGGATGAAAGTGCTGGGTTTTTGTTAGGAAGGCAGGATTGAATGCTTCCCCCAGATTAAATTTGCCAGAGCAAAGCTACATCAAACTTTGCTTGTTCTGCTGGTTCTTCATGGTGTGTTAACTTTGGTTGGTGAAGCCCATGGGCCAAGGGAGCGTTAATGTCTGCATTCTGTTTGGTAACATTGGGTAAATAACAACAGTTTTGGTGCCTCCTGTCAGGCTGCAGAGGGGGTTCTCTGGCAGGGTCTCTGGTGGGCAAGAGGTGGCATGTCTCTTCTTTCAGGAAAATACCACGTGTGTGTAGCAAACACACAGCAAAGAGAATCGCAGAGTCCTTGAACGGTTTGAGTTGGAAGTGACCTCAGAGATCATCTTCCAACCCCCATGACCTTCCACTACCAGACCAGAAGATGTAAGAGGATTTCATACCTGTACAATTAGTTAATGTGCCAACTGCCCTGGAGTAAGGAGGTGAGATGGAAGAGGCAGGAGGGGGATGGCTCCTCCCAGCACAGGAGGGGCACTGTGCTGCTGGGCTGGTGCTGACACAGGTTTTCATGTCACAGCACCCCGGGAAGCACAGCCCTTCAAGGGCAGGGCGTTCCCTCTGGCTCCTTCCCCCATTTCCACCTCTCTGAAGGTGTTTTTTTTTTTTTTTAGGCAGCAGCACTGGAATGTCTGCGTGCTCCTGCTGTGGGGCAGCCCAGGACTGAGGCTCCAAGGGATGCTGGAGCATCCCTCGTGTGCTGACAATTGGCCTGCCCAGTTACTGTGTTTGTGGGTTATGGGAAGTAGGTGAAGCAAAACGCTTTTTAAAAACACAACCAATTGTTGCTTAAGCTTCAGTGAATGCTGGGCTCAGAAGGGATTCCAGAAAATACTAGAACACCAGGTTCTCATGACATGCCTGAAGCGGGTTTTTTGTGGTTCGGGCTCTTTTTTTTTCAGAGGGGATCTGATGTCGTGGAGCTTTTTTCACACGTTGATTTCAGAGTTTCCTTTGAAAAAGGTGTTTTGTGAAGCAAGTCAGAGCTGTTTTGGTATTTCATCTGCAGTCTTAAGCTTTTGTGGAGCCTGTGAAGTCCTGGTAATTAAGAAAGTTAAGCAGGTGCTGCCTGAAATTAGTTTAATTGCTCACGACAATAATTTTTGTTGTTTAAGCATTGGTTGTCATGGTGTGGTTGTGTTGGGAGGTTTTCACCTGTAAACCACACTCTGTCTGTGATTTTGGGAGGTTTTTGTCTCTAAAACCCATGTTCTGTCCCTGGTGTTGCGTTTCTTGGGTGTGCTTGTGGCTCTTTTGGGATTGGAGATTTGGGGTGTTGACTCCCCTTCCTCCTGCCCTTGCAGGACGAGCTGCTGAAGTTCTGCGGTTCAGCAGAAGATGTGAATCCCAGTGTCCCCATGCTGCAAGGCTTTGAGATGTGCCTTAATCAATTTAGAAGCAGCGAGCTATGATTGCATCCAGCAAAAAAGCACGCTCAGCCTCTTTTACCATGCCAAATTTAGCCATAAAGGTCTGAATTAAACTCCTGATTTTCCATAGATTTCTAGCAATGACTCAGGCAAATAAGTAAATCTTCCTCAGTCTGCCCCGTAGCTCCTGCACACTGAATTGTGAGTATCCATGGGGACAAGGGCTGCTTTTATGCCTTTGGAAAATGAGTTCTCCCTGGGAAAGCTCCCTGCGCTTTGGTAGCGCCTGACAAATAGCAGGCTGTAACCTCGCCGAGGGTGACTGAAGAAGAATGTTGGCTGGATTCTGATAGGGAATGAAGCTGTAAAATTTTTTTTTCTTGATTTGCAAGTTGTCTGATGGCATCTGCTGTTTGTTCACAGAGAGGGGATTTTATCCTTTCGGATTGCTTTAAGCGATAAGTGCTTATGACTGAGTGTAGGGGGTGTGGGAATGAAAGGTCCGGGATGCTATTAAACATTTATCGCATAGGCAGGGTGGTACTAAAGGCATGGGGCCGGCACATGAGAGCAGAACTGTGCTCCAGCCCATAAATCCACGGGAAGCTGACAGACAGTTCCACAGGAGGCAGCTGGCAGTGGGTCCCCTGGCTGATCTCACCCTCGGGGCCATCTCTGATTAGAGGAGCAGTTGCGGTACATGAGCAGAAGTACACACTTGGAATGCAGCTGTGAAAATGGAATCATCTGAACAGATGTCCATTCTGCTGATGTAGGTATTTGATTTCTATCCCTGGGTCAGAAGTGCCTCTGGTTTCTTTATCACCAATGTGGGTCAGGCTTCTGCCTGATGGAGGTGAGCCCTGCCCTCATTTCGGAGCCAGCGCTCCACTTGCCTTACAGTCAGGCCTTCATCTGTTCAAAATGAGACAAAATTAAATAACCATCAGTAAATGCAGCTATGTCAGTCGAAGAATTTAGAAATAAAGCTCAAACTCTCAAGAAAACAGTATTTATGGTCCGGCTGGACACAGGACTCCTTAGGTCAGGAAGTAGGTAAGATATCCAAGTATTTGAAGTAGTTTAACATTCTTTAACATTAGTAAAAATTCAAGACTTTAAAAGGAGAAAAAAAAAAATCTGTAAAACTGCGAAGCATCACAACTTTCTAGTTTGCAACAGCTGTGTTCCAGACCTGCTCCCACACAGTTCTACGCATTGAACGTGAAAAATTTATGTAGTCTTCTTTGCAAGACCCCCTTTCTTTGTGGTGGGGGGTGGAGTTGATTCCCAAATCTGTTCCCTCCTCACAAGGAATTAGGCAAGAAACTTGACCTCGTTTGTTAATCTTGGAAATCTTCTGAAGGCTCAGGTGAAAGCCAGTCTCCTGCCTGTATAATTTTCAGATCCTTAGTCAGAGCCCATATGTTACAACCTGGAGGAAATGATGCTTGGGGATGACTAACTGAACATGTTCCTGCTGTTAATTTGGGTGCTGTTCCAGAAATTTAATTCGTAAGTTTTCCCTTTCTTTTTGTTAACGCATTTACTTACTAATTCCTGTCTTTGCTGTTGTTCCCCATAAGGAACTTAATGAAGGGATAAATTTTATGTTAACTGAGAGAGGCATTTTTTTGCCCCTGGCTGTGTTGAGGAGGGAGAAGCAGAGAACATTCATGTGTTGGATTAGCAGAAATTTGATTATAGATAGGATATTCACTTCTCTGTATCTTCTTGCTGCAAACATCATGTTAATCCAGTTTAAATGAGGGTGGGATTTACCAGGATTGAGGCTGTAAAGTGCTAATTGGAAATTCATGGAATCCCAGACTGGTTTGGGTTGGAAGGGACCTTAAATCCCATGTTGTCCACACCTTCCATTATTCCAGGCTGCTCCCAGCCCCAGTGTCCAGCCTGGCCTTGGGCACTGCCAGGGATCCAGGGGCAGCCACAGCTGCTCTGGGCACCCTGTGCCAGGGCTGCCCACCCTCCCAGGGCAGAATTCCTTCCTCATACTCAGATGATCATTAGGGCCCCTTCCAACCCAAACTGTTCCATGAGTCTGTGACTACCTTTCTTTGTCGTGACCTTTCCAAACAGTCCTGTTCTCTATCTTAAAATGTGCTGCCTGGAGGTGGTTTCAGGCGTGCTCCCGTAGCTTCAGGATGAGGCTGTTCCGCCTTGTGGGGATGGTATGATGGGGAATGAGTGTCTGTGACCCCGCTGAAGGTTTCTTGGGTTTGGTTTAAACCCCCAGTGAGTCATGCAGTTCAACAGGTGTTTCTGCTGCTTCCGAGCAGAAAACACTTTGACCCTTAAGCCCTTTCAGAATGAGCTTATGTTTTTGCCAGCGACTCATGTGTCAGGCTCAGGCTGCAGGAATTTGGAGGAGGCTGATTGAGCCCTGATGGCACCAGGGACCCCTCCCGTGGTGGAGGCTGCAGCCGCAGCAGTGGCCGCTCTGCCCTGGCCCTGGCCTTGCCTCTCCAGCTGGAAAATAATGCTCAGATATCAGTCTGAAGAAAAAAATCCAGATTTTTTTCCTACTGTAATTACAAATAAAACACACATTTGCCTTCCAGAGTCACTTTGTTGCAGTTGCCAAAATGCTCCCGCTCGTGGTATGTGGGATATACAGAGTGAGTATGGTTGTCTGCTGAAGGATGGTTTTACTGATAAAGCAGTGGTGGAAAAGTTCTCACAGTGCTCAGAAACCTGGAAATGAGGGTCAAGGACTATGGTATTACTTTTTTATTGGAAAGTATTTGCCAATGTGCTGGGTCTGTGCAGCCGCCTTTCCTTTTCTCCGCCAGCTCCCACTCTGCTCTCCCTGCCTTGCACAGGGACTTGCTCCTTCTCCTTCCTAACAGCAGTGTGTCTGATTTATTCTACAGGTTTTAAATTAGAAGGAAACTCAGCAGTAGGGAAGAAGTGATGGATTTGAGAGCAATTCTGTGGCTCTTCTTGCCTGACTCGTTAGACAGCCTGGGTTTTTGTTGGGGTTTTTTTGGAGCTTTTTTTTTTTATTTTTTCTTTAGAAGAAAGGCAGCTGGTGCAGCGCAGCAGAGGTGCTGCCTGGCTGGGCTGTGGGTGTGCTGTGCGCTGCTGTCCCTGTGGGGCATGGGGGGCTCTGGCTGCCCTGCGCTGCCCAGCCCCAGGGCTGCTGCTGCTGCCTGGGCAGGGTTTGCTCTGGGCTGCTCCACGGAGGTCAGAGGGAACAGAACGCCCTGAGCACCCCCAGTATCAATGGAAACGCTCCCCCCAAGCACTCAGAGCACTGTGGCAGGGTTTTGTCATCCACCAAGAGCCAAATCACGGTTCCAGCCCTGTGTTTCCTCTGATGAAGTCTCCGTGTGAAGCTGACTTGTTTGTAGCCGTGGGAATTCTCGTTCCCATCTTGCACTGTCTGGGGCTGTGGGTGAGGGCAGGCTGTGGAAATGGCAGCGGCTGATCCTTTTGCATCTTGGCTACGAGTCAGCTGTGTTCCCATTTAACTCACTCCGTGTGCATAGGAGTGCAGCTCGTACAGACTGCCTAGGTGAGTTGAGAAAAGGAGGAGGTCTGAGGTTAAAATATGAACTAATTCCTCCCGGTGATTGGTGCGTCTTTGGCTTTCTGAGTAAGAGCACCTTCTAAAGATCCCAGAAGCTCCAGTTCTAGGGCAGGGGTGGGCAGTGCGCTGCCCAAGGGGGGCAAACCAGGCAGGCATGATGGTGAGGTCAGGGTGGAACTCCCCTGCTGCTGTTTCACCATCCTAAGAGGTCGGAGCGAGTGTCCAGGCTGCCTGTTGGATGTCTCCGTGTGCTGGGCAGGTCCAGGCAGCCCCAGAGCTTCTCCTGAGCCACATGAGGGGCAGAGAAGCTCTGCATGTGCTGGGCAGGGTCACATCACAGCCCAGAGCTTGTGGGAAATGCCCTGAAATTCTCTAGGAAGACCAGGGTAGTAGAACATGACATTTTCACGTTTCTAATTAAAGAATTTCCATGCATATGCAGCCTGTGGAAGAAGCTAAAGGACAGCTGGAAACACTTCCTTTACCAAAAAGAAGAGAAGAGTCTGTAAAATGAAGCAGAACAGCAAACACATAGAAAAATGGATGCGTTTGGGGTTCTTTGGAAGGTGACATGGTTTTAATTTAGCCTGGGGTAAACAGGATGGGCAGTAGAGCCCGGTGTGGTGAGCAGGGACCTCAGCTGGTGCTGTGTGCCAGAAGCACCTCAGGGGCAGCTGAGGGCGGTGGGAGCCTGGGGTCCTGGCTGTGAGAACACCCGTACCTGGAAACAACATCCTGTGGGTATGACTCCCTTGGATAAGGAGCCTCAGAGCACCCAGACACGAAGAAAGAGCCGAGGGTTGATCCATCATGCCACGGGTGTGTTCGTGGTGCCTGAAATATTAGTGCTGTCATGAGCATGGCATAGCACAGGCATCTCTTTGTCTTCCTGATACTGGATTTAGGCCGAGTGCCCTAGTTTGTACATGCTGCTGCTCTCTTACATAAAAGATTTTATAATTGCTCTTGACACAAGCATAAAACAAATCTAAAATTCTGAATACCGTGGCAATGCAGAGCCTTTATTTTTGTCTGTCACTAATAATAATGTCTCGTTCTGGCTTATAGGACAGAAAACTCACAAAAGTAGAGAGGCAGAGATTTAAAGAGGAAGCAGAAATGTTGAAAGGTCTACAGCACCCAAACATCGTGAGGTTTTATGACTTCTGGGAATCCTGTGCAAAAGGCAAAAGATGCATCGTGCTGGTTACCGAGCTGATGACCTCTGGAACGCTGAAGACGTAAGTACTGTGCTCCTGGCAAGGGGCTAAGAATAGCAGCAGACATTTATAGCAAAATCCTACTTTCATGTGCTGAAAAAAGCCATCTCCAGATAAAAGCAAGAAATGGAGCTGTTCTCTGGTGTCTGTCATTTGTCCCCGCATTTGAACCGCAGTGATTTGACAGCAGAAATTTGGCCTCCATCTCTTTCTGCCCTCTTCCCTGTTTCGGTTATGCAACTCAAAGCTGTTCTCTGGCGCGTTTCATCTTCTGCCTGTGACGTTTGGATTTGTCAGGGTGTGTTGGGTGCTTGCTTTTGTGCTTGTATTTGCATGTTGTGTTAGGGAATTCAAATGGAATAGCGCTTGAGTGGTAGAGCCTCTCGGAGGCTGAAGGTGCTCTAGGTTATCTCCTAAACAACATTAATTAATAGCTTCTGGTACTGACAGTCTTGTTAAGGTTGATATAACGCAGTTGGCGTGGGTTCTGGAACAGATTTTCAGCCCCAATGGGAGCAGTACCCAGCCAGTGTGCTACTCTGCCAGTGCATTAGCGGGCCCTGCATCTTCCCCAAATGTCCCCTCCCAACCAGCACTTCAGGTAAATGGAAAGAAATGCAGGTGCATGGTACAAAGGTCCAAGTCTTGTGGTTAAAATTAAACTTCAGTGTTCTTCTGATTCGAAAGATGTTAACGTATTCTAAAGTTGTTCGCTGCATGAAATTAATTGCTGAGCTATTAGACTTCAAAATATTTGGTTGTATTTGCACCAAAAATGCTTATTATCATCCTTCCTAAGACTGAATACTGTAATTCCTCCTTTGAAAAGATCTATTTCGTTCAATTTTGGGATATTTCTGTGCTGCTCTTGTGGCATCTAATAATGGGCTTTTATCTATAATGGAGTTTCAGCTGTTAAAGCCCCTCAAATCTCTAATAAAATGTTTTCTCTTCCTTTATACCCACTTGTGTGTATGTTGTGCTCTAGGTACCTGAAGAGATTTAAAGTGATGAAACCTAAAGTCCTGAGGAGTTGGTGTCGGCAAATCCTGAAGGGTCTTCTTTTCTTGCACACAAGAACTCCACCAATAATTCACAGAGACTTGAAATGTGATAATATTTTTATTACTGGACCAACTGGATCTGTGAAAATAGGAGACTTGGGTCTGGCAACACTCAAGAGAGCTTCATTTGCCAAAAGTGTCATAGGTAATGCTCCTGTTCTCCTTGGCTCCCCTCGGTCAGTATCGTGGCTGTCTGTTTAGCATCTTCGTTCCCATTTTGCAGTAGTGGTTTTTAAGTTGCAGATTGGTAGTGGAGGTTAAAGTGAGTTTGCGATTGTTGCCTTTCTACCACTATAAAAATGGGAATCGGTAGGTAATGGTATCATGACTTTCTCTTCTTCCTCCTGTATCATCCTTAATGCATAGGGAGCCCAGTGCCTGTGGAGTCAAAACAACTGAAATTTCACATATGTTCTTGGCTGCTGTGGGTCTGCGTAACCTCATTGATTTCAGTGAACTCATGTTTGTTTATATTTGTTAATTTCTCTGGTTTTTGACTTCTAGTAACTGGTGGCGTTTTTCTCTGTTGGGGGTCAGTATATCTTCAAATAATTTTTTTGCAGGATAACAATTGTTCGTGGGACATAATAGACTAATATCAATATTAACAGTACTGGCAATAATATAAGTAATACCAATACTGGGAATAATTCCAGAAGTACCGATAATATCAGTAATGCCAATACTGGGAATAATATCAGTAGTACCAATACAGTAGTATTGTACCAATACTAGGGGCAGCATCAGTAATAGCAGTATTGGTAAGAATGTCAGTAATACTCATACAGGTTTTTGTAAAATCAGTTGTGAACAGAACACCATCAAAATACACTCGTGTCTGGAAGCAATTTGATACTGGAAGGGCTGCAGGATGCTGGCAGAGAGTCTGCATTCATTTTGGCAATAAAACCCAGCTAGTAACTTTCACGAGTAGTACTGCTCCAAGGAGAGAACGAAGGAGCTTGGAAGCAGTGGTGATGAGTAATGCTGCCCCCTCTGCAGAGGGAGTAGCTCCCAAGGCACATCAGTAGCTGCGTTTCACGTTGCTGGAAGGGATGAAGTCAGCACCCTGCGGTGTCTCTGCAGGAGCCCAGCCAGGGCAAACCTGCTCCTGCCAAGAGCAGCCGGGTGCTGAGCAGCTTCACCTTTTTTAGCTGGGCTCTTCTGGTGAAGGATGTTCGTAGGTATTCCTTTCCACCCCCAGGAACGGGGGAAAATGTAATTTTTGTCCTCTTTTGGAATGGTGCCAAGTATTCCATTTGCTTCTTAGACTATTGCTATCACTTCTTCAGATTTGTTTTAAATGCTCTGTAATTCATGAGATCTGGTCCTGCTGCTGAGTTGTGTTCCTTCTAAAGCAAGGCAGCAGCTCCAGAATAATTCCCTGTGGCAGCTGTTAACCCTTTCTGAGCAGCAGCCTCTGCCTTGGTGACAGCTGGAACAGAGGGAGGGACTACACTGAGGCTCCACGACATGGGTCTGGCTGATTTGCTAAGGCTGGAGGAGTGAGTGGCTTTGAAGTGGAAGGAGCATAAACAAGGGAAGAGACCAATCTTGAACTTTGCAAAATTAATTTTACAGAAATGCTTCTTCACGAGTTAGGTCTAGTCTACTTCAGAAATGTGTGCAAAAGCAGACCCCAGTTTTGAGGGTTGTCTTTTATGCCAGTTAAAAAGAGTTTAGGACAAGTCAGAATCCTAGAATGGTTTGGATTGGAAGGGGCCTTAAAGAGCACTTTGTCTGCCATGGCTGGGACACCTTCCACTAGCCCAGGCTGGTCCAAGCTCCATCCAGCCTGGCCTGGGACACCTCCAGGGATGGGGTTTCCTTGGCTTCTTTAGGGACTTGGGTGATGGCTGGTAACTGGAGAAGGGGAGATTTAGATTGGATAGTAGGAAGAAACATACTACTGTGAGGGTGGGCACAGGGTGCCCAGAGCAGCTGTGGCTGCCCCTGGATCCTGGCAGTGCCCAAGGCCAGGCTGGACACAGGGGCTGGGAGCAGCCTGGGACAGTGGGAGGTGTCCCTGCCTGTGACAAGGGGTGGATGAGAGGATCTTTAAGCTGCCTTCCAATCCAAACCGTCCTGGGATATGCCAGAACTATTTTTTCTGGTTATATGTTGCTTTAATTACAGTTGTGCTTTTGCTGCTAATTAGTGAGGACGTAACAAAGCACTGATGGGATCTGCCAGGGCTGGGGGCAGTTTGGGTGCTGAGGCTGGACAGGCAGACTTTATCTGGGGTTTTCTCATGGTCCAAGACCTGCCACTCTCTTTTTGGCATCCCAACAGCTTGTTGCTACTGTCCCTTGACACACCATTGCATTGATCTCTCTTCCTTCATTTTTTCGATGTAGAAAGGAAATAAACTAGTCGTTACTCCCAGGTGTGGATTACAGTATGAGATACAGTTCCTGGAATCAGTTGCCTAAGTGTTAATAAGCTTTATAAGCTGCCCCTTTTCAGAGTAGTTTGCTGAGCAAATGTTGCAGGTGTTGGAAGTTGCTGCTAGTCCCCAAGCTGCAGCTCCCAGTGCCTCACTTCGTATTTACCCAGTTGCATCAGATTCCTGACACCCTAATCCCTACTGAGTAGGACCTTGTTCTGTGAGTAGCCTCATTGATTTGTCCCACTAAACTAGTGACAGAATTAGGTTTGATGTTTTGTGCGTGACTCTGTAGGTGATTTGTGATACTACTGGCTTTCAAAGTGCTGTCTGCTTGCTGGTGGTTACTCTGTATCTCTGGAGGGAACAAAAAAATGCAAATTTGCACTGATGAAAACAAGAGTAAAGGTTCTCATTTCTTCTCCTGTTTTCACCTCCCCAGCCCTGTGCACATCCTTCTCTCCAGCCAGCCAGAAACCATTCCATCACTTCAGCATGGGCAGGAAATGAACCATAGCTAATTTTCTTGTTTGTCTTTGAACATTCTTTTTCTTCTCCCTCCCCCCTGCTTCCCCTGTGCCCTGCTTCCCCCCTTTGGGTTATTGTCAGCGAGCCACGGGCATGGGCGTGCATACACCGACCTTGGATTTCCTCCCTGGGGAATGCTGGAGCTCTTCTTGCATGCACCTATGCACAGTTGTCCTGGGCACACCTCTTAGAGGTGAAAAAGCTCGTGGCTGAAGCCATTTAGACTCCTGTAAAGAGTCAGCATTGTCTTTTTGTGTCTGCGCAGGCACACCAGAATTCATGGCCCCGGAAATGTACGAGGAGCACTACGATGAGTCTGTGGATGTCTACGCGTTTGGAATGTGCATGCTGGAAATGGCTACCTCAGAATACCCTTACTCAGAATGCCAGAATGCTGCTCAAATCTACCGAAAAGTAACCTGTGTGAGTACACGTCCTTGACTGTATTGGATCTTGGCGCTGGGAGGTCCAAAAGCACCTTTTGGTGGGGTGTGGGTACTGCTGAGTATATACAGCGTTGTAGAAGTTGAGGTGTCTGAGCTCTGGGTTACACAAACCTGTTTCAGGCTTATGTGTAAGCTTATAATTCTACACTTGGAGTGTGTTTGACTGCATGCAGCTACATCAAATTTTTTCAGTCATCTTTGTTGCTGATTTCATTTCCATTGGCCACAAATACAGCCCAATGGGCTGATGCTTGCTAATTTAACTCTTCTTAGAGTGTTGCTCTCAACCCGGAGCCACTCAGAAATAATTCTAAACCTGGCAAAAGGCCTCGGAAGCTGCTCAGCAGTGCACTTACCTTCATGCTGTGGCTGTAGCAGCTCCCTTGGCGTTGCAGGGGTGCAAGTGTGTGCAGCCATGCATCTGCTGGCAGCTGACCACGCTCCGTACCATGGGCTGGCTGCAAACCATGCTGCAGCTTCTCAGAGGCATGGAACAGGTTTGCTGGCTCAGGGGAGCTCCTCGCCTTTGTCCTTGTTGTTCAAGGCCAGGCTGGGCAGGGCTTGGAGCTGCCTGGTCTGGTGGAAGGCGTCCCTGGCCGTTGCTGGGAGGTTGGAATGGGGATGGTCTTTCAGGTGCCTTCCAACCCAAACTGTTCTGTGATCCTAGAGCCCTGTGGTTACTCCATGCTGTTATTCCATGGTTCTTTATCACAGTGTTGATTACCTTTGCACAAGGGATATTGGCTCTGTTTTGGTATGGTCCTGCAGGTGTGTCCTAAATGCTGCCGGTGTGGGCAGCTTAGGGGACACCACCTCAGACTCTAGAGCTTCACAGAGTGCCTACAAGAGGCTCTTGTAATTTTAGGCTCTGTGGCTTCATGTCCTGCGTGTGTGTGGGTCAGGTGCCCAGTATCACTGTGGGAGCTGGTGTTACTGGGAATGTGTGTGTGCACCTGGAGCCACCGAGAACATCGAGCTCTTCATTGCTCTGTGTTCCCAGAGAAGCTCTGTGCACACCTCATAGCCATCTGGAATACTGGTAATTAAGACTTTGCAAGGCTCCTAAGCCTCATTTATCAGAGCAATATCCAAGACGGCAAAGAATAATGATTAATCAGAGGATTCCTAATTAGATGTTATATTTCAATTTTTAGACTTTAGCAGTCATTTTTTTAAACACTGATGGAAGCCTGAGCCGACTCGTTTTCTATGGCGGTAACCTTTACACAGCTCAGGATTAGATGGTAAATTATTACAGTTTTGTAAAACTGGCTTTTGTAAAGCTGGCAGCTTCAGAGAGGTGGGAGATGTTTATCACATGGAACGTGCAGTGGCAGAGAAGCTATTGAAGGGTCATTACAAGGGGTGTTTTTGAAGCAGAACTGTCTGGCAGGGAAAGCTGAAGACAAAAGGATCAGGTACCAGCACGGGAGGGTGTGCGGTTTTCATCTGAATTTGGGGTAGTAGCAGTGGGAGCAAAGGCACCAGGTTTCCTTAGATGGCAAAATTGGCATTACGGGTTTTCCAAGGAAAGGGTTAACCAGCTCCCCGTGGAGTGGAGAAAGCCCTGTCAAATGCCATGAGCTGCACAACTGTCAGGCAGGAAGGAGGAGCAGGGGGTGGACCTCTGGGGTGAGGGTGCAGGAGGAGCCTGGTCCTGGGGGAGATCCTCTGTCCCAGGAGGATCCTTCTGGTGGCTCAGCAGCTTCTCTAGTGGAGCTGCATCTGCAGGGGAGCTGCGACAGGAGGGACCCTGCTCCGAGCGGTGTGAGTGGCCTGCGGGCTCTGAGGGATGCAGCAGACGAGGAGGAGGTGCAGGAGCTTGGGGAGTGGGGTCCTGAGCCGGCACCGTGCAGTGGGGTCTGCCCTCAGCTGGGGCAGTGACTACAAGCAGACAAAGTAACTCTAAAATCACTTGGATGAAGAGTTAGGGCTGGTGATGCGGCAGCTTGTGCGAGCCTTGGGGCTTATAGACTGAAATGTAGTCAAAAACGGAGGGTAGGCTGAACCCAAGAGGCTGAATTAGACTGTTTTCTTCCAGTATTAGACTAGGTTTTGGGCTCTCACTACAGCAGAAGGTGGCTCTGACCTTCTTGGATGGAGAGGATGCAGAGCCCCTGAATGCTGCATCTTCTCAGTGAGACTTCTACTTTATGAAGCTGGGGCTTTTCTGCATCAGAAATATAAATACTATTTCTAGTGTTTTAAATTGACTGTCAGTGCGTTGTGAAATGTGTTTCCTGCCTGATGCCTTTTTTTAAAAAGTATAAAATAAAATCACTTTCTCTTCCTGCCTTGGGCTCAGCATTGCAGTGGCAACCGCCAGAGGTGTTGATAGCATCCATAGGGGTTGGAATTGCTGGCTAGAGTTCGCATCAAGGAGCAACAGCCAAGAAAATCTTTCTACTGCCTGTCTTGTTGGGTCCCACTGAGCTGACATTCCCTCTGCTGCCCAGCGCAGGCAGGGCATGATTTGGGTTTTGCCCCTATAATATCTTTCATTAGTTTGTACTCTGTGTCCAAACACTCTATCCCGCCCTTGCCTGCTACTAGGACATGAGATACACCTCAAGTCCTGGCTGTCCGAGTCACACACGTTGGTCGTCATTACTGGTGCAGAAAATGTAAACATTGCCTTTCTGAGACATTATTATTTCAGCATATGTCACATTCTGCATGTCTGCAGTGTAAGATTATTATACTTAATTTATTTCAGTGACCTTTTGTTCTGCCTGGCCGTATTCTTACGGCTTAATTGCTGCTTTAATCCTGCACTCCTGTTTTTGCACTGTATGTTTGCAGCTGTCCAGGCTAAGGCGGTGGTCGTGTTTGGGGATGTGCAGAGGGGCTCATTGCTCTGCCACATGAGACATGCTTGTTCCAGCTTGTCACCTCTCTGCCCTTTCAGCCCAAATGATGGAGTGTAAACATTAAAAAAATGAGTACGTACCGTAAATAGCAAACACATCTTTCCCAAGCAGCGGGGCCAAGCCACATTTACCACAGTTCCCTTTGAAGTGATTTCCTGGTCAGCATGTTTGCGGTGCCCTTCGTTCTGATGCCATAATCTCATTTTTCATGCATAACTTGATGGGTTTTCTTACGCAGAATTTTTTTTGTGTTTAATCATTCTGCCAAGTGATTTTGATGTAGACAGTAGTGATGAAACATCGGAATCCGTGACCTTCCCAGGCTGCTCCAGCCCAGTGTTTTCTTAGGGACGCGCTGCAGGGTGCTCGGCAGAGCAGCTGCATCTCCAGGGAGTTCCTGGCCATCTCCTTGGGTTTGGGGTACAGACCTGTGCTTCAGAACAGCCCGCCCTGGGACAGTGCTCTGGTTTGCATGTGAAGCTTTGTCTGTTCTCATCAGCTATTGAAGGTTTTCTCAGCGTTCTCAGGCTGTATGCCATGGTACACACAGACAGCACAAATGCTGTGGCACAAGGACAGCGGGCAAATAATGCAGTGAATGTCATTGCGTGGACTCCTTGTGGCTTTTGGAGATCTTCTTAGATCTGCAGGTAATCCTCTTAGCTTCACGTTAAGATGGAGCACCATTCTGGAGTGAAACAGATGAGTTTATAATTGTAACAGTGATGTCATGGAACAAAGTCCTGGTAAAACTGAGCTTCACCCTCATTTCAGTGACTTTCAGAGAGTGTGTGCCAGGGTGCAGTTTCAGTTGGAAACACGGCTACAGCTTTTTTGGTGGAAGGTTTTTTCCTTTTTTAGGAATGACATGAGCCTGGAGTTACCTTCAGGCGGAAGGTGGAGTGGTAGCCCAGAGCAGGCTGTCTCTGGGTGGAAGGGCACGTCCAGGGGCCAGGAAAGCCTCTGGAAAACTGACTGACGTGGGTCAGACGTGCCAGTGACTTGTGTGGCATTCGCTGTGTCCCTTCAGAGCATCACGTGCTGCTCTTCCAAAGTGTGCTCTGCTGATGGAAAATGGCAAGCGGCTGTTTTTAGACCCTGCAGAACAAGCAGCACGTCTCTTCCCTCAGCAGGAAGGAGACAACTTCAGTGTCTGTATGTGTCTGGCTGTAGGCTCAGCTGCCTCATACTGGAGGGCAATGGATCACAAATCCAATTGCTTCAGAAAGAAGGGGGTGGAAATAAGTGGTGGTGAGGGAGTCAGAATAAATCATCCTCTTTGAGACAGAAATTCTCAAAAGGGAAATTACTTGATCTCTCATTTTGCTCTTGGTTTATATATGTGTATATATATTTTAACATTTAAGGAACTTGTATTATCCTTATGCCCCTTATGCCACCCAGCGAGCCCTGCCTTTCACATGTGGTAGCATTGAGTTTATCTTAATTTACAAGAAGCTGTACAGCTTTCAAACCACCATGGATAATTTCTGAGCTAATACACTTTGAATTTTGGTGCCATGTTTCCTTGGGAATGCTCAGGGAAGACAGATGGCTTTTGTTTAGGTGAATGAGATGAGTCCTTTGGTGGCAAATAAAATCCCCCTTCATTGTCAGGGGCACTGGGCTGCAAGGCAGGGTTTGCAGTGAGATGGCCTTGGAGAGTTTAATGAAGAGCAAGGAACAAAAGCATCCTATAGCACAGGGACAGGGAGAAATCGCTTTGGCAAAGCAGCTCTGTTCAGTACTTCACTCCGCATGTTTTGTCCCTGTTTGTTTTAGTCATCTATTCATAGCTTAGCTGTTCAGCAGAATGACACAATGGATGTTTGGAGAGGAGTCAGTGTTCCATCCAAAGATGGGGAAAATAAAGTGTTGGTGGAAGAGTTGCTTTTTTTTATTTGTGGAAGCAATTTGTAAGGTCGGTATTGGGAGCCAGTCATCGGGGATCTGATGCTCTGGGCAGCCTGTGCCAGGCCCTCCCCACCATCACAGGGAGGAATTTCTTCCTTATGCCCAATCTAAACCTGCCTCTCGCCAGGTTAAAGCCTTTATTAGGTCTTACTAGCCTCTCTTCCTGGAGAGTGTCACTCTAATATGGGAATCAGTTTTTGCATAGCAAATGTCAGTGAATTGAAATATATAGATTCATCCTTCTTTCTGATGGAGAGCACACTAGACTCCTGTAGCTTAAAGGTGAATTAGGGTACAGGGGAGTCCTGCTGAAAATACATTTTGGTGATGCTTTGTTTTCTTCCATTTCTAATTCAGGTGTCAGAGCTTGCCTTGGCACATTGGAGCCAGCCTGGGCTTTGCAGCTGGGCACTCCAGTGCCTTTTGACACATTTTTCTAATACGCAAAGTTTGAACCCTCATCTCATCACTAAGATTTAGGTTTGCTTAAGTAAATAATTTGTTATAGTGGGTCACAGCCAGCCAGCCACGTGTCCAGATTATTCTGGTTTGTTCCCACAAAAAAGGGTTTCTTTGGATCTCTGCAGCTTTCTGCTGAAGTAAAACCAAGGAGCTCGGTCTTTGTGTGACCATTATGTAGATTTATTACTGTTTTTTTTCCAAATTTGTGATTTAGATATTTCACTCTAGAATTTTAAGACAAATAGGGGGTTGTTAACCTAAAATTATTAATTAAGTTTGAAGCAGAATCTGAGGCTTGAATAGCAATAGAATGCTCATAGAAGGATAAAAGTATACTCTGATGCTAGAATATTCAGAAATTCTCAGAGAGAGGCTCCAGCCCTCACTGAAATTCATCCATGAAAATCTATTCAAGACTTATTTCAGTGTATTGCAGATGCTCTTTGAAAATACTTGTTTTCTTCTTTTAATCTACTGGGTGAGCCCAAAGTCCACTCTGCAGGGCTCCTTATCTGTGACTGTGTGAGCCATTATTTACTGTTATTTCAGAGTGAAGCTTTAAAAGGATTTGAATGGAGCTAAATGTCCAATTCCTGTTCAGTTATGTGCTTAATCACATTCTGTTTTTTTAGGTAAAGGAAATTGTTTCCTTTTTGTTTTGCTTATTGACTTCATTGGAAGTACTTGCGTCCTTAAGTGATAGGGTCTAACTGCATCATCTCTTCTCAAATTAATTTTGTCATATTTTCATCCATATACATCTCGGTTTTGTAGGTAGAGGTAATAACGTGTTTTTGAAAGGGAATCAATTAATTCTCTGATTCAAGCTGGACATGACAAACAGAAGAGCTCCTTGTGTTGCACTGGTCATCTGTAGCTGAATATATACATGGATGTGGGGACACTGATTCTGCTTCCCAGGGTTTTCTTCTGCAATGGGTGGTTGGGTTTTCTCCTTGAAAGGCTGTGCTCATAGGTTACTGTTCCAGATTTGTTCCCAGCAAAAATACTAACATTTGACAGAGATTTAACTGGATTTATTGGTTGCACCTGCTCTATCACATATTCCCAAGGGGTTTCTAACAATATCCTGGGAAATTCAGGAGCAATGCAGAGCTGTTGAGTGTATTCTCCTGCTTCCCTGCTTGGTTTTGGGGTTGATCTTTAATTTTTTATGTAGAGGGGAATGTGTTGGAGAGTGTTTGGGTCATGGAAAAGCAAGAGGTTTGTGGGAAACAGGAATATGGAATATTCCAAGGTATTTTTGACTCATTTTCAGTACTGTCTGAAGAAAACCGTGATTATGTGTCTTTATTCATTTAGTGCTTTGAGAGTTAAGGCAAACACATAGAATGAATAATTTCAGAAAATGGTTATTTTTGAAATTTAAAATTAGCCGTTTGTTGAATATTCACTTCAGAGTCCAGAGGATATAAAGGTAAATTTTGCGAAGGTTGGTAAAGAAAAAAGGATACTTTCCCTGTGTGTGACTGAGCTCGTGCAAACTTGTGTACTAATTTCAAAGTGCAGTGATATTTGGAAATATAGTAGTACCCCATAATCCTCAACTCAGTTTTGCATTAAGACTAACAACTTCAAAGTATTAGTTACTTCCCGTGTTGAATTACATTTAAAATGCAGAGACAATATGCTTAATTAAGAGGTATAATGCAATTATTTTTTGCATTAAATTGTTTTTCTCTATGCTTTTAGGGTATAAAGCCAGCAAGCTTTGAGAAAGTTACCGATCCTGAAATTAAGGAGATAATTGGGGAGTGCATCTGCAAAAACAAAGAAGAAAGGTTTGTTTGAAGGCATCGAGTTTTGTATTAACCAATATGCATGCAGGGATTTCAGAACTGTCTGTGGATTTCTGCTCTGCTCTGTGGGTCTCCCTGTGCAGGAGAAAATGCAGCGTGGAGGTGCAAACACAAACAGTGTCCTGCTTTGCTGGCAGTCAGTGTCAGGATGAGCAGCGCTGCTGGGGGAGCTGAGCTCCGAAGGATGTCACTGGAAGGGTCTGTGGGGGCAGTGGGGCTGGCAGAGGTTGGGGTGGTGGCTTCATCACCAGCTGTTGTAGCAGATTTCATCGGTCTCTGGGCATGGAGACACGTTGTGCCTTGTTTCCAGCTTTGGGTTTCCAAACTGATGTTTTACTGCTCTCTGCCAGTTTGTCTTGTGCTCAGCATTTCCTGACTTCCACAAATACAGTTTTTAGGGACTGTGGCTGACTGCCTAGAGAGAATCTCTGGTACTCTTTGAGCTCAGATACTTAAGAAAAGTTGAACAAAGCTATAATCTGCATTTCTCTTAGTGCTTGTGGTGTATAAATATTGCTAAAGCTTTGAGAAATGGGAAATGTCACTTTTTCAATTCCACTTCCTCTTCAAAAAGAACAGAAATTCATTATAAGTGAACACTAAACATTGTGTAAATGTTTCCACCTTTAACAGCAGTTTCTTGTTACAAACCTTTCTGAAATTGTTGACTTGCAGTGTTTGAATCTTCTTTATATCCTTTGCAGATATGAAATTAAAGATTTATTAAGCCATGCCTTTTTTGCTGAAGATACTGGGGTAAGAGTGGAACTTGCAGAAGAAGACCATGGTAGGAAATCCTCTATTGCCTTAAGACTCTGGGTAGAAGATCCTAAGAAACTGAAAGGAAAACCCAAAGATAATGGAGCCATTGAGTTTACTTTTGATCTGGAGAAGGAAACTCCTGATGATGTTGCACAAGAAATGGTAAAATATACTTCTGACAAAAATGTATATCTATGAAAGTAGTGAATAAATCTCAGGGGACAACAGGAACGAGTTAGGTAAAGTAACTTCCCTTGAACCACTCCAGGTGTCCAGGTTAGGCGCTTTGCATTGATTTTGGAATGACTACGGCAAGAAAGGGGTGAATGGGGAACAGCTAACTGAAACATACTGTTTGAAGACAGATGCCTGGAATCAAAATTCACATAGCTTAAGGACCATAGAGGTCTGGTCTACTTTTATATTTTGCAAGCTCTTCTGCCAGTTTCCATAGGCTGTTGAATTCCTTTGAATTTATTTGGAATCTGTTTAGTTCCAGACAGCTGCTAGAAATACATTAGGAGAGTTCAGAAGTTCAATCACAAAATATTCTGCATTGAATTCTCCAAAACACTTTGCCCCATCTTTTCTGTTGGTGTTCCTTAGAAGAAATGTAGATGAGAAAGGTCTGTGGTCAGCCCCTCTACCCCCAAACTTTGATAGGAAACTGGATTCACTGAGTCAGGAGTAAGCTTTGGATTTTTTTAACAGATAAGTTTCATTTGCTGAATTTCTGTATTTTTATAATTGTGGGCTTCTGTTGGAGAATCGGTGTTCCAGTTTCAGCACCTTGTCCTTGAACTCCCATTTTGATGGTGTCTTTGCTGCAGTTTTTTGGTAGTCTAAAAGTCGCAGAGGCTCTGAGCCAAGGGTCTGAACGTTCCTGTGCTTGCAGAAACGTTCCTATTAGGCTCTAAATCCCGAGGGATCCCAGTTAGTGATGTCATCACCGCTCTGTTCTGCTCAGGAGGCACTCATTTTGGTCACGCTGCCTTGCTCTGCTGGAACTCATCACCATCTACTCCAAGTTTAGTGGGAGGAATTCAGGCTCCTTTGTCTTCTTGTCGTTAGTTTGCAGTAGGTCCAGTGGTTTTTTCCAGCAATATATCATTACAGAACTCATTTAGTTTAAAAATTGCTCTGGTACCATTACTTAGTGGTATATTTTTGCATTTAAATATTGATGGAAATATTTAGAATTTCAAAGTTCTCCAAGTTGCTTGGCCCATACTTGTGATGTTTTATTTTGAAGAGGAAATAACTCTCTTGAAAAGTATATTTAAAAGGATCATGCCTGAACTACAGTGACACTGTACCCTTTCCCAAATAATTTTAAAATCTGTATTCTACATTAATGCTTACCTAAGTGGCTGCCCATGAAATGCTTTCAAACCTGCGGCTGTTGCAGGGGCAGAAAAAGGGGGATGTTTATTCCTAAAGGCCTTTTTCTAGTCCTTGTGAATTGTGGAACACCAAAGCCACGTGTTTTAATCAGTTTGTTACTTTATGTGCTGTGGAAGAGAAGAATGCAGGAGACCTGATTACAGGGAATTGTTTATCATTACTGGTGGGTTTTTGGTAGTCAGGCAATCCCACCTGCCCAGAGAATGTGGAAAAAGGGAACTGGAAATGTTCTAGTGGGTTTGGAAAGTGAAGTTAGCTCTCCCAGCCAGTGGGTACTGCAAAGGGGCATGGCTCCATTAAAATAAAGTTGTTTTAAGCTGCTTTGCACCCATTAATTTTAGTAGTGGAAACCTAAGCTGTGAAACTGTTTTATGTTTGGGCAAGAGCAAAGCAGGAAGACCTCTTGATTTCCCCCATGGATGTAAGTGCTTTCAAATCTGCACGTTAAGAATGTAGGGACAGCAGGCAAAGCTCTGGTAGGTCATTATTAAATGGAAATTCATACCCTGCACTGCAGGGGATTATGCAAACAAATAGCACAAAGATGAATTACCATTTTATCTGTTGGGCAGTTGAGTTCTGAGAAGCCTCATCCCCTTTTCCATCAAATGGGAATAGTCTGCTTTTTCTTTGTAAAAGTCAATCAATACTGACTGACTTCACTATTTAAGAGAAGTTAATTTGAGACATAATTCTGTTAAAATTCTGTTAACATCTTGTCCTTCATAATTTGCTGTGCTGTCAAGCAGAGCAATTTGGAAAACTCTGTGTACTGGAAAGGTTGAGGCAATAAATTCACATTTAGGGGCAGTTTGATTCACTCCAGGTACATTGTTCAGAGATTCTTTTTCCTGTTTTCTCTTAGTGTGAAAAAGAAAAAAAAAAAAAGGGAAACCCATCTGCCATTAAACTTGCTCTCCTCAATGGATGTTTAGTGGTGGATATTTAGAGCCAGTATATATTCAGGTCTTAGACATTTCATCCTGAGTTTTTTTAATGCATTAGGAATAGGAGTTTTACTGGGAAAGATCCCCACCCCAACGAGCTCTTGAGTTCCTGTTCTTGTGAGAAACGCATTTCTGTGACTTGGTGTCGTTTCACACGCATGCTTTCTCCGTTGGGATGAGGTCCCGGGGCGGCGGCTGTGCTCGGGACCTTGCTGAGTGTGTGCTCCTCCGCAGATCGACTCGGGGTTTTTCCACGAGAACGATCTCAAGATCGTGGCCAAGTCCATCCGTGACCGCGTGGCGCTGATCCTGTGGCGGCGGGAGCGCATCTGGCCCAGGATGCAGGCGGAGGAGCGCCGCGACTCCGAGTGCCCGGACCGGCCGAAGGCGCCGCAGCAGGTCCAGGTCACCTACCTGTCCCACACGGGCCACCACATCCTGTCGGAGCCCGAGGAGCCCGAGGCCGACCAGCACCCCTTCCAGCAGAACCTGCCCACCAGCGTCACCTCCGTCGCCTGTGAGTCCCGTGCTGGCTTCCCGGGCGCACGGGGATGAGGGTGCGAGGGGGAGCCCCCGGTGACCCGAGCTCGGATGAGCTGCCGGGGGTGGCTTTGCACCGTGGCTCAAACATCCGGGACGCGCGCGTGATAGTTATGAAAGCGACGAAGTTTCAAGAAAACAGTATTACGTAGATCTCTCTATATAACTCTCTATATATTTTGCTACTAAACAGTTATCATAGAGTTTCTGGTTTACTGTTCTGGGCTTGTATGTAAGCACATTTAAGTAAAAGATGCATTGCCTTTAGCAAGACACAGCTGCTGCTTCAATTCAGGTATTTTATAAAGGGCTACACTGAGGTCTGCTTTGAATACTGAAATAACCATGTGTGCCCATACAGGAAAAATCCCTTTACGTGATGTGAGAAATAGCCACGTTTGCATAGCACTCACAATATTGCTACATTCATAAAGCTTCTTATCTGAAGCTAAAATGAGCTCATTTCATTTTTTTGGATCATATACTTATTTCATGCTAATTCCTTTGAGGAACACTGCTATTATGACTCTTTGTTTCTAGTGCTGCAGTGAAGTGACTTGTGCTTCCCGTGGCTGTGCTGGACATGAGTTGGCAAAATGCTATACTAAATATAACCCCCACAATTTATTTCCTACTCCTCCTCAGCTTTTAACCAGTATCTGGTATTATCTGGCAATTTGCTATCAGATTATTTGAACATTTTCTTAGCACAGGACCTCTATAAATTAGGGTGGCACCTGTTCATAAAATTTGAGGTCAAATGTAAAAGCGGAAATAATTAACTTAATGTGTGCAGTGTACATTCTATAAAAACCTGAGACTGACTCACAGCTTTTACTTTAGCACTCTACCATTAGACTCTTCTTTTTTTTTTTTTTCCTTTGAGGTCCTGAATAATTGTTTGTAGTAAAACGGAATGTTAATGCAGCAGAAATCCCATCATGAGAGTAGGGCTGTGTTGTCTCTTCAGAAATGAATTGAATAAATAGAGAGGGGAGTTTAATTTTGGAAAAAAAAACATTTGGGAGAATAGCTTGTGAGTACTGAAGAGAAATGTCATCTCTGGTGCTATTAAAAAATAATTTGTTATTTAAAATCCAAATAAGTAAAACTTTATTTAGAATATGGAAAGAAGAGACAGTGGAAAGTGTTGGGAAAAGAAATAGTATTTAAGCTTAGCTGTAAATTAAGATAGTCTTTTAAAATGTGTTGCAGTTTTTTCATTTTTGAATTTTAAATCCCTGTTAGAAGCTATCTGTCCTTGGGATATGTCTAGCTGCAGTCTGATTGTCTAACTTCCTTTCTCAAGTGAACAAAGCAGTAACTTAGGCTCAAACGGGGCTGGGCACTTGTATTTTACACACTTTAAAAGTTGTGAAAAGACATTTTTAAATCAGAAATACCAATATTTCCAGTTGACAAAGGACCCAGGGCTTGCCCGGTGCCTGTAGCTGTGCAGTTCCCACAGGTTAATGGGGCAAATGCTCCGTGAGAAACTCCCACAGAGCTCTGAGTGTGCCAAACCCACTGGAACCTGCACAGGGGTTTGTGTCTGACCTTAATTGCACTACACTCAAGCAGAGCATGATTTGCTGGACTAAAATCATAGAGCATAAAGAATTTTGTAATTTGCAGTGCTGCTGATAAAAGCAGTGTTTAAGTCAGTGCATCCCTGGAAGATGGGACTCTAAAAGCCCCCGTGATCTGCTCTGAACATGACAATTGGGATTTCCTCTCCTTTCATCCTACAAAATCTATAAACATCTGCAATTCTAAATGTCAACCTTATGCCCTTTAAAGGAAATGTTAATGTGCCTAAAATATCAGTGTGCGCAGAACTCCACGGGGATGGGTTTTGGCTTAAGAGAAGCAGTGTGTGCCTTTTGTAGAGAATAACATCGGTGTTGTAGAATTTATTTATATAACGAAAGGGCTAGAGTGGCAGAATCGCTAATTACATAAACCACGGTGACCTTGCTCTAAAATCATCACTTGAACATCGGGAGTTGTTGAGCTTTTAATGAGAATGGCTGTTCTTGCAGCTGACAGCACGTTTGACAGCGGCCAGGGCTCCACGGTGTATTCGGACTCGCAGAGCAGCCAGCAGAGCGTCATCTACTCGTCCCTGCCGGACGCTGTCCCTCCTGCCATCCAGAGGGTCTACAGCCCCCCCCTGAGCGAGGGGCAGCCTGTGCCCCACAGCCTCCCCCAGCTCGGCCACTACCAGCAGCCCTCGGCAGTAAGTCCAAGGCTTTTTCAGGTAGTTCTGTATCCTGGGTGATATTTCATATTATCATTCATGCTCCTGTTCCCAGAGGATGCGGGTCCCAGGGGTCTCTGCACGTATTCCTCACTCACCCACGTGTGTGGTGACCTGCTCGGTCCCTTATCGGTCTGTTGGCTGCATTAGTGGCTGTGCAGTAAAGCACAAGAAGGACACGGACCTGTTGGTGTGTGTCCAGAGGGGGCCACAAAAATAATTGGAGGGCTGGGGCCTCTCTGCTCTGGAGCCAGGCTGGCAGAGCTGGGGGTGCTCACCTGGAGAGGAGAAGCTCCAGGGAGAGCTCAGAGCCCCTGGCAGGGCCTGAAGGGGCTCCAGGAGAGCTGGAGAGGGACTGGGGACAAGGGATGGAGGGACAGGACACAGGGAATGGCTCCCACTGCCAGAGGGCAGGGATGGATGGGGTGTGGGGAAGGAATCCTTGCCTCTGAGGGTTGGGAGGCCCTGGCACAGGTTTCCCAGAGAAGCGGTGGTTGCTCCGTCCCTGGCAGTGTCCCTCCCTAACCGCCGTCTCTCCGCAGCCCGTCCTGCCCGCGGTGCCGGCCGCGCCCGCCGTGGTGCCCCAGCACTACCAGGAGCCGGCGATGCCGTTCCCCGTGGTGCCCAGCACCGTGGCCTCGCTCCCGCTGGGGCAGCCGCCGCCGCCCGTGCTGGCCGGCCAGCAGGTGAGAGCTGGGCTCTGCCGTGGAGCCGTGCCCATCCCAGCCCTTCCCCTGGCTGCTCTGCCTCATGCAGCCGTGGCTGCCCCTGCGTCCCTGGAAGTGTCCGGGGCCGGGCTGGAGGCTGGACACTGGGGCTCGGAGCAGCCTGGAACAGCGGAAGGTGTCCCAAGGTTCTCTGCAAAACTTCCCGGGGCACCTGTGTTCCTCAGAGACAGCAGTGTGCAGTGAATGTCTGTGCTAAGGAGGGTAGGGCAGGACAGCAGAACAAGGGAAATTAGGGTGAGAAATTCATCTACCTACACAACGAATTGTTTTGGTCTTGTATCAATATGCACTGTTGGATCACACATGTGGAATCAGTGTTGTATTTCCTAACTTCTGTTTATTTTTCCAATTTGGGTGCCTGTGCATTTACACTGCTAAGGTTATAATGAGGCAAAGTTACCTAATCTGCTTGGGTATTTTTCCCTCCCTGTGCCTCATCCAATTCACAAGCATTTTCTAAGACACAAGCTGGAGTTGAGAGGGAGGTTTTAGGAAGCCGCTCCATTCCCTGAGCACGGTTTTCCTGCTCTAAAGCGATGTTTCCTGGAGTGGGAGGTGGCTGAGCTGCAAGTGCCAGTGCCCTCTGTCCCCTTGGTGAGCCATGGGCAGCTGTCTGAGCTGCAGATTAACCCAGCTGGGAGAGCAGAGCTGCCTCAGGGAGCTGGCAGCTTTCTGAGCTGCAGCCCAGCGCCGTGGGCCTGCGGCGCTTCCCTTGGAGCTGGGGCTTGCTCAGGCAGGAGTTCCTCCATGGATGAGGGGGGCCCCGTCCCTCCTCGGACAGTGTTTGGTGTTCAGGTGCCCCCACCTCAGCCGGTTTGCTCTGTGCCAGCCCCAGTGCCAGCCCTGCCCCGCGCTGCCGTTCCCCTGGGTTTGGGGCTGTACTGGGAAGATGCCGCGTCTTCCCCAAAACACAAGGTGGCAAAGGCTCTGTGCTGCAGGGCCTGGTGAAGCCACCAGCCCTGGGGTCCCAAGTAAGCCACCCTGAGCCAGCCTATGCCTCAGAATATCCTTTTGAGCCAGAAGGGTTTTTAAAGTACTTGCAGAATTAGAGGAACCGAAGAAGAAGATACCAATAGCACGTAAAATGTGTGGGCTTGTTATTGGTGATTTCTGTCTTTAACGCAACTTCTCTCTGTTCTGCTGTCCAAAGCCTGGCAGACCAGGGAGGCACTACTTTCCCTGGATAAGTAAAGCTACTTTTTTGGCTACCACATTGTCACTGCAGTACCTCAGAAATATCTGGAACCTAGCTTTTACTGCAATTACTGTGGTTGATTGTGTCTCAGGTAGTAAGTGGTGTTGTCTTGCCATGCCTGCTCCATTATGTAGCGATTCCTGCTTGCCAGGATGAGCTGGGTATTAACTGCATCTTGGAAGTTAGTGGGTGGGGATTTCACAGGGCAAACTGGAACAATCTCTGGGATTTAAGGAGTCTGAGTCATTATAAATAACCTCTCCAAGACAGTTATTTCAGCTAATGTATCTTGCATTTAAATGTATTTAAGCATGGGCTCCTGTGCAGTGTTAGAATTAAAAGTGCCTGTCTCTCCTGGGAGCTGTCCCTGCTGGAGCACGACCAGGGCAGGGAATGGAGCTGGGAAAGGGGCTCAGCCTGAAGAAGAAGAGGCTCAGAGGCAACTTCTGGCTCTTCATAGTTCCCTGCCAGGAGGGGACAGCTGGGGGATTCGGGCTCTGGGAACAGGGGACAGGACGAGAGGGGAGGCTCAGGGTGGATATTGGGGGAAATTTCTCCACTGAAAGAATGGTTAAGCATTGGAATAGGCTACCCAGGGGCGTCGGGGAGTCACCATCCCTTGAAGTTTTCAAAAAACATCTTGATATGGCACACGGGGACATGTTTTAATGGTGGCCCTTTCAGTGCTGGGTTGGTGGCTGGACTCAGTGATCTCAGAGGTGTTTTCCAGCCTTAATGAGCCTGTGATCCTGCACTCCAGGCGCCGGCTCTGTCCTGACAGTGAGGTGGGGAGAGGCGGGGAGCGTGCCCAGCCGGGCTCTTTTTGCAGTACCCAGGCAGTAACACTTCTCCTGGTTTCTCCCGGTGTCCCTGCAGCAGCAGCCCATGTCGCAGGCAGCCTCGCTGCAGCAGGTGCTCGGCAGCCAGCCCGTGTGCCCGCTGCCCACGGCCCCGCACCTGCTGCCGCCCTTCCCAGCGCAGGGCTCGCAGGTGCCCGCCAGCAGCTCCCCGCTGAAGCCCCTGCAGATCTCCACCGTGCCGCAGCTCCCGCCCGTGGCCCCTTCCCAGGTAACCAGCGGGAAATTTCCAGCTAATAATTAACGTGATTTGCAGGTTTTGTGTGGCTATTGTGACCGCATGCCAGTTTAATTAGGCAATAAGAGTGTTATTGCTCTTTCCTAATTCCTGTATATTTCTTTCTTTGTTTGGTGAATCAGAAATCTCCTTTGTGCCCATCCCTGCGCCGTCCAGTTAATAGCAGTTCCAAAATGCCAATAATTTTTTGGGGCTTGTTTTGGTTTGCTCTTTTGCGCTGTCCCTTCTGGCACAATCTCTTCCCCATCCCAGGCTTGAGGGCATGAGCAGTTGCCTGTTTTTATTGCTGTTTTCTGACCTCCTGACTTCATCACTTCTCTCAACACCTGCCAGCCCTGTCTGTGTTGCTCTGCTCTGTGTCTGTTCTCTGGAGCGGGGATAAACCCTTCCCTTGGCCTGGGAAAGTGGATGGTGCTGTCACTCCGTTTGGTAGTGACGGGCACCCTAATGTGAAGCAGCTTGTGCCAAAGGGCAGGGACAAGCTGCTGCCGTGATGCCAGTGTCTGCTCCATCACTGGGAGGTTTGGATTGTAAAACCCCTTTTTCTGGGCTCTTCTGTGCTGCCTGAGTTGCAGCTTGTTTGAAAACAAGACCTTAAATTGCCTCACTTAATTTTGCGCAAAAGAGTTTTGCATTAGGTCTGGCCCAATTCTTTTTAATTTCTGTTAAAATGAAAGCAGCATTTAATTAGAATGTCGCTTGAAGGCTTCAAGCTGGTGTTAGAAGTAGTTTCAAGCTTCTAAGGTATGAAAGCGTCCCTCTCAAATGTTTTTTTTTTTTTTTTGCTTTTGCTAATGATTTAAGCATAAATCAGTTTTTATTACTGTTTGCGAACCTCAGGGAACGAATGGAAGTGATTAACAAACAGACATAATGATCCTCATGGCACAGGTGGTTTTTAGGGACTTGTGTGGCAGACGAAACCGCTTTATACCATCAGCGAAAGCACCGGCAGTTCATGCAATATTATATTTTTTTCAGATTCCTCAGTTTCCCGTCATTCCTGCAATTACTCCCCTGTCAGGGCTCGACGGCCTTCCTCCAAACCTGTCCGACATCCCTGCTGCAAACGTGCCCCCCATTCCTGCCCCGTCCCAGTACTTCGCTCCGGCCGTGATCCTGCCCAGCCTGCCCATGAACCCCGCGCTGCCCGTGGCGCCCAACTCCCCCGCCCTGCCCATGCAGGCCGTCAACCTTCCCCACACCACCGTGGCTTCCCTGGTCCTGCCCTGCCAGCCCATCGTGCCCAACATGCCGGCGGCCACCATCCCGCTGCTGGCGGTGGCGCCGCCGGGGGTGCCGCCGCTGCCGGCGCAGCCCGTGTTCCAGCCCGCCTTCCAGCCGCTGCTGCCCGGCGACGCGCCCTCGCCGCGCCCCGCGCAGGGCGCCCAGCCCGCGCCGCCACCGCCGCCCGCAGCCCTGCAGCCCGGCGCGATGCACGCTCCCGAGCCGCCTCACCAGGTAAATCCGCGCGGCCGTGGCGCTGCCCTGCCCGCGGCTCTCTTCCTCTGCGGTAATCCTCGGGCTTGACGTGTTTTGTTGACTCCTTGCCCTCAGTTCTGGAGGTGGTGGCTGAAGGTGGGAGCTGTCGGGTGGCGGGTGATGCCCTCGGGCAGGGACAGGGGCCATATGGGTATAGGGTGTAATCCGACTGGCTTTGGGCAGTGAATGAGCAGAGCGCTGTCTGAATTTCCACTTCCTCCTTCGTCTCAGATCTGGGGATGTGTGAGCTGTGGTTGTCCCGGGCCAGGAGGGGTGCCAAGCCTTGCCAGTGCCTGTAGCTGGTCCGTGTGGGGTGCGGGGGCTGCTGGGCACACACAGCAGATACGGGGGAGCTGGCGGGAGCAGTGGAGTTGTTTTGGTGAGCATCTTTAAAACAGCAAAGGGAAATGGCCCTCAGGTATGCACTCTGGAAATCTGCGGGGGCCAGCACTGTCAGAGCTGCAGGGCCAGGGGTGGATTCTAGCTGCAGACCCTTTCCCCCTTGGAAGAAACGGAGCATAAATGAGCTCAAGTATTAGCAGTGTTCACACGAAAATTGCCTCAGGACTGACAGAGTCTGTAAATACTTCTCTCACTGCATCTGTGATATGTCAATGTAAAACACAGTCCGACCAAAGCAGGAGAGGGCACTCGAACTGTTAATAAAGCATTTGGAAAATCTGTATTCTGCCACATCCCTTCACCATAACACACTAATTAAAATTCATAACATCCCATCCCAACCTGTCACGGCATCTTCAGAACAGTACATAGCTTTTAAATTTCTCTCTTCAGCCATATATTTGGTACAGAATTACTGTAGTTGAGAATGTCAGCAGCATGGAGCCTGGGAATGTTGCTCAGTGTTCCCTGTGGCTTTAGAGGGAATGGAGCACATCAGACACAGTGAGCTCGGCAAATACCAGAACTGGAAAGATGATGTTCCCAAACCATCCTGACACGGTCATTAGCTATCAAATATGTATGGAAGAGTTGCATATGGAAGAATTTAGGGTAAAAAATAGCTGTTACAATGTGCAGAGGAATATTTTAGAAAACCATTGTTCCAGTTTGAAAACTTATAATGGAGAGGTATTTCTGCATATAATGCCATGTTGTCTTCACAGTTGATGTTTAGCACCTCTGAGTTTTGTTTTGCCTGGGTATGTCTGTATGGGCCACTCACTTCAGAGTTGGACTTGATGATCCTTGTGGGTGTCCCTTGCAAGTCAGGATTCTGTGATTTGACACTGAAATATTTTGTGAATTATTCTAATTATATAAGATTTAAAATTGCGCCACCCTTCTCTGGCCTTGCACCACACTTGTCAGTCTAACAGCCCTGCCTTGGGCAGCCATGTAACTCTGAGGTGCTGTGAGGCACATCCTGTCTTTGCTTTTATCCACATTAAAACCTGGAATAATAGTTGCGGCTCATAGCCAGAACCTGCAGAGAGCATGCAGCAATGAAATCATGTGGCCTAGTTCTCATCTGAGTCTTACTTTTTTTAATGTGTTTTCCAATAGCCTTAAGTCTCTATGTGATGATACTTCAAAAAAAAAAGTAAAAATTGGGCCCACTTTTACCTAGTACTAAAAGTATTTTTTTTCTTCCATATGCTCCTTTCTTCCTTCTTCCTCTTCCCACAAGCTCAGTCCCCCTGGAAAAATACATGATGTACCTAAAAGGAGAATGTTCTGTTTTTAAATGTACAACCCAAAAGGACTGTTTTGCAGAATAACAACCCAGTCTCTAAGGTAGCTGGTGTCCTGGCGCCTGGGTCTGGTTCCCACCAAACGCTTACGCACTTGAGTTATTTTAATGCACTGGAGAAATCCACTGAGATGATTGAAACTCCCCCTGTCCACATGGAAGTGTTGGCAGGACTGGGGCCTTGGGGCTTGGCACATCAAGGGTTAAGTTGGGGCTGCAGTGGGTAGGCTGCACTGAGCTGAAGTTGGACACTGGTGTATATTTGGTGCAGGAGTTAATTGTGTCATTTGTACCAGGTCCTGGTTCTACATGTACGGCAGATTTCTTGAAGTGTGCTAAGTGAGGTTATGGTAGAGCGAGTTTTTCTCTGCATGGACAGTGTGGGGTTGTTGAAAGCAGAGCAAAGTGTTTAGGAGAGTGAATTCATTGCCTAGGATCCTAAAGCGAGTCCAGAGGAGGCCACGGAGATGCTCTGAGGGCTGGAGCCCCTCTGCTCTGGAGCCAGGCTGGCAGAGCTGGGGGTGCTCACCTGGACAGGAGGAGCTCCAGGGAGAGCTCAGAGCCCCTGGCAGGGCCTGAAGGGGCTCCAGGAGAGCTGGAGAGGGACTGGGGACAAGGGATGGAGGGACAGGACACAGGGAATGGCTTCCTATTGCCAGGGGGCAGGGTTAGGTGGAATATTGGGAAGGAATTGTTCTCTGGGAGGGTGGGCAAGCCCTGGCACAGGGTGCCCGGAGTAGCTGTGGCTGCCCATGGTTCCCTGGCAGTGCCCAAGGCCGGGTTGGATGGGGCTTGGAGCATCCTGGGATAGTGGAAGGTGTCCCTGCCCATGGCAGGGGATGGAATGAGACAAGCTTTGAGGTTCCATCCATCACAAACCATTCAGGAATTCTGTGATTTTTTTCATTTCTTAGCAAAATCTGGCTTCATCCCTACTAAGAAACGGGTAGCTGACCAGTGCACGTTGTCATAATTGTACAGAGAGAATCCTTAACTTTTATTTGGATATTTCAGAGGAAGTTTAATCTCTGTAGTTGTTACTGAGAGCACCCCAATTCAGAGCCCCGCAAAGCTGGAGCCCTTTCTCCACGAACGCCGTTGACTTTGCTCCCTTGTCCCGCAGCGCCGAGCCCTTGGCGCAGAGGTGTGTGCTAACAGCTCTCGTTGTGTTGCAGCCCATGCCCGGACACTCCCAGTTTGCTCTGGAAGCTGGAGCGCAGGTGCCCGTGCTGCCGGTGCAGCCCTCCATGGTCATGTCACCGCCGTTGCCGCTGCAGCCGGAGCTGGTGCCGCCCTGCGTCGCTCCCGAAGGCGTTCCCCAGGTCCATGGCAGCCTTGCCACGGCTGCCCCGCCCGTCCCCATAGAGCCTGGCCTGCCTCTCCAGCCCTCTGCTCTGCTGCAGCTCCAGCCTGATCTTTCCCAGCCCCTGGGCCAGCAGCTCCCAGCTCCCTGCTCGGCTGTCGCGGCAGGCGCAGAATCGTCTCAAGAGGTAGAGCCCTTCCTCTAGTAACTCACCCGCCTCAGCCTGAATCTTCTTAGTTGCTGCTGTGTGAAACGGTGGGCTTGTTACACAAGGGAGGTTATCCCCTCGGTGTGTCGAGCCGCTGCTCCTCGATGCCAGCAGCTCTGGGTCAGCAAATAATTGGCTATTCCAAATGAAACCTCATGTTGTAGCTCAGGAAATGTCTCACCGAATTCATAAGGCAGCAAGACTAAGCACCTCCTTGTCTGTAGCTGAGCACAAGCATGAGGATAGTAATCAAGAAATTCTTACTGTGGGTGAGTTAGAAGATGTTCCGTAGAGTTTCACCCATATTTTGTCCAGTCTTGTTTTAAATGTCTCAAGCACTTGTTCAGCCAAACATCATTTGCCTTAAGAAACTGCTCCACAGTCTGAGTCTTTGTACTGTGAAAGCCCTTCATGCTCTTCAGCTTGAGCCCTATTCCCATTTCATTTAGCATTGTATCCCCTGTATTGCCTGATGTCTGCTGTAGCCCTGGGATTTTTGTTTCTTCAGATACTCATAGGCATTCCCAGTTCTCTGTGGTCATAGAAGCAGGATGCTTTTTATTGTTTTCCTTATAGAACTGTCAGCTCCTCTTGTCTGCTATTTTGACTTTTCTTTCCACTCCCATAATTTTGTTTAATCTTCAGTCTTGACAGAACATCAGAGAACGTTTCCTTCTCTTCAGCTCCCTGTTAACAAAGCAAAACAAAAGCTTTGCCATTTCTACCTGATTTCAGAAAATAAGTCTGATTTTTTTCTCCACTCCTGAATGGAAATGTCCCTCTGTGATTCTGCGTTCAGAGTTCTTCCTCTTGAGTCTCTGTTCCGAGTTCCTTTCCTCCCAAAATATGTATTTCACCTTTTCAAAATTAATCTCTTGGTTTTGCCCATGTTTCCATGGCTCGTCACGTGCCTTGACTCCAGTGCAGCCTCAAATTCCATTGGAGGCACAACTCAATGCTGCCTCCAGAAGGTGCTCGGGAAGGGCTGTGCTAACACTGAAAAAGGAATCTAGTTCCCCCTTTTTCCTGTCCATCAGTGGCAGTTTAATTCTTTCCACGTCAGCCTTCCTGCTGTGATGCAGGACGTTTCCTGGTGAGTGTCTGTATCCTGTTGGTTAGGTGTAGCAGGAACGGTAGAGCCTGTCTGCAGTGCTTCACCTGCAGGCTCCCCAGAGAAGCTGGGCTGGGTCAGGCATATCCTTCACTCAAGGTATTCCTTCTCCGGCTGTCTTTTTTCTGAATACACAGCTCCTGGCAGGGTCAGTGCTGGTGCCTCCAGTAGTGCAGGGTCCATTCCGTTTGAGATTCTGGAAATATGAACAAACCTCATTGTTGTGCACTGTGATACAAGGGATACAAGTTCTCCTGAGAAACTCATGGCCACTGAGGCACACGTCTATCCTTCACATCCCACATCCCTCAGAACATTTAACCACCGGTTTGCTAATTTCATTCTCACGTGAATCTCTAAGTTAACCCCCTTCTCTCATTCACTTTAAGAAATGAAGCAGTGCCAATCCACATCCTCTCCATGCAGGTTTTCTGACATACGTTGCTAAAGTTTCCTTGGGTGTAAGAGAAGTTTCATACCTGTCTGTATAATCAAAAACACTGCATTTTGTTGCTACTCTGCTATGACATTTTTCTCTTCTGTTTTGTTCAGGCACGTGGCAGCACTTGCATGCAAACCAACCTGAACCAGTCAGGCAAAAGAGGTTTTGTAAGGCACTTGGTTAAGTGCATTACCAGGATGTCAATACATTATGTCTGTGTTCTCACTGTTCATTGATGTTGCAGTTTTATTGAAACTGCATTTGAGCTTGGCATGGCTTACGTGTGGTGTCACAGCCAAGGAGTGGGGCTGGCTGGTTAAGTGACACAGAACCAGTGGGGCTGAGCAGTTCCCCACTGAGCTCCTAACCCCAGCCCACCCCTGCTTGAGTGCTCAGTGTAGCGATGGAGTCGAGGGGCTCACTTTTGGCTGTGCGTCTATAGAAGGGTTTTATAGACGTGTGTCTATAAATATATATATAGAATTATATATATTTATGGGTGTATCTGGTGTGAGCGTGTATACACAGTTATATACATGCACGGGTGTGTGTCTGTGTGCATACATGGTAAGTTTGTTACAGCAGGGCCTGCAGCGTTGTCACAAATTCTGTGAGAATGGGTCTACTCGGTGTGAAAATCGTGCTATGATCTCTGTCCCAGAGCTGCAGCCAGTGAAGAGGGAAGCTTTTAGGCGAAATTTGTGTAGAGGACAAGAGGACTTGATGTGAGGGTGGCGTTCTTAAATGATGAATTTTCATCTTTTGTTTTTAAGTTCCTCAGAACTTTTCCCACAAAGCCAAACACAATGAAAATACTGAGCATATTTCAGGAAACTGTATAAAGCAATGAAGCAAATTAGCAGATACAGTCAAAAATAAGACAGTGGGTGCTGATGTGGAATTGTGCCTCAATCAGGTTTTGCCATGGTGAGAACTGTTTTATTCCCTCACCATCTCACCTGCTGTGGGCAGAGGAAGGGAACTGGCAGGTTAGTGGCTCTGTCTGAAAAAGTGGTTCGTGCCTTGGACAGAAGTCATGTTGGAAGGGTAAAATAGGACATTTATTTCCAGGTTCCAAGAGCTGCTTAAACAGAATGGTTTTAGAGTTACTGGTGCCAACAGCAAACCCTTTCTTAAAGGTATTTTTCATCTGCTAATATAATGTGTTTGCTTAAATGACTTTTTCTTGTGTTTTAGGAGCAGGCAATACAGGACAAACTCCAAGCTCTGTCCCAGAGTTGCGAAAGGTATTGTTATCACCTCTTTGGTGTAAGATATGCTTGCTTTTTGGAGGCTATTTTTTCTGGCCTGACCAAAAGGGGATGAACTGGGAGGACATCTAGGGAGAAGCTGACAGCGTTCTGTGTGCAGTGTGCCCATTCTCGCACCTGCAGCTCTTTTAATTCCTTAGTTTGGGTGCAGCATCTTAGCCTTGGTGTATATGCAGCTGTTTGGAACTTCCCTTTTCCTCCCTTTGCAGCAAGCCTAACATGTTTGTCCTACTGCTGCGGGCACGGAAAGGCAGGAGCTGAGAACTTCAGCTTAGAAAAGCAGGAGCTTGTGCAGTTCAGGGAGGAGCTGACACTTGAAGTGAAGGGGTTAGGGGATGTAGGGATATATTCAGTGATGGGACTTTTGCTGTGTTACTGCCAGAAACAATAATAGATCATTTCTTGGTAGGTGTTGTAGCTAGAGAATGCACCTGGTGTGGAGTAGTGCCCTTCACTCACTGAATATCTTCCAGTTGACTCAGTTTGGGCCAAAAAAAGTGCAAATGTGCCTTTTTTGCAGCTTCTGTTATGTAGCTTACACATGATGCATGACTCCACTGTGTGTGACTGGCTTTATTTTGGGGTTGTTCTTCCTTTCCTTTGTGAAGCTACATGAGTCCAGATGTTGCTTCTGGTAAAGAGATGAGTGACAGCTTGGAAGGAGCAACAGGAAGTGGAAAGCAAGAAGGAAAGTCTTCGAAGAAGCATAAGAAATCCACACGTGCTCGTTCGCGCCAGGAGAAGTCCAACAGACCCAAACTGACCATATTAAATGCAAGTACAACCTGTGGCAGGGTAACTCCAGGGTTCCTTTGGCTTTGCCAGGAATAAGGGTTGTTAATCTCTGCACGCAGGTGTGTAACACAGGGGATAAGATGGTGGAGTGCCAGCTTGAAACCCATAACCACAAAATGGTGACGTTCAAGTTTGACTTGGATGGTGACGCGCCGGAGGAAATCGCTACGTACATGGTGAGATGTGACCCCCCACGGGCTCTCAGTGCTCCCAGTTGCTTCAGGCAGCTCCCTGTGTGTGCCTGTTGCCTGAGCTGTCTGGCAGCTGCGGAATGAGGCATTGATTAAAAAATGTCTGTTTCCCCTTTACTGTGATGTGGCCCTCTAGGTGGAGAATGAATTCATCTTGCAAAGTGAAAAAGAGACTTTTATTGAGCAAATGAAGGATATCATTGATAAAGCAGAAGATATGCTCAGTGAGGATACAGAAGGAGAGCGAAGTTCTGACCAGGGAACAAGTCCCCAACAAGACGCTGATAGGCTGGAAATGAGCGAGGTAAGAAATGTTAAATAAAGATGGCTAGTTTGATTCCTTTTTCTTAACAGCCAGATGCTTAAATTGCTTTTACATTTTGTGTTAAAAAAAAAGTGGGATGATGCTCCTCTTGCACTGATCCAGCTATTTCTTCTGTTGTTTAACAGGAGAAGCGTCAGTCTCAGATGAAGACACCCGTGTATCAGCAAAACGGTATGAGTGCCTTTCAATTTCTGCTAAGAGCAGGGAGCTGGAACTAGAAGGCCGTTAAGGTCTCTTCCAACCCAAACCATCCTGTGAAATTAAGCCAAAGCCATGATCTGGAGACAATGGAAGTTCATGTGTTTACTTGTTATTTTCTTTTCATCCCTAGTATTGCATACTGGAAAAAGATGGTTCATTATATGTCCAGTGGTGGAAAACCCTACTACGGATGCCCCTGAGTTTTCTCCCCCGGTGCCTCCCAGCGCCCAGCAGACAGAAGGGCCAGGTATCTCCAGACTTCATAGAAAATGTCATCTCCAGGGCTGCTGTGTTGTCTGTCTTCTGTCCTCACCTTACTCAACTGTGGTGGTTTCACTTAATTTAGTCAGAGGAAGAAAATAGTGAATTTTGTTAAGCTGGGCATTTACAGTGTGTTCCTGATGTTGAACCAAACTGGGAATCTTTATTTGGGTTTCAGTAAAGTGTCACTATTTTAGCTGTACCTTATTCTATGGGGTAGCTGAAATTCTCATCACTATAGTGTCTTTTCAGTGAAATATTTTTTGCGTAATCTGAAAATTCTCATTTGACGTGCGTAACAGCTGTTTGCTTGTGGGAATCGCTAGTGGGTTGTCCCTGCAGCTGACTGGGGGGGCTTGGCAGTGATTTCCTTCCCTTTAAAGGTTCACCTTTTGTTTGTGTTCTCTCTAGACCCGGAGCAGTCGGATGAGCAGCCGGTGAGCTCTGCAGTGACAGAGGCGCCCAGGGTCGGGGCTGGGCAGCAGCTTCCCCTGCACACAGGGGTCAGCGACGGCCCCCTTGGAGCCACCCCGTCCTTGGCACCGGTTCCTGCTGCAGCAGCTCCTGCCAGCGTAGCAAGCCAGCCGGAGTTCCCAGCCCCGGCCCCGCTGGCACCTGCCGCGAGCATCGCGGAGCCCGCGGCGGCCGGCGGGGCTCAGCCGGAGTACCCCCGAGCCGTGGGGCTGGAGGAGCCCCCCGCCGTGGCGGCCCCGCAGCCGCAGGCGGACGAGCCAGCGTGCCTGCCTGACGTGGAGATGGCCTGCTGCAGCGTGGGGGTGCCTGCGGCTCCGGGGCTGCTGCCCGTGCTGCCGGAGCAGGCCGCGGTGCCAGAGCAGGCCGCGGTGCTGGAGCGGCAGCCGGTGCCGCAGGGCCCACACCCGCCCGATGGCGGACAGCTCTTCCCCGCGGCCGCCGGCCCCGACGCCCTGGGCCTGGCGGGGTCCCAGCTCCAGAGCCCCACGCAGGTGCCGCCGGCCGCGTCCCAGCAGCCGCCGATGGCGCAAGGGGCCACGGGGACAGCCGGTGCCGGGGTCGGCCCGCTCCAGCAGCAGAACCCCCCCGGCGCCGCCGAGTCCGACGGCGAGGGACCCCCCAGGGTGGACTTCGTGGACAACACGATTAAAAGCCTGGATGAGAAGCTGCGCAATTTGCTGTACCAGGAATACGTTCCGACTTCTTCGGCGTCAGCGGGGACGCCGGACACCTCTGTGCCCCCCGAGCAGGGCGACAGCGAATTTACTGTAGAAGAGCAAGCTCCTGCCCCGGCGCCGGACGGGAGAGAACCAGGCTACAGCATCCCGGACCCCGGCCAGGAGGTGAAAGCTGCTGCCGAGCCCCTGGTGCCCCCGGAGGCCTTTCCCTGCCCGCCGCTGGTCAGTGCCCCAGCGGCTCTGCCCTCCATGCCCTCAAAGCCAGCCTGTAGGGCTGGCCCCAGGGCAGAGCTCAGGACCCACTCTCCTGCGGTAGGACATGTGTAGATCCTGTGCTTCCCTGAACATTTCATATCTCTGCTCCAGGGTGTGTTGCCTTTGCCTGCCGACTGCTTTCCAGGGTGAAAGCTCACTTAAATGTTTCTTGTCTGGTGCATCTCAACTAATTTTTCAGAAATGCTTGTTAGTGAAAGCCAGACTTTCCCTTTGGATTTAGAAGTGGTACAATACTTTAATTCATCTCCTCTTGTGTCCTGTCCAAAGCAGGCAGAAATGTGTCAATTTCACTGTAGTTTAAGAATGTAAAACACCTTAGTGGTATAGTTCATTCTAGTTCTAATGAAGCTTCAATTTTAAGTGTAAATGAATGGCAGTGGTTGCGATTACTGCCTTCCAAGTCAGCCTGGATAAAGCAAACCCCTCGAGTGCCTTTGCCTTGTCCACGTGCCGTAGTCAAAGGCAGACATTCCATTGGCAGGAGCTTCTTCTGTTTCCTGTAATAGTTTCTTTTGTCTTCTCCTGTACTTGGTACAGCAAGACTGCCTGGGAAGCCTCTAAGGAAAGAGGCAGTAGGCAGCCTGGGGCAGTGGTTACTCTTGTCTCGTGACATGTTATTTCTGAACTTCTGAAGACAGACACACAGATGGAATATACAGTCTGTCTGGAAAAGCAAACCAGAACAAAGCCCCAAGCTTGTGTGTATATATAATATACTGGGTTTCAGTAGCTTGGGCTGCAGTTCCAACTGCAATGCTGCCACTGCTTTATGTCTTCCAAGGAAGGAGAAAAAAAGTGGGGGAGTTGGGGGCAAGACTGGAAACCCACCTCCAGAGGCTCTGTGAAATAGTCCAATATTCCCTGGTAGTGCCAGGGCAGCAAGGGGAAGTCAGGGAAGGAGAGCACATTCTGCTTTGTGAGTGAGACTGACACTGTGTTTCTTTTTTCCTTTTCCTGGAAGATGGACAAGCCAGAAGTCACTGGTGTGAGTGCTCATCCCTCAGAGGCAAGAGGTGGGTCAGCAGGCAGAACAGGTAATGCTCCTCCAGCCATCCCTGCTCCGTGTCACTGTGTCACTCTGTCTGTGACAGGAGTGGAGCAGCGGCCCGTCCATTGCTCAGCAGCCCTGTGTGTCTCTGAGGCACCAAGAACTCCAGAATAGTTCAGGCCCAATGTACCGTGCATTTTCATTCTTCTGTTTTTCTCCTTAAGAATTTTTAACTGGCTAATGAAATTCCACACACCTATTATTATTTGAATTCCCCAAATCACTGTATCTGCCTACCTGCAGATATTTTATATTGCTATTACTATTGCCTCCTGCGTTTCAATCCTGTATTACAAAGATTGGGGTTTAAAATTATTCCTCAGTGGTACATTTCAGTTCATCACAATAAAAACATTGCCTTTTATTATATTAAAGCATTCCAGACACAAATATTTATTTTTTTTTTTCTCAACTTTAAAACAGGCCCAGCCGCAAGCATCGCTTCAGCTCCTGCTGCTCCATCAAAAGGCCTCCTTCAGGTAACCAGAACTAGGAGCGGTTTTCTGCAGATTGTTACGGTTCCTTTCGTTAAGCTCTCTTATTTTCTCCAGGTTGCACCTCCGTCATCAGGCACAGCTCCACAGATGGAGACGTTGCAGAGGAGCGAGGAGGCAGAGCGGACGGCCGCGCCCGCGGAGAGCGTGACGCGGCGAGCCGCAGCAGATGGGGTGATGAGTAACTTGCACAGGGACGGCTCTGCTTCCTATGGAAAACAGGCTGAGGCTCAGGAGAGCGGCACGCCGGCCAAAACCATCGGCAGGTTTTCAGTCATCAGCACGCAGGACGAGTTAACCCTCGCGGCACCGCACTGCCTGAGGTTCTCGGCGCCCCCGGACGTGTACCTGGACGAGCTGCCCTCCAGCCCGGAGGTGAAGGCTGCTGTCCGCAGGGTGCAGACCGCCTCTTCCGTGGACGTCCTGTGCGACCAGGCCTCCAGCGACTCGGCCGACGAGCCCTTCCCGCGGCCGCCCGCGGCTGCTGCCGCTGCGCAGCTCTCCCCTCCCAGCAGCAGCACAGCCACAGACCTCATTAAAAAAGCTGCTGCTTTTCTGCAGAGGTCTGGCAAGGGCGGCTCCCCCGGCCCAGAGTCGCCCAACGGGCAAGGTGCGAAGATTCCTACCATCAACATCACGTCCTTCCACTCGCAGTCGTCCTACATGAGCAGTGACAATGACTCAGAGTTTGAAGATGCTGATATGAAGAAAGAGTTGCAGAACCTGAGAGAAAAGTATGTTGGGTTGCAAGTGATGCGAGGGAAGCTTGTGTTACCGTACCTTGGCAGCGGCTCAGCTTAGGATGAGCAGAGCTGTAAGGAGTAAACTGGTTCTGGGCACATCAGGCATTGCCAGGACCTCCCTCGCCGTGCATCCTGCTGTGCATCGCCTTGTCTGCCAGTTCCAGTTAGAGGAATCACTCATAGAATCCCAGGATGTTTTGGATTGGGAAAGATCTTAAAGATCATCTCATTCCAACCCTTGCCATGGGCAGGGACACCTATTATATGAGGTTGCTCCAAGCCCCATCTAGCATGGCCTTGGACACTTCCAGGGATGGGGAGTCACCACAGATAGATTGTTGTAGCTTTGTGTACTTGGGGGATGAGCAGCTGATTGTTTTATATCCGACAACTGTTTTGTTTATTCTTACACAATTAATCACACTGTCAGGATGTGGTGCTTTATCAAATACATTGCTAGCAGAGTCCTTTTATTTTTAAGGCATATGAAAGAGATTGCTGAGCTGCAGACGCAGCAGAAGAATGAGATAGAGGCACTGTATATTCGGCTGGGGAAACCCCTTCCTCCCAACCTGGGCTTCCTTCACTCTGCCCCGCCGAGCGGCCGGCGCCGAAGGACCAGCAAAAACAAATTGAAAGCTGGAAAACTCTTAAACCCTCTGGTCCAGCAGCTCAGGAGTGGAACATCAAGCACAAGTAGGTACACTGGGCGCTTCCCTTGGCCTGTTGCTTGTGTCACTTGTGGCTCTGCTGTGTGATGGTTGGGACTGCTGGAATGGATGGAATTGGTGTTGGTTTTGAGCTGTCCTGCTTTTGGACAGGCTTGTCCCAGCTCCCGGTGGTGAGCCATACCTGCCTGCTCTGCACTGGTTGCAGTGCTTGGCAGAGGAATAATATTCCACTTCAATTTGGAAAACAGCCTGGTCACATCTCCTCCATTCTCCAAATTCAATTTACTGATTATTGTCTTCACTTCTTAGGTGCTGTTATGCTCTATTGATTAGGTGCTGTATCTTCTTGTTGTTTACTTTTTTGTCCAAGATGTCATATGTAAAAGATGGGATTGCATTTGCTCCCCTGAAGGATGGGAGGTAAAAGCAGTTACAAAACTATGGTGGATGCTCTGAGCATCTGGAGTAGTGTGAGATTTTCGTACAGCACTACAGTCTTGAGATTTTATCTCTTGGAAAAGTACAAAAATATAACTTACCTGGAAAATATTGATACACCCCAGTACCTATTTCTTCAGCAAAATGTAGAATAGAATATGCATATTTTTTCTTCCGTTTAGTTCATGCTGTTATTTGGGGGAGCAGCAGCATTTCCAGCATTCACTCTTTATTTCAAATCTGGTGGCTTTTGTTTTCAATATTACTGCATCATAGGGACCCTTGGAATTTTGTTACATCAATCTTTATAGACAGGGTGTTGAGGAGGATTTTGCTTTTTAGCTAAGAATTTCAGCAGAGTTAGGAGAAGCAAATATATTCAGGGGCAAGAATTCTTTGGCTCTTCTTGAGACTGAGTGTTCTTGCCCACAGGGACTGAAGCAGTGTTTGATACTGTCCGTACATCTACATCTATCTAGATATTTATATATTGATACTTATCTGTAGATATCTAGATAAATGTCTCCATCTGTACTTTTGTTTACACAAGTATCTTGGGTAAAGAGGCTTAAAAACCAAAATACCTTTGCAGTCGTGTTACACGACTTTATCAGCAGAAGCATCTAACAGTGGCAAGGACAATTATGCACAAATAGCTATAAATAAAATGTTCCTTGTGCCTTTGCTGCAATTTTTTACTCTTCTCCATTTGCTTAATTTCACCTTTGGTGTGGGAGAGCAAACCTCTGTGTCCTGCTCCGTCATTCTGCGCGTTCCTCGTCCTGCTCAACACCCCAGCAGCTCTTTCTTTATTCCAGCAGTGCTCGTTCTGGGGCTCCTGAAAACAGAGGAGAAACCGTAAAAAATCAAACCTGCTCCAGGAGCTTCTTGGAGAAACAGGATCAGCGATAGGAGGCGTGGATTATTTTCTAGTGCAGGCTGTCCGAGTCTGTGCTCCATCCAGAACATCAGCACGGCGAACGGCTGTTCCTCTTGGGGTCACGATTCGGATTATTTTTAGGCAGGAGTTTTTTATTCGGAGTTTTCCTAGCTCTTGGCACTGCACGTGTTGTGTTTGTTTGCTCTTCCAGGTAACCTCTCGGACTCTAAAGACTCGCCCCACAAGGAGAGCGGCGGATGGCAGGCGGGCTCCCCCGAGGCGGCGGCGGTGCCCCCGGCAGCGCCGGGCAGGGCGGTGCAGACGCAGCAGCCCTGCTCCGTCAAAGCCTCTCTGTCCTCCGACCTCTGCTCCGGCCTGGGCCCCGACGCGCCCGACGCCAACGCCGGCTCTGCCCAAGGTGATTGCTCCTGCCGCCCGTCTCGCGCCTCTTCAGCACGCGCTGAAATTAGCTCCCTTCCCTTAGGCTTGAGCTCTCTAGGAGTGGCAGAGGAACGTGAACCTTTGACAATCCAAATTACCGGCTTATCTTTAAAAAGAGCATTGCAGTGTTGTCAGGAGAGCAGAACTGAAGTATCTTACCGAGTGTTAGCAACGCTCGAAGGCATGCCCAAGACATCCCTAATACTTGGGAAATAAATACCTTTCAGTTTTGCCAGCAGCGGCTTTATCCTAATACCTTCTCTGGAGTCTGCCTTACAGAATCCTGAGAAAAAATGAACGGAAAACAAAAAAGATACAGAAGGCTAGGAGAGTGTTTGCTTTGTTTCATTTTTCTAGCCCCTTGATTCTGGTAGATCCCAAGTTCCTCATTATAAACTAGCAAACTGTCTTGGGCATGAAGGAAAATAAAAAAAGAAATTAAAAGAAAGCCAAACCCAGGGGACCAAGTTATGTTTCCTCTCTATAAGGGGTTCACTTTGTGCCTAATATTGGAGTCCCAGCCACAGGACTGGAGACTGGCTGTGCTCCCCAGGCCCCAGCTCTGAGACTTCTGCGTATTGCCCCTGTCGTAGGCTTTGACTGATCTCGTTGCCATGCATATGGGAAGTTCCAATGATGATTAAAATACCTTCCTCTCATTGCACATCCTGCCAAACTAATCTGCAAAATATCTATCTGTCCTCTTCTGCTGTTATTGCATCCTTTGTGTATGGTCAGTGAACTTGCTCCTCTTTGGCAAAGTTAAGGGGGAGATGTGGAGGTTTAACTAACAAAGCTGATTTGACTGATGGTTTAGGACATCTGATCACAGCTACTTGTACTTTATAAGTGTCTTTGTTTTCTTCCCTTTATATTCATTTACAGGCTGGACGGTTTTCCACCAAACGTCTGAGAGAGTGACCTATAAATCTAGTAGCAAACCTCGTACCAGATTCCTCAGTGGACCTGTGTCTTTGTCCATCTGTTTGTATTTGTTCTTTTGTATTTTATCACAGTCCATCTTTCTTTTACCCCCTTTTTCCAATTCCATGGTTTATATCTCTAATATGTTTGGCAGGATGCCCCTTTTTCTGAACCATCTTTTCTTTCTTTTTCTCTTTCTTTTAAGTAATCATCATGAACACACCTTATTTATATTAATTTTTCATATGAAAGCTTTTTTTGCACTGCTTTTGGCTCGTGCCTGGGCACCAAAAGCATGTGTGGAAGATCTCATCATTTATTATATATAGCCTGATGGTAAATTTTACCCCGGACTTATCAAAGCTTTTGTATTTTATGTGATTTCTGTTGAAGTAATTTTATTTGCAATGTGGCAAATATACATGTCTGCTGTCCCGGTTCCAGCGACAACAAAACGAAATCCATCCTTCTGTAGACGAATGGTCTCTTTCACACATGTTTGGACTCTGAAGACATGCATGTAGCAAGCTGATACAATTCTAGAAGGTCACTGGAGGGTATAACTTCCATACAAGGGCTGTATTAACTCGATATACAGTACTGTTTATATCCACTCTATTTTCTTTAAGTTTTTTTCCCCCCGCTCTTTGCATGTGGAAATGCTGAGACAACGGTGCTCCAGCTAGTTCTTTCCAAATCTGTCCCAGGTGGGCTTTTCCCCATGCAGACACTTTAATTAGTTTAAGTGAGCGATTTTTTGATGAACTCATAAGCAGCAGGAAGATCTGGTTACTCTAAGGGAGAGTCCCATCAACTTTTTGTGTAAGCTGATCTGGCTGAAGCACTTGACTCAGTTTATTTTCTTATGACCTTATGTGACCTCAGAGATGAAGTCAATTAGCAGTTCATCAAAGCATAAATAAGTAAAAAGCAATATCAGATATTCAGATAATACTTGGAAATGGATTGCTAGGATCCAGGAGTTTTGACTCAAATAACTGTGCACCTTCTATTTGTACCCTATTTGTCTGACTTCTAAAGTAATTGGCAATTCCACCAAACGATATCAAGCTATTTAATGAAAAAAAAAATTAAGACTTTTTTTATCCAATTGTAGATGCTGCTTTTCTAGGCAAACGGATTTTGCTTGTACAATAAAGATATGTTGTGCTGAACAGGTACTATAGGCCACTTACATATAAACTTAGAAGGGCTGATAACGTTCTTGAGAAAGTGTTTGGTTAAATAACAATGGGCTTACAGTAGTATCAGATCTCCCCTTGGAGTTCTGCACTGCTCATTACTACCCAAGTAGGTCAGGTCAAAGGCACAAGACCACTCCAATACACTCCTCCTAATTTTGTGAATAAACAGTATTTTAAAAAAACAATCTCGATTTTGGGGGGGGGGGGGGTGGGGGGGTGGTGTTGGTTTTTTTGTTTTGTTTTTTTGGGGTTTTTTTGTTTGAGCTCCCTGAAAGCCCAAACACTCAGGTGACTGACGTTTACAGAATTTATTATCATGTAAGCTTGTAACGACTGGTGAAGTGATGAGACAATTTTGCATTTAGGGATTTTTTTTCTGTGAACCTGAGGGGAATTCTCAGCTCCCAAATGTTCCTGTTTGGTGTTGTAGCGGCCACAGTAATTTCTTCTTCTGCACATGTAATTCCCAAAAGTTCTTTCATTAATCTTCCATGGAATTACTGTTCAGTAGTATGCCAAAAGGCTGGGAGATGGCAGTTAAAAACCTGTGTATTAAAAATGTTTGGGCGCATGGATGTTGTGAATGAAACCAGGGGAATATTTAAATCCTTTGAATCGTGAAGTTTCCTGATGCCTAAATAACTCCGCGTGACGAATTGCATTCTGTTCTCAGCCCGTGTGCTCTCGGGCCCTGGGCGAGTGCTGGGGAGGTTTGGCCTCCCCTGTGCCTGGGTCCCGCCAGGAGATGGGCGCAGTTCAGAACGTGGCACTGCAGCCCCAGGTCACCCCTGAGGTCCCAGGCCCGAGAGCACAGCTGGGCTGCCGGGGGAGCCTCTCACCTGAGCTGTGGGCACGGCTGGTGGGGCAGGAGCCCATTCCAGCTGGTTTTCCTGGGGGCCCAGCTGGAGGGATGCGTGTGTGAGAGGAGGGCTGGGCTCTGTGCATTCCTGTCCTTCCCGAGGGCGGCTGGGGCTGGGACAGCGGCGTGCAGGACGGACAGCAGGATGTTCTGTGGAGCTGGGATCCAGAGCAGCCGTGGAAAAACAGGAGCCTCAGGAAAAACAGTGCTTGAGGAGGGCCGGGTTAGATGGGGCTTGGAGCAGCCTGGTCTGGTGGAAGGGGGTTGGAACAAGATGGGCTTTTAAGGTCCCTTCTAACGTAAACCATCCTTTGATTCTAGTATTTGAAGGTGATGATGTTGGCAATACCAGCTGTCTCGTGTCCCTTCCCCTCTGGAGGGGATGTCAGTGCCTGACACGGCAGGCAGGCAAAGCCAAGCATTTGGATTAGGTGCTGAGCATGTTTGCATCCATGCCCCATCACTGGAATGTCACAGGCCAGGCTGGACAGGGCTTGGAGCAGCCTGGGACAGTGGAAGGTGTCCCTGCCCATGGCTTTAAAAGTCCCTTTCAACCCAAACCATTGCAGGTAGGATTGCAGGTGTACAGGGCTGGGACATGGCTGTCCAGTGCCAGCAGCTCAGTGGCACCTCCAGACAGTTCAGAGTCCTGGGTCTGTTCTATAATTGAGGCTTCCCTGGCATTTTTTTGTTTGAGAGCTGTTGGGAAACGTGCTGCATTTTCAAAAAGGCTCTGAATCTGTATACTTGGTTAAGGAAAACCAGCTCTTTGGCAAGGCGGGATATGCCAGCAGGAGACCTGCTGCACTGGCAGAAAAGTTGGCAACAACTTTGAAAATAAATGTTCCAATGGATTAAAGACAATATCATAAGGATCTTGCTCTGGTTACAAGATCTGTCGGGCTCGAATGCTTTCACAGTGTTCTCCAGGACTTTTTGGTCTGTTGCCCATGTCCAATATTGACTTTACCTTTGTATGTTTCATGGAATAAAATATTTTTGATGGGCTTTGGCATAATTTTATGCTGAGTTCCTTTCCTGGGTTAAACTGCAAGAGTGCCTTAGGGAAGAGTTTCCAGTGATCATGAGTGGAATTTTCAAAGCTCCATTTGGCTTAGGCTTGGAATCTTGTGTAATGCAATTTTTGCCAGGTCTGTAGCAATTCATATACTGTATGTACATATACAGTTATGGAAATGGTCTAGCAGTTTATTGCCATTTCCATTTTTGTAGCTTTCCAACTTTTTGGCAGGTGTTAGTGCAAATATGGGACAGTGGATTTTTTATGTTCTCTAAGATATAATAGCTATTTAATTCCTCAGATAAGAGATCTGGAATTGGAGGTAAAACGCTCTGCTGAACTTTCGCAGTCTTACATTAAATCTTGATTACGATTCATCTCCTTAACTTTACAGTTCTTAAACACGTTAATTTTAGCAGTAATACAATTAATCTGGTGAATTAGATCTACTAAGTGAATTTTTAATTGAATTTGAGTTCATAACCAGCTGTGGCTGATGAGTGTCAGTCCCTGCCTGAGGCAGTCTTACCACTTAGGGAATGTTTCCCATCTCCCAGGCCCCACGCTGGAGGGGTGCTGCTGGCAGGAGCAGCTCTCCTGTGATCTTGTCCTCAGAGCTGACGCCCCTCCCGTGGGTGTTTCCTGAGAGCGTTGAGTATCGCCGCTCCGTCACTTCCCGGGCTCGGGTTTGGCACCTGGTGCTGGGAACCCGTGCCGGGTGTGCAGGAAGCAGAGCGCTGGTGATGAGGGGGTTTCAGGGGGTGCTGATGAGGGTGTTCCAGAGGTTGGCGATTAGGGGGGTTCAGGGGGTGGTGATTAAGGTGTTTTTACACGCATTTGAGCATGTACTGCAGTCAGCTGCCTGCTTTTATTTCTCGCAGGCAGGTGCTTTCCATTTGCATTCATATTGTGCTAAGAAGTGCCTGTTGCTGCAGGAAATAGGAAATAGCCTTCTAGGATTGCTGCCGTGGCCACTGCCATCGTGGGGACTTGCTTCCACTGTGGGAATTGGTAGCTAACTTTGGGATAGGCAAGGTAAGGTATATCTGAGGGAGAAGAGCGCCAAAGATGTAAGAATACAAGACAGATGGTTGAGTTGTGAATGTGACTGTTTGCTATCTGGGCTTTGAGATGAGAACTGAACTTGGTTATGGTTTTGTATTGTTGTAGTCATGTCCTCCTGATTTTCCCAGGGTAGAAAACTCTATGAACTATATGAAATAATAAGAAATTCTTTCAAAGCAGTCCTCTGTTCCCTATGCCACCCATATCTAAGCACAAACATCTCTTCTCCCTTACTTCCTCCCTCCCTTGTTTCTTTACTTTCTCTTCCTCAGTCTCTGACTGAAATCGCTTCCTTTTCCTCTGAAGACTCATTCAGGGCCTGTGTCAGCCTGGACCTGAAATCTCTGAGTTTAAAGCTGCATTTCTGGCACAGTAACAAAATGTTACACCAGTGTTTACTCTAGAGAAAAAGCACATCCATCCTCTATCTTACTTTTTTGCGCCAGTCTGATTTTGCTTATGGTTTCAAGTGCTTCCTCCCAATGAACTCTCCATAGCCCATGTCAGACACTCATCTCCCCCCATCCCATAACAATATTCTTCTTATCAAGTCCAAAATACCTTTCAGGAAATTTGGCACCCAAATAGCAACGGTGCCGATGTCTGGCAAGATCTGACAGTCGAGTCGGGGTCTCAGCACACTTCTGGCACTCTGCTATCAACAGACTGTAAAATCATAACGAAGGATGGAATGAGACAATAATGGAAAATCCACATAGTTTAGTTAAATTAAAACCCGGCTACCCTAATGGATTATTTTTCTGCACTTGGACAAGGCATAAGGGAAACTCATTCACAGTTTTGTTCAATTGAAGTTCAGAGTCTCACATTTAGACACAAATCCTACAAATAAACTATTTGGAAACAATTGGCCTCAGACCTGCAGAACAATGTATCTTTTTGGACTTGTAAAACAAGATTTTTAGGGTTGTTTTATGGTTTGTCTTTGCAGCCAGACTAGCTTGACTTGTTCCTGAAAGCATTTTTGGCCTCCAATCACAAACTAAATTGACATCATTTCCTGCATTAATAGGAAACAAATCAAAACCTTCTATTAGGAATCCAAGGCAATTTTGGGGAGAAAAAAAAAAAAAAAAAAAAAAAAATTAAAAACCAACCAAAAAAACCCCACCAAAACCACAAACAAATGCATCTTTAAGTCACGAGCCCTTGCTTTTGGCATGCTGTGGTACTTTCCAAAGCTTTTGAATGGCTGCACATTAAGGAAGGTTTGAGCTGTCCAGTTATTTAGGCTTCCTTTACTCACCTGAACTGCTGACTTTGTCTGTCCTTTCTTGCATAATAACTACTTTCTGATTGCTTAAAAGTACAGAAGCTTGTCCGTCCGATTTGTTGTGTCCAGTCTTACCTAATTCTGTGTGTCTTGTATTGTTTTACCTTGTAGGGTCCACCTTGAAACGACTATGTCTAGGCAAAGATCACAGTAGTAGTAACTATCCCGTTTTTGTTTCTCAGTATTTCCTTCATGGCATGGGATGTTCTTTGCTTTTTTATTATTCTTATTTTTTACTAAAAGCTAGTTGTTTAATAACTAGAGCTGATGCACTTATATGAAACTAGACTGTATATATTGTGATACTTTGAGAGTAATGCATGTGCTGTGGTGTCTTGGGAACCTCGCATGCTGCAAGAGAGTCGTGGTGTTCTGTGTGTGAGACCGTGCACGCATGCGGCCAGGAAACTGGGTCCAGTGTCTGTCTCTGAAATACACACCTTTATATGACTGCAGTTCTCTGCTGGAGGAATTGATGGCTTAAAGCCATCCCAGCCCCCTTGAGCTGCATGAAATATTAAACACCGATTGAAGAGCTTTCCTCTCAAAATCCTTACTTTTCTCACTTTTACCCCAAGTAAAGGAAAAGGAATTGAGCAGTATTCACTTAGAAGTGACGTTGCAGGTTGAATGCATGATCATTTAAAGGTTATTAATGTATTTTATATAACTGTAGGACTAATTAGTGTACTCTGTTTCATTGGCTGGTAACTGATTAACAGAGAAAATACTCAATGTTCATGTTGGCTTATATCATAATTTTACTACAGTTCTATGAACTTTTTGCTTGGAGAGATGGTCTTTATTTCCAATCTTTAGCTATCTCAAATATGTTAGCTGAGGAGTTACTTTATATTTTCGGCTTAGGTCAGATTCAGACTCCTTCAGTTGCAGTCTCCTGCTGAGCTTGCTGTGCCAGACTTGTAGTCACTAAGCAGAAAAAGGACAGATTTTTTTTTTTTTTTTACTAGTTCTTCTAGAAGGAAGTGAACATTCAGAATCAAACTTCTATCGATACTCTTCCTGACTGCTTTTATCTATACCAAAAGTTCTCTATCTTTGTCTCAAACAGTCATCCCACCTACTACAACCTGTCTCCTCTCTCTTCTATACTTTCATGGTGCTGATGTGGATCTTTCCCCAAAAATACTCAAAATAGCCATGTGACTAGTCCTGGCATCATTGAGAGAGGTGGTGGGCTCCCAGAGCCTTTGAGGCGCAGGAGCCAGCCCTGCCTGTAACCTCTATGACAATCACTTTTTTCCAGGAGGGCAGTAAACTTATGCAAGTAAAATAAATGGTAAACTAATTTTCTAAATGCTTGCACTGTTAGCAATGCATCCCACCTCCCTCTCCCTCATGGTAGTCTCTGAGGAGATGTTGTATGGGATGTCAGCTTTATGGGGGCTGCATTCCTGGCTTCACTCCCTGTCCCTAATTTCACCCAAGACAAATTAATGGCCAAGGTAACATGATGTGATAGAAAATGCAAACCCATTGGACTTGGACCATTTCTTTAAGCAAACTTGTTCTGCAGCCAGGAGGGGGAGGGTTAGATATCCAAAAAGCCAGCACTGGAGTGGCAGTAGGTGAGAAGGGGTTTGAGCTGCGGGGGTGAGGCAGAGACACCATTTCAGCTCTCTGTGTGATTTTCCAGGATCCTCGACCAACAGCCTGGTGACGTGTCCTGAGCCGCTCCCGCAGTCGCCGCTGCAGGTTCAGGCCAACAACAGTAACAACAAGAAAGGGACGTTCACTGACGACCTGCACAAGCTGGTGGACCAGTGGACGAGCAAAACTGTTGGAGCTACACAGACAAAACCTTCTTTAAACCAACTGAAGCAGAACCAAAAAAGGCAAGACATGGAGCCAAAGGCTAACCCCATGCAAACGCAGAATGAGACGTGTGGAGTAAGTGGCCCTCCTTGAAGGACATACCTTTTGCTATGTGTCTGACAGCCTTTGCAGAACTCAGATGTGGAGGAGGACATAGACTAAAATTACTCCAGATAAATATGCTTTCTATAAATGTCCAGCTCTTTTCATTCAGTGCTAAATCAATTCTTTTTAAAATTGTCCTTTGGAATAATCTTAAGCGATATATGGGTAGCAATATATATAAAAATATATATTTTTAAATTCCAAACCGCTTACTAACAGCGATACACAGCAATACTCCTACCGTTATCATCTGTTGCTCAACTTCAGCTTCAGCTATGACTAAAGTTTTTTTTCTGATGTTTAATATTGGCCTTCCTCAGAACAGGGGCTGGTGGCTCCATGGTTGGGAGCCACTGTTTGAGCGGAATTGGAGTGAGTCCTGTGCTGGGAGAGGGGACAGCTGGGGCTGTGCTGACCCTTGCTTGTTGGACAGCGCCATCCCCAGAAATGCTGTCAGTGTCCTGCAACAAACGGGGAATTGGGAAGCCCCCACTGGTCCCTCCTGTCCTCAGCAGCAGGACAAAGCCGTGTCAGGGGCGCTGTGTGTGCGTGCCATGCTGCTGAGGGCTGAGACAGAGGCAGCACAGCAGGGAGTGAGCACACATCCAGAACCCCAGTTCTGGCCCACCCTGGTTTGGGTTTCCAAACCTCTTCCTCCTCACAGCTGGAGGTTCTTTGACTAGTAATTTTTGCTGGGTTTGTTTTCTTGGAAAACTGCAAATTGAGCTAAAATAGAGGAAAATAACAGCAAGGAGCTCTTTTGTAATCTCCTAAAAGCAAAAGAACAAGATCTACATAGCAAACCACTGCCTTTTTGGGATGTAGAAGGAAAAAATCCTGTAGCAGCAGTAGGTCTGTAGCAGTTGGTGAGGTGAAATGTACCAAAGCAGGGTACATACTGATTTGGTACCTGCTGGTTCCTGAATGAGTAAATAATCCTTTTACTCAGCAATGCTTTAACCCCTCAGGATTAAGCAATGTCTACTTAAGGCACTAACAGTTTTCATAAAATAAGTCAGTGTTGGTAAACCCAAACTGAAGATTTCCATAAAGTGGTGGAGAGGGCACAGATTTTGTTAAGTCACTTCTTACTTCCTTTTGATGTGCTTTTTGCAGCATTTCGGTGTCTCTCCCCTGAGACCGCTGCAGAAGTTTGAAGTGTTTGATGTGGATATTTTGCCCACCAGTATCGCTGGAGAAACAAGTGGTTATTTTGCTTATTTAAATCACCTGTTAGTATCAATTTAGGGTTGATTTTACCTCCTACAGTCTTGGTGTCTCTGTCTCAAAGGCTGTGGAGAAGGCAGTGTGCCACTGTGAGAGCAGCAGGAATGTCCCTGTCTCAGTACACTGGTTCTTAGAGGGTTTGTGTCTTTCTCAACCATGGCAGTTGTTCCAGGGAATCAGCAGAGCTGACTGAAGTGTTTTGGAGGTGATTTAGACTGAAGTGTTTTGGAGGTGATTTAGACTGAAGTGTTTTGGAGGTGATTTAGTGAGAGCATGGAGATTCTGGGATTCCCTGTTCTTCATTTCATGTCATTCCTTGTTGTGTGGGGGAGTGGCATCAGCTGGAGCCCCGGTGGGTGGGACCTGGGGTGGTTTGGGGCACGGAGTCCTCCTGAGGACTGTGCTGGCTGCAGCAGAGATGCGAGGGCAGATGGCAAACACTGCTGGGGTCGTTTCTGCTGAGTGTTTTGGCCATGAAGGTGGCACAGGATGCTGCAGGTGGCAGGTGTGATACAGAAGAGTTTGACAAGGGTTGTTTTGGGAGTTCAGCATCGTTCAGCTGTTTGTACCCTCTGAAATTGACCCTAAAGGGGAAATTGGATTTGAGGGAGAAGAGGGCTGCGTGGTGTTGGGAGAGAAGTGGCCAAAGAGGAGGGAGGGAACAGCACGAGAGGACTCCCAGTGTGGACAGCTGGAGAAGTGACCTGTGTGTCAGTGTTGGAGGGATGAGCTCCATGGGGAGATGTTGCACCTGTGCTGAATCACAGCTGAGTCACCTGGAAAGACAAAAACAACTGGGGAAATCACATAAAGGATGGAAAAAATTGCTTTCCAAGAGAGCGGATCTGAAGCTCAGGCTGTACTTCTTCAGTTCATCTGGTAGCACCATCTTTTGTCACCTTTTGATCAAAAACGCCTTTGCACGAAAAGAATAAGGAGCACTAAGCAGATTTCCAGCCCATCAGAGAAGGTTATAATAAGGTTTTATGTTGGAAATAAAGGCTGGATAAGTAGGAAACAAGATGATTCTTATGCCTTTTGTGTTTGTTTTTTTTTTTTTTTTTTTTTTTAAACTGGATCAAACTAGTATGGAGCTGTTAGGGTGGGCTGTTTCACATGGGCTTAGTTTTGGGAAAAGCTGTTGGGTTTTTTTTTTTTTTTTTGGGAAAAGTGGTCCTATGTGATGGTCAGAAGTGAGGGGCTGGGGGTGTCAGGATTTGTACCTTCACTTCTGCATCTGCTGGGGGCTGTTGTAAAGAGAAGTGCCTCCCTAAAGGGTTTCATACAGGAGCAGGAGCGAAGGGAATGTCCCACAATGAAAAATCCATTATGCAATTTTTTTAAAAAAATGCATAAAATATTAATATACATTTAAACAGAAAAATACATTTTTTACTTTAAAATTTTCTGTTACTGTTTACCCATGTTATGAATATGCAGGGAAGTTGTGTGGCTGACTTGAAATCTTCTCTTTCTCCTTGGAACAGAGGGCTCACTTCCCTGAGTTCTCTTTTTTACTCAAAACTCCTTCTACCACCAGCAGCAAATAGTTTGCTGTGAATAAAATATATTATTTTTTAACTAAGGTGAGGGCTGTTCTTTAAGGCTAGAAATAGAAGAGAAACTGGTAGTGTGTTTAATAAGAGTGAGTGGTTCTGTTTTCATCCTCTGCCATCAGAAGTGTAGACAGCAATAATGTAATTGGGATGCAAAGGAAAACTCTATATTCTGCTTTGTTCCTATGGAAGTTGCAAGTCCTGGTTGATCATATTAGAAATCTGGGGGGGACCTTCCGGGGTCGGGGGGAAACCTTCATCCAGTTGTGTCACAGGAGCATTGAAGTGTTCCTTTTCAAATGGTTTTATGAAGCATGGAAAGGCAGGTAGATTCTCAGCAGCAGCAGTTTGAAATGCAGTAGGAAATATTGGAAAGAACTGAGATCAAACTGCCTGAGTGACTTCTCTTTGTGATCTTTGTGAAGATATGATGAAATAATCGTTTTTTGTAGGTAATTTTGGTTAGCATTAATCAAGGAATAAGCCTAGGAATGTGAGCTGCCTTCTGAATCTTGTGTACTTAAAGACACTATTAGGAGATGCCTGAGAATGAAGGGCTTGCCAAGAATGTTTTCTGTTCTCTGTTGCCTGGTAGAGCACAGGAAAAATTAAAACAAGTCCAAAGAACAGATTTGGGATATTTGAACGAGCCTAGTCTTTGTCTCGTGGGGTTTTTTCCATTTTTACCTGTGTTTTCCAGTATGATGTTCTGTGTATTCTTGTTTTCTAAATGAGTTTGTGTGATTATTTGGGGAAAGGATTATTTCGGGGACACGTACAGGTGCTCAGAGCAGAGGTGTGTCAGTGCAGGTGAGGAGGTGGCACGAGCAGAGGTGTGAGGGTGGCTGTCTCTGCTCAGTGGGTTCATTGCTAGGGCGGGGCAGCAGCACCCTGCCCTCCTGGAGCCCAGCCTCAGGACTGCCTGCAGGTCTGGTTCCTCGGCGCAGGGAGGGCTGGAAGGCGGCCAGAGGAGGCCATGGAGATGCCCTGAGGGCTCAGGCTGTGCGGTGGCTCGGGTGAGCCCTGCCCGTGGCTGCCTCGGGGTGCTGAGCGCTGCGCTGCGATCCCAGGATCGTCGCTGCCCGAATGAACCTGCTGCCCTCCGAACGGGACCAGCGCAGGGACTTGCGGGGTCCTGGCTTTCCTGGAGCGGGGAACTCCACAGCTTTGGGGCTGCTTTTCTGGCACGTGTTAACGTTGATGTTTCGTCGGCGCCTGCGTGCGGGAATTGATGGGATGTGTGAGCCTCCATCGGTGTTGTCATCAGAACTGGTTAAAAAGGTGATGGCTAAAAAAGGCCACACCCTAGAGGCTCCTACCCAGGGAAGGATGCAAGAGTCAGGTGCCATGGCTCTTAAAATGTGGATTTAGCTCACTCGAAGCATAGGAGGAAGGTGGAGGAAGCAAACTTAAACCATTAATGTGTGTTTGTCATGACTTTACCAGGTTTAATGTGTATGCGTAATGTTGGGTTTGGGGCATGACAATGTTTCCTGGTCACGCGTACGTAGCATTAAATGCAGCCACTGCTCTGCTGAGGAATTCAGCTGAGAAGGAAAAAGTTCCAAACTGGAGTGAGTCAGATTTCTCAGTACTTAAAAAGAGCTGAAAATAAGCTTTTTCAAATTAATTTTTAAAAAGGGCAAAAATGTCACCTCGCGTTTTCAGTGCCACTGAATTAATATAGTCCAACTCCTGGCCCTGCACAGGGCACCCCAACAGTCCCACACGTGCCTCAGAGCGTTGTCCAAAATGCAATACTTTCACAAACATCTGTTGGCATTCCTCACAGGTGCTTAGTTTGGTGGAAACCACCATTTTGAGGATGTTAATACAAGAATCTAATAACAGCTTACAGAGGTCTGCAGGTCTTAAAAACACATCCTTGGTTCCTGTTTCTTGTTCTTTGGTTTTTGTTAGTTTTGGTGGGGTTTTGTATATTATTGGTGTTATATTCATGGTCCTGAAGCATCTCTCTCAGTTCAACGTTCACCATCAGATTCAGGTGAGAATGGGAGACAGGGAAGTGAAGGGGAATATCAAATAGTTCTGCATGTTTCTAAAACTGCCCACGGAACAGAGGTTAATGCCCCAAAGCAGGACATCCTGGGGGATATTGCCATTTTTATTGTTAATTGAGGAGAGAGATTAAAATCAGAAACATGGAGTAAGCATCCCATGCCTTAAACATATATTAATTTTTTCTGCTGGTATTTCACCTTCGTACCAGTTTTATCAATTGAATGTGAAATATCACATTGATGGGAGACCCCCAGAATTAAATAAAACACTTTTTTCCTTATGCCACAAATAGGTGATGGTCTGGTGGGAACCCTGGCAGGGAGCTGTAAATCCTGTGACATGAAAAATGCCAATGAAACGCCGCAAACGTTTGGGGTAGCAGCAGTTCCCAGGGCATCCTGCAGGATGGAGTGTGCAGTTTGGGAAGCTCCACCATCCCATACTGAGGGAGGAGAGCTCTTTCTCTGCCCCTCACACACTGAATAATTGAAGGGGATGTTAACAGAATTTTAGAAAACCAGCTGGAATTGGTCCTGGCAGCCGATGAGGCAGAGCAGCCCTGCTGTGTCCTGGCTGGCTGTGCCGAGCCACCGCGAGCGGGCTCCTGCCACCGAGCCACCTCAGCTCCCGGGGCTGGCTGAAACAATTCTGTACAGAAAGAAGGGCTGGAGTTTTTAAAGCTCTTTTGGAGCTGGCTGTAAGGGCATGGGATGTGGGTGAATTCTGCTTTTAGCGAAGTTTATTTACTTTTATGCACAACAGATACTTGAGTTCCTTTGGACAGGTGAGGGTGTTTATTTTCACTTGTTTCATGATGCTTCCTGCCTTCTTAAAGAATGAGGTTATATTGAGGTAACTTTCCCCTCTGCCTCATATCAGCCTTTTCTATTAATTTCCAAATATTCTGTCTTAAAAAAAAAAAAAAAAAATCAAAACAACCCAACAACACCCAACCCCCCAAACAAAAGTATAAAAGGAAAGAAGAAATGAGCTGCAAAGAAAGCCCCAAGGACACGGTGGCACCCCCGTGCCTGTGCCCGCAGCTGCCCGGGGCCCGGCGCTGGGCCGGGATGCTGCTGGCACGGGGAGAGCAGCGCCCTGTAGCGACACTTGTTGTGTTTCTCTTTTTGTAGGTAAATTCGGTAAGGACAGGACCGGGGAGCAAGTGCCCCGTTCCGGTGGCTTGCCCCATGCCCACGGGATTAGCTCCTGGAGCTGCACCGTCCCTGCCCGTGCCCGGGCCCGCGCTGGCCGGCACGGTGACGCCGTACGTGATGCCCCTGTGTCAGTACGGAGCCGCCTTCCCTTCGCCCGTGTACGGGGTGCCGTGGCCGGGGCCGGCGGCGCAGCCGGGGCTTCTCCGAGGGCCCGGCATCGTGCGCTTCTCGCCGCTGGGCCGGACCTGCCTGCGCATGTACCCGGTGCCGCTGCAGCGCCCGGCGCGGCCCCACAGCCCGCGGCTGCGCATGACCTAGCGTGGGCACCGTGGGGCCACGGGGGACCCTTGCCACGGGGTGACCCTTGCCATGGGGTGGCCCTGCCACGGGGTGACCCTTGCCATGGGGTAACCTGCCGTGGGGTGACCCTGCCACGGGGAACCCTGCCATGGGATGGGGCCACAGGACCTTGCCACGGGTGACTGTGCCGTGGGTGACCCTGTCCACGGGTGGCTGTCCGTGGGTGACCCCGCGGCGGGTCGCGGTGGTTTGATGCCGTCACGTTGGAGTGTTTGCTGTGTACGTGCCGTGGGGTGCGTGGGACGAGGCGGGCACAGCCGTACCCTGCGTCAGCATCACTGTGAGGCGGCAGCACCACAGGTCGTTTGGCGTCACAGCGATATCTGCTTCTGTCCCGTTGCTGAAGACACTTTATTCCTTGTGTTCTGTTTCACACTTGCGATCCTTAACATCGTTGTACTTGAATTGATAATTAGCGAATTGTACTAACCCTGCAGGAGTTCAGTGCCTTGAATCTCAGCTTTCCAGTCCCAGCTGGAAAGAGATGTACAATTATTTGAAAGGTGTATTTTATTTACAATCTGCTTGTGAGCTGGAGGTCTTTTTATTTGCAAAGATATTGCAGGTTTAGCGTTGATATTCCTGATCAGCTTCATTCCGCTGTAAATGCTTTTGTTTTTATTCACGGCTTGAATTTTCATTTCTGAAGCTTTTAGAAGTAAGAATTGTGAGGTGAGGTTCGTTTGACATGTTTGTTTGATGCACTGATCTTAAAATTGTTGGTGTTTGTACAAGGAGTAGTGAAGTGCACATTGTAATGTAGGAGCATTTACAGAGTGATCCAAGGAAAGCGTATGCAAGGACAGAGAACAGCTTCAGGCAGCGCTCTCCGTTCTCCTTCCAGCCCGTGGTAAAGTCACTGTAGATGGTGGCTTGATTCTGTAACAGGCAGCAAATGCTGTTTTCCTCTGCAGCACACTGGATTTCGTTTCCTTTCCCTACGCGGGCTTATTATAATTTAGTTAAATCACGAGCTCGTGCATGTTCCGTAAGTGAAGGCAGGTGATGGGACTCGTGATGGTAGCAGAACGTATCTGCAGGTGGCCGTGAGCGCCGCGCCAGCAGAGCCCGGGGTCGGCCACTGAGCTTGAGGGCCGTGCCTGGTCCCTGGTGTGCCAGCTGTGTTCATGCTAAAACAGAAAAAAAATGTGAAGCTGTTCTTTTTCATATCTGACACTTCACCTTTGGAGTCTCACCGCCTTCTGTTGGGAATTTTTAATCTATTTATTTGTTTATTTATTTATCTTTATTTTTACCCGAGTTTGCGCTCCAGGTGGCACGGACACCTCTCTCCTGTTCCAAAGTTGCTTTTTGCCCATTTTACTGTGCGTAGAGCCTCCACCTGCACCTCAGTGTAAAGGCACAAGGTAACCACTAGAGCTGGTTTGCCATGGTAAGTCTCCTTCCCTCCCTGAGCGCTACGGGCAGCGTTACAGGCACAGGACCACGGTGTGGGCACACCCCACGGCCCCACAACCACCTTTTGTAACCCTCTGCCAGGGGGCAGAGACGTCCTGTGCTGCCAAGCTGTGAATTGTATAGTTCTGTTGTACTTCAAGCATTATACCTGTCTAAATTACTTTGTTTGTACCCTTTGAATATATTATTCCATCAATTCAGTTAGAATTGAATTTTATACACAATTATGCAGAGTCTTCTGCCTGGGCAAAATACTTACTGCAGTAAGAGATTTCTGTTCTCTGTACCATGTATCTTTAATTTGTTTGGGTTTTCTAGATTCATGTCTGTATGCTTCAAGAGCAAACACGGAAAATATGTTCTCACACCGGGTTCCCTTTGGCTCGCACCGAATCCTACAGTTTATGTCGCTATGCCTGTATAGTCCATCCCTTGTATACTGACAAAGTCAGTGGCACTAAGAGCCCCGAGAAATTGTATAGATTCAAAAGAAAAATAAACATTTTGTGCTTGAAAATGGTGTGAAAAACCCAGTGTTTTCCTAAAACATAGAAGAGCATCAATTTCCAGCTGTTCCAGGTAATTGTGTGTTTGTTTTCCAGGCTCATTCTTGTCCCTGGATTGTGTAGCAGGAGCAGAGGTGGTGCCTGCAGCAGTTTTTGGGTGCTCCCCACGTTCAGCAGTGCCCAGGGTGCGTGCTGGCACCTCGGGGGCACTGAGCCCTGAGCCTGGGCTGGGCTCTGCGGGCAGAGGGGCTGCAGCTGCTTCCTTGGAGCAGGCTCCGGGCTGCTGCTGCTCGTGAGGATGCTCAGTTTGGTAGGCGGGAAAGAGGCCCATGAACTCTCTCCTGAGCTGCAGAGCACTAGGGAAGCCCTTCTGAAGGATCCTGGCATCATTTCAGTGTGAGGAAGCTCCTGTTGCCAGCACCCTCTTGGCAGTCGCCATCGCTGGGTGAGGCTGCCGGAGAAAGGAGAGAGGGGCGTGCAGGTGTGACACTCCTGTTTGTGTCTCTCGTGTGGCTTTGCTGTCTGTGCTGCCCTCCTTGGGAAGTCTCTGGTGCCCGCCTGCCCCACGGTGGCTGCGTTGCATGGCTGTGCTCCCGGGACAGGCGGGGTGGCTGGGAGCAGGGCACGGGTGCAGCTTCCAGGGCCTCGGTGCGTGTGCACCTGCCTGTTGCACTGGGGCCAAGCAGGAGCTCAGAATGTGTTGCTGGCATTGCTGTACTTGTGATTTTTAATTTCCTGATGGCCCTCTTGGCTGCAGCTCTTCTGGCTGTTCGCTTCAAGCCTTGGGTTTTTTTGCCCTCAGCTGTGAGGATTTTGTCACAGGGTGCTTTGACCTCAGTGGCAATTAAGCAAATGACATGAGATTAAATTAAATGGAGCAACTTCTTGAGCAAAAGGTGAGCAAAGGAGTAAGACAGAACTGAGGGGGTCCATGCTGCACCAACAGAGTGGGGAAACTGCACCTAAAAACATCCCCTAGAGATCCCAGAACTGAACTCACTTTATTCCTGACTGAATATTGCTTCAACATGCAGCAAATGGGTCAAACCTGCCGGTAGAATTCCTGGTCATGCTGGTCCCAGTCCGGCATGTCCTGTAGCTCTGCCACCACTCAGCATTCCCAGCCAGCACTGTGCTGCAGGGACATGTGGGAAGTCAGCAGAGATGCTCAGCTTTAAATACCAGGTTTCAACGAGGGGGTTCACAGATCCCCTGATTTTCAGTACTTCAGTTACAGAAATTTAACACAAATCTTGAAAGAATGTTTAACCCCCAAGTCACTCACCAAGTAGTGGGAAAATCTTGCAGCTTTCAGTGTGGGAAAGCAGTGGAAGTTTGCCTGTGTGCCTTTCATTGGGCTTTCTGATTGCCTTGTGTTGTGGTGGAGTATCTTAATGCTCGACCACATCCTGCCTTCCCACTGCATTCCCTGAGCCTGCTTGGAGTAAGACTGGACGTGGAGAGGAGCTGCTGCCGCTGGCACTGCTCATCTGGCACACGGATGCAAAGCTGGGCACTGGAGATGGCAGGGAGGAACACTTCAGTGGTGTAAGGCTTTTGCAAATCTGGATTCAACCTCCCTGGCACAGATTTCACTCAAAAGAATGATGCAGCACTGGCCCTTGCTGTTTGTTTGCATGTTTAACTCTGGTCTCCATTCCGCAACTTTAGAGAGGGAATATTTTTTAAAATTCCTTTAGGGGAAAAAAAAAAAAAAATTCTTCAAGAAGTTCATTTAAAGAGGAAATGTTTCCCAGAGCAGCTCTGGCTGCTGCTGGATCCCTGGCAGTGCCCAAGGCCAGGTTGGACACTGGGCTTGGAGCAGCCTGGGACAGTGGAAGGTGTCCCTGCCCAGGACAGGGGGTGGAATGAGATGAGCTTTAAGGTTCCTTCCAACTCAAACCATTCTGGCACTCTGGGATTACTAAACCATTACTCCATATCTGTTGTTACAGTGCTCCATTCGTGCCTTCCACTTTTCTTTGAAATCCTTGACATCAGCTGGGGACAAGACAAGGGGCTGAATGGGTGAGCTGTGGCATTCTCTGTGCTCCTGCAGGGACACTTGGGTTGGGAACAGGGTGCTAAGAGACAGGATTCCTGAAATGAGCTGCTTCCTCCAGGGGCCGGCTTTGCCATTCAGTGTTTGTGGAAGGAAATCACCAGTACTTTGAATCATTAGTTTAAATTGGCTTTGCCAATGGTAGCTCTTTCCCTTTGAGCATTTTTCATGATCCCAGGGCATTACTGTCAGGTCTGGGAACACAGAGAATTTTTCCAGAGCAGCCCTGTGGATGTTTTGTTGCTCCGTGTCCATTTTGTTCGGTTTGAGCAAGAAAAGCATCTGTCCTCACACATGCCTTGGAAGTTGGCTTTGGGGAGTCGTAACCAGAAGTCTCCCTTCTGAAATTACTGTGACGTCAGTGTTGCTTTCCCTGACCTCCCCGCTCCCCCCAGCACCCCGCTGCAATGAACTGTTCAAGGCTTTTGGAGTGAGCTCGATGTTAATCATCAGGTGTCAGCTATTATGGAAAACCTCGCCTTGTGTTCTGCCTTGCTGCCAGCCACTTCCCCCCAGGTTTTCCGTGGATGCTGTTGAAAGTGTTGGCTCGGAGACAGTCACCCATGGAACAGTTTCTGACTGTGTGTCACCTACAGTAAGTTTCCTTGCCCTCCCCAGTTCTTTGTCTGCCCTCTGCCCTGATTTTGGGTGATTGCTGTGGGCAGTGTGGGCACGGTCTCTGCAGAGCGTGCGAGGGAGCTCACACTCTTGTTATCATGGGTGGATGAATGTCTGATATGGGACTGTTTATAAAACAGCAAAGCCATGATGGTGTGTTGTTTCTGGCTATGGTAATTTATCATGGACCGAGTCCTTGAGCAGCACCTCAGAGGTTCGTGGGGTCGGGCAGTGCCTGGCTGGTGCTTGGGCAGACTCAGCTTCAGTGGAGTTGTCTGGTGTGCTGATCTGTTATGATTTTATCCCTGACAGTCATTTTCCTGTCTGAATACCCCAGAAATGAACCAGTTTGTTGATCTGGTGGGAATTGTGCCGACTCACGTGTGTCAGTGCCTTTTGGCAGGGGCAGCACTTTTGGCTGTGGAGTGCTCCCTGTGGATTCAGCAGGACAGGGCTGCTCCCGCCCCAGCTGCGCTCCAGAAGTGCAGTGTAATGAGATGGATTTTAGGAGCTGTCAGGCTACAAATTCTGCTTTATGAAGGGATTTGCTGCTCAGAAGGGTTTGGATGTGCTGCACTGCTGACTCTGTGAGCACAGAGATCACTTCCACCTGGTTCAGGTGGAAGCCAGGCTCGGACCAGGAGGTGGCTGCTGTTGGGAATGATGTGATCCTCTCTGCTCTCTTCTCAGGGGTAGTTGTGTGCAATTAAGGCTGTTGCTGCATATGCTTGGATCTATATTTGATTATAAACTTCTCCCTTTAAATAATTTCCTCATGAGGAGTTTAGGCTGTGCATGGGTCGAGCCTTCAGTCTGACACACAAAGCTTTGGGAAGCTTTAGGGCTCACTTGGTCACTGTGGAGAAGCTGTTCATAGACAACGCCCTCTGATTTGATAAAGTATCTGTTACAGCAGTGAAATTCTCGTGACAAGCTCTTGGTTTTTCCAGATCTGGTGAGCAAGGAGCACTTGGATGAATTTCTTTGTGCAACAGGATGAATGCATGGTGAATATTGAGCACATCGTTGTAGTCACAAGGCAGAGGGGGAAATTAGGGTTGTTTTTTCCCCTCAGAAAGGAGCACATCCCTACACTTTGCCTTTCACGACTGAGGCACCACTTGAGCGCCAGCTACTGCACTGTGCCTTTTGAAGAGCTGGGCATGGTGAGAGCCTCTCCAGCCACTCTTCAGGGGACTTCTCTGGGCGTGTTGCAGTTTTTGTGAGGCGTTTAGGGCCCTGACACCTTGGAAAAGCTTAGGAGATTTAGAAAGAAATAGCCAGCTTCCAGTCCTTTGCAAATGGGGATTCTTCAGGTCTGACATAAAATAGCCCCAAAAAGTATTTACTCTTGTGTTGGTTTTTTTTTTCAATGACTTTGCAAATAAAGTAAACACTTCCTCAGGATTTCTAGCTGGTTTATCAGACTAGACAGACTGAATCTGGCCTCTTTGTCCCCGTTAGGCAGCAGCTACAGAGTGTGGCTACAGCTGCCCTTACCCCAGTTCTGCTGTCACCGAGCAAACTCCGGGGTAGCTGCGCTCCCCGACCCCTCCAGCACTGCTGCCCACGCAGCCTGGGAAAGCTCAGGCTGTGACTGTGCAGTCACAGGTGAGGTGGTTGTCCATGGCTGAGCACCTGTGGGGGTTGGTTTGAGGAGCCAAGGGCCTGGGGAGCTGGCTCTGCTCTGGGTGTCGTGGCTGACTTACTGCTGCCAGATGTTTTTTTCCCAGTTACCTGGAGATAGTTAATTTTCTCCTGTTTTCCTGGGTGAAACTCCATGCCAAATGCTGGTTGTCCACAGTGAGCAGGTGTCGGGGTGGATCCAGGCAGATCCTCAGAACTGACGTTGATCAGAAGCTCAGGGAGGAATCATGAGCAAGACATGATTTTCCTTCCCTCTGGAAGTCAGTTCTTCCCATGAACAGGCAGAGCAGGGAACACGGGAGGGAGGAAGTCGGGGTTGCATTTAGCGAGTGCACAGCCCAGACCGGAGAGAGCCAGCAGGAGCCGTGCCAGGCCCCGGCAGTGTCCGTGCCCTGCGCTGTCCCCGCGTCCCCTGCCTGCCCCAGGGACTCCCCGCATGAGCTCTGAGCTCCGGCACACCCGTCTGTGGCTGCCCCCCGGCACAGCGTGCACGTGTCTGTCTGTCTGTGTGTCTGTCTGTCTGTGCAGCCGTGTCGGGGTGCACGGCCCCAGCACGTCACACGAGGTGACCCCCTGTGCTGCTGCTGCCTCCGTGGTGTGCCGCTCTGGGCACCTCCCTTCCTTTTATCCTGCTCCTGCCCTTGCTGTGCCCCCCTTGTCTGTCCGAGCCCCTTCCCCGTGCTTTGCTCCTGCGGATGGATCCGTCCTGGGTGGGGCACGGCAGCCCGGTGGCCCCGCTGCAGGGAGGTCTCTTCCAGCCCAGCCCTTCGGGATCCCGTGAGCCGAGGCTTGGCTCGTTTCCGTGGCACGAGGGAGCCAAGCCTGCGGGCGTGGGGAGCCGGTGCCTGCCCTGGCAGCCCCGCGCTCCTCTGACACCCGCGCACGGTCACATCCGTCCCCCTCGTCCCCGTAAAGGGAGCCCAGCGCTGGCTGTCTCTGCTGCCTCTTCCCCCGCGGGAGCCGGAGCTCCGGTCTGAGGCCCCTGTGAGGTGCTGAGGTTCTGTTCAGCCACCACGAGCAATGGTTTCCACACCCGAGCTCTCGGCGCGGGCGCCCATCCTGCCCGTTTCCCTGTGGGGCCGGGAGCACGCTCTGGCAGCAGCGCCGCCCGCGTGCTGCAGCGCCCGGCTCACACGGCCCCTTTGGGTTTGGTTCGGGTTTTCCTAGGTGTGAAATCCACGTGTGGATTCTTTTCTTTTAGATTCTGAAAAGGAGACCGTCGGCGACTGACACGTGGCCCCCGCAGCTCCGGTGCCAAGCACGAGGCCCCGCCGCGGCCAGGGAGGAGGAAGAGGAGGATGGGAAATGATAAATGATTTACCGTGTGTGAGGAGTTCTGTGCCGTTCTGGTCCATTCAACGCTATTTTGTAACTTCTTTCTAATCATTTTTTTATTTATAGTTGGAAATACAAAAATGTTATGCAATAAAAAATAAAGGAGAATTATTTTGGGGGAAAAGGATTTTGTTCCAAATTGTTCCCTTCTGTTGTGAGCCAGGTTTCCGTGAGCGGCAGATGGAGAAGAGGGAGGAGGAGGAAGAGGAGGAGGCACTCCTTCAAATGCTTTTTGTTTCACACAGTTAATTGTCATTTAAGCAATTTTCCAAGTGATAAACTAGGCACGCGTACAAGAAAGATAAGTTCCAGTTCCATTTACATTTCTCACAGTTCTTTTTTAAAGATGAGATTCTATTTTAAATCCACTTAAATCAAGTAAAAAAACCTCTGGATCCCACACCAGAGAGTGAGTCTGCTTATCACTTCCCTTTTTACCTCTCTCTTTTTCTCATAGACCGGCCACATTTTCTTGCTAGACTTAAATACAGTCTCGAGTCACTGCTGATTTTAAATGTAAGGTTGAAATCCTTCCACAGATGAGTGGGTAACTGGAGCCATTTCTAAGACTCTGAAGTGCCTTCAATGATCTAAACCGAGGCAGTGGGGGTTTCTTTCTCTGGGTTCCCTGACGGTGGGTTTCAGCTGTCTCCTGGACTGAGGTGATGGACAGAGCAGTTCGTAGCAATAATCTCACGAGCAATCATTTATCCAAGGACTACTCGCCTGGTTTTCAGAAAGCTGAGTTAGCATTGGCCTAAGAAGTGGGAGAATGCTGCTCCTGCTGTTACATCCGGGCCCCAAAGTCTCTGCACCCACGGGCCTCCCCTGCTCCTCGTGCAGTCCCAGCCCGGGCTGTTCTCACCTTCGCTCTTGTTTTTGATACCAGGGCCACAGGAAGCTCCCCCTGCCCGGCAGCCTCTCGGTACCACCCTCCCTCCCAGCTGGAGCCTGGCGTTCTTTTTTGTTGTTATTTGCCATGTCTGTCTCTTCTGAATCTTGGTTCTAAATAATAAATCTTATTTTGATGCTGTTGTTCCCTATTTCCTTTCCCCCTCGGCCCCTCCTGTCCACCTGCAGGGGTGAGGAGAGCGCAGGTGGAGGTACATGTAAAGCTCCAGAACCATTCAAACGCTTGGTTAATTCAAAGTTTTGAAGCCCCAGGGCCAAAATATACATATTTATGTTGATTTTCTGCTTCTCTGGGGTGCCTCCTGCCTTGGCCTTTTCTGAGGAAATGGGATGGATCACCTGCACGGGAGCAGGCACTGGTGAGTGGTAAATCACTGCTGGCCTTGGGCTTCCCTGCTCACAGGAGGGACCACCCTCTGTCCCTTCCCTGCCGGGTGGGAAGAGGGATCCAGGTGAGATGGGACACCTTCCTGTTTCTCTTTTGGTTGTTCTCTTTTCCGTGCAGCTCTCTCCTGGCTGGGGTGACAGAGGTGTTGTGTCGCTGAGGTGCTTCTCCAGGGATCAGCCACTATTCCAGTGATCACAGACACAAAGCACTGTGCCCTCATCTCAGATTTTTATTCCCGAGTTTAAAAGATGATTTTTCTCCAGGGAAATACCTTGCAGGGTCTCCTGGGGTCCAGGACTTCATTCATCAGTTGTTTGGAACTTCTTCACTGTTTCTACAGACCCTTGAGCTCCTCTACAGTCACAGGGAACCAAGAGGCCTCTGACTCCAGATAAGCATTTTATAAATGTTCTATTAATATTCAGATTAAAACTAAGGATTGGTGTCAGAATCAAAGCTCAGGAGTGGAAGCTGCAGCAAGCCCTGGCTGGTGGCTGCTCCCCACCTCTGCCCAGCCCACCTGGCTTTGGATAATCTCTCCTCTGAAGGGCTGCTCCTTCTGGGAGGGTACCCCTGTGTTTGCAGTTTGGAGCTGCTGAGGGTCCCTGAGCTCCTCTGGCATGAACCACTGAATGGGATCCTCTAATTCACCCCATGATTCTGTGAGGGGGAATGGGTTTAAACTAAGAAGAAGTTGGTATTGGAGATTAAGGGGCTGCTGAAGCAGTGAAGAGTTTGGGTGGCTGCTGACTGCACTGGGGCAGGGAAGATTGGAAAGGCTTCACATCCCCTCTGTATTTGTGCAGTTTCTGTAAGAACTTTAGAGAATGTTTAAATGGTTTATTTTCTACGCAGTTTCTCAGTGCTTTGGTGGCCTGAGCAGGCGAGTACCTGTGAAGTATAAGGAATACATTTGGTGAGAGACTGATGACACTATGAGCAGGTTTCCTGTGCAGCTCCAGCTGAGTTAGAAGTGCCCAGAGTGGGGCTGTGCCCGTGTCCCAGAGCTGTGGGACCCTCTCAGAGCCAGGGCTCTCCATCACTTTTGAATCAGCTCTGAGGTGCTTCGAGTTACCTCCCTTCCCTGGGTGCTGCATCTGCATTCGCATGCATGCAGTTGGTCCTGAGGGGGAAATGCATCAATTCCGTGTCTTTCTCACAGCACTGTTCATTTCCTTTATTTAATCTCTCTGGGTAAACTTTTGGCTGTGCTCAGTAGCAGGAGCTCAGGCTATGGTGACAAACGCAGTGTCCCCAGGGGTGATGGCCCCTGTGCAGGGCAGGTGGGACTGTGCTTGCCACCAGTGGGCTCAGCTGGACCCCAGTGAGGGACAGCCTGAGACCATGTTTTCCAGATGAAGAAGCAAAGTTCCCCTGTTTCCTTTCCTCCACTCCCTGTTCTGCAAAGCTGGAGCATCCCAAGGGGCTGTGCCCACCCTGTGGGAAGGGTCTCTGGGAGCTGGGGGCACCAGGGCAGGGAAGGCAGCTCTGGGCTCTGGAGGGGCTGCACGCCTCTGCACCCTGTGACCGTGTCACCCTTGCGGCTCCCAAATCACCGCTGAGCCCATCTCTTACCACGGAGTGAACCAGAGGGAAGGGCTGGGAGCAAACATGCGATTTTTTTATTGTTTTTTTTAATCAGATCTAGGACAAAATCCTCAGGATGTGGGCTGGAGCCTGCAGAATTCCCCTGGGCCCCGCCAGGCTGGGAGCTTGGGGCAGGCAGGGGCACAGCATTCTGTTACTGGCCTGTAACTATCCAAATCTCTATTTTTGAAGAAACCTCTGTGTTACATCCTGGCTTCACAAGATACTGCAGTTACCAGCAGTTCAAGAAAAGACACGGACGGGTGTGAGCGGCCCAAACCTGTTCCCAAACACCGATTTCTGCAGAGGACTGCAACTGGAGCGTTGCATACCGCAGTGGCGGGGTGGGATTTTCAGGGTTTGTTTTTCAGGGTGGGTTTTTCCGCTCACACCGCATGCCCGATGGGCCGGAGCCGGCTGTCTGTGGCAGCAGCCCTCGGCTCTTTGTCATGCTGATCGGCAATGCCTCGCTGTTGTCATGGCTGCGGGCTTACTCCTGAAGCCAAAGCGCTGCACAGCCCCTTTATTCACAGTTTCGGTGTATAAACTAATTAAGTCAACTGAAAGCAGCAGTCTGTTCCCCGCGCCTTGTTTTTCTCATATGCGGGATCAGATAGACCTGATTCCTGCTGTGAAAAGTGCATATTATATGGCTCTACGCAAGATATTTACTATATGTGTTATGTTGTACTAATTGTTAATGTGGTATTAATATTTTGATAGTATGGTAAATGTAGTTTTGTAGTTAAAATGTAGTTTTTATGTACCAACCACAGGAAAATATAAATCTTTCAAAGAAGAAAGAATTTATTACTTTCTTATCAGAAGAAGACCAGCTCCTCCTGCTTTTCTCAGCCAAGTGGACGCCACAGAGATTAAAGGAAAAAAGTGATACTAACCAGAGACAATTCTTAGTTAGAATAGAATTTATGCATTATGTATAAATTGTATGAATATTCAACAGGCTATTGCTTTTAAGAGATAATTTTTTGTTAACAGGGGTCCTTCTTCAGAGCTTGTAGCTCGGGAGAGGCACCCAGACGTCTGTAACTTTGTTTTTATTGTCTTGTATTGTCCTAACTCTAAAACTGTTAAATTTTTTTACTCTAATTCTATTTTTATAACCATCTTATTTACTATTAAACTTTTAAAATTTTAAAACAAGTGATCGGCGTTTATCACAATTATGGTAGCAGAGGATGGTTATAACACCTCACTGCTGGTGCCTTAGGGGAATCAGAGTGAGGATGGCGCGCCCTGCCCAGTTTGGCAGCCTCGCTCTGTGTTCCCCTGCTGTGACCGGCAGATGCAGGTTACGATCAATGGACAAGAGGAGACAATAAAACAAAGAAAGGGAAAAGATTCCCTAAAACCGCGGTAGTTAGCCCCTAAGACCAAAGTGTACACGAAGACAAAGACCCAAGGACAAAGGACAGGTAAGTATTGGTTTGGAGGGGCGGTTAAGGGGGGGATGAATGTGTGTGAATGAGAGGCAGCTGGTTATCCCAGACTTGCTAAGCGAGTGCGGAGTTTCTGACGCTGCGTTTCCGTTCTTTCGCGAGAAAGACGGCCAGTAAAGAGACGAAGCGAGTGATAAGAAGAGTGAGAGAACCCCCCCCAGGGAAACTGGGACTGAATTTTAGAAAAGGGGTGGGACCCTTAGGAAGCAAAAAGTCTGCTGGATTAAGGGGTGATTGCCCAAGAGCATCCAGGACTAAAACTTTTGCTGGGTTGAGGGATTAATATCCCAAGAGCACCCAGGGTGAAGCAAAAAGTCTGCTGGATTGAGGGTTAGGTGCCCAAGAGCATCCAGGACTAAAACTTTTGCTGGGTTGAGGGATTAATATCCCAAGAGCACCCAGGGTGAAGCAAAAAGTCTGCTGGATTAAGGGGTGATTGCCCAAGAGCATCCAGGACTAAAACTTTTGCTGGGTTGAGGGATTAATATCCCAAGAGCACCCAGGGTGAAGCAAAAAGTCTGCTGGATTGAGGGGTAAGTGCCCAAGAGCATCCAGGACTGAAACCTGCTGGGTTGAGGGATTAATATCCCAAGAGCACCCAGGGTGAAGCAAAAAGTCTGCTGGATTGAGGGGTAAGTGCCCAAGAGCATCCAGGACTGAAACCTGCTGGGTTGAGGGATTAATATCCCAAGAGCACCCAGGGTGAAGCAAAAAGTCTGCTGGATTGAGGGGTAAGTGCCCAAGAGCATCCAGGACTGAAACCTGCTGGGTTGAGGGATTAATATCCCAAGAGCACCCAGGGTGAAGCAAAAAGTCTGCTGGATTGAGGGGTAAGTGCCCAAGAGCATCCAGGACTGAAACCTGCTGGGTTGAGGGATTGTGCCAAGAGCACCCAGGGTTTTGCCGGATTGAGGTTATGCCCAAGAGCATCTGGGGTTGAACAACACAGCTAGATTGAGGGCTAAAGTGCCCAAGAGCATCTGGGGTTGGACAACACAGCTGGATTGAGGGGATATCCAAGAGCACCGGGACTGGCCAGTAACACCTAAAATGGTAATAGGTGATTTAAAAGTAAAAGGTACCTTGTTGTTGTTTTGTTGTTGTTTTGTTGTGTGACCTGCGCATAGGCCTCAGTTTCCCCGGGCAGGTGGGGGGCTGTGGCAAAGTGTGTGTGACCTGCGAATAGGCCTCAGTTTCCCCGGGCGGGTGGGGGGCTGTGGCAAAGTTTGTGTGACCTGCAAATAGGCCTCAGTTTCCCCGGGCAGGTGGGGGCTGTGGCAAAGTTTGTGTGACCTGCAAATAGGCCTCAGTTTCCCCGGGCAGGTGGGGGCTGTGGCAAAGTGTGTGTGACCTGCGAATAGGCCTCAGTTTCCCCGGGCGGGTGGGGGGCTGTGGCAAAGTTTGTGTGACCTGCAAATAGGCCTCAGTTTCCCCGGGCAGGTGGGGGCTGTGGCAAAGTGTGCGTGACCTGCGAATAGGCCTCAGTTTCCCCGGGCGGGTGGGGGGCTGTGGCAAAGTTTGTGTGACCTGCAAATAGGCCTCAGTTTCCCCGGGCAGGTGGGGGCTGTGGCAAAGTTTGTGTGACCTGCAAATAGGCCTCAGTTTCCCCGGGCGGGTGGGGGGCTGTGGCAAAGTTTGTGTGACCTGCAAATAGGCCTCAGTTTCCCCGGGCAGGTGGGGGCTGTGGCAAAGTTTGTGTGACCTGCGAATAGGCCTCAGTTTCCCCGGGCGGGTGGGGGGCTGTGGCAAAGTTTGTGTGACCTGCAAATAGGCCTCAGTTTCCCCGGGCAGGTGGGGGCTGTGGCAAAGTGTGTGTGACCTGCGAATAGGCCTCAGTTTCCCCGGGCAGGTGGGGGCTGTGGCAAAGTGTGTGTGACCTGCAAATAGGCCTCAGTTTCCCTGGGCAGGTGGGGGCTGTGGCAAAGTGTGTGTGACCTGCAAAACCGGCCATAGTTTCCCCGGGCGGGTGGGGGGGCTGTGGAAAAGCGTGTGCGTGACCTGCAATTCAGCCCTTTTTCTCCTGGCGTGTGGAGTGGGGGGGGCAGTAAAGTGTAAGTGACACGCAAATTAGCCTCATAAGTGGATCGGCACCTGGGGCGACCAGATTCTGAGCCCTCCTCAGAGGCCCAGCTATAGGGGGAGGACACACAAAGCCACGATTCTCTGGCGACAAGCTGCATGTCCTAAGAGTGTGAAAGAGTGTATAAAAGTGAAGAAGGAATGAAGTAAGAGTAGATGGAAGAAAGCACATGTAATGTTGGCTGGTATATCTCCTTAGAGGGAAGTGTATTGTATTTGTGTGTGATAGAAGGGATTTGTGTGTGTGTGCATAGATAGAAGTGGTCTTTAGGTTGTAAGAGAAAGTGAAAAACAGAGGTGAGGGACGAATAGATAAAATCTTGAAAAATGGGGCAGAAAAACAGTACATTGGATAAAAAAAAAAAAAGAAGTGTAAAAAATTACCAACAGAAATACCTCAAGATAGCCCTCTTGGCATTATGTTAGCTAACTGGGATAACAACCCTTGTACAAGAAAAAAGGAAAAGGTAAAGATGATACAATTTTGCATGATAGAATGGGCAGAGAAGGAAATAAGATCTGACCACGTTTATTGGCCAAGATATGGCTCTTTTGAGAACTGGATCTGTCAAGCTCTAAATATATTTGTAAATTCAAAAGAACCGTTTAATCCTGAAGAAAGAGAATATGCCACATGTTGGACAGGAGATTTTAGGAGAATAAAAATCTTTAATGTATCAGAAACGCCCGAGACGAAGCAGGAAAAGAAAAAGGGGAAAGAAAAGGGAAGGGAACAAGAAGAAAAGAAAATAGAGTGGGATCCTTTGCAGGCTTTGCCCCCTCCTTTCCCGCTCTATCCGTCCGCGGCCGAGCCCCCTGTCCCAGGTCCCGCTTCAGCCCCGCCCGCCCCCAGCGCGGGCTCGCAGCCTCCGGCAGCCCCGCCTGCCCCGGTTCCCGTCCCGAGCGCCGGTTCGCAGCCCGCGGCAGCTGCGCCGGTCCCCGCATACACCCCAGCCCCGGCCCCGCCGGTGAATTTGTCTGCCTCAACCGCCTGGTCTGCAGCCGCCTTGGGGGCCGTGCCGGGGGCCTCTCCTAACGCGTGGTCTAGGGCTGCGGCCGCGATTGTGCCGGGGGTCCCGTCGGTCCCAGCCGTCCTATCTCCAATCGCCTCCCCCACTGCCCGACCCCCGGCTGCCCTGCCCGAGCCGGCTGCGCTGGGCGCTGCCGCCGCTCCTTTGTCTCTGCCGGGAGCCGCTGACTCAGCTGCCACCATCCCCATGCAACCTGCCCACGCTCCCCTTTGGAATCCCCCGGAACTGCTCCCTCCTCCTGTCCCGGCAGCAAACCCCGCCTACGCTCCGCCCTTGGAGGACCAAGCCTCGGCGCTATGCCCTCCCCTTTCCCCCCTTGCAGCCCCGAGCTCCGTTCCCTTGGTAACCACAGCAACTGCTCAGAGGAACGATTTCTCCCTAGAAATGCCTTACCGAATTACTAGAAGTTTTGTTAAAAGACAGCCCCCTCTGGATTCTTTCCCAAAACACGGGAAAAAGACTGCAGAGGATAAAAACCAGAAATGGGATAAAGAAATTAGTCTATTCCCACTGAGAGAAGTCCCAATGGGGGGAGGTGGGACAGGTTTTGTAAATGCCCCTTTGACTTCTTCTGAGGTCAGGAATTTTAAAAAAGAAATCAAAGGAATTTTAGAAGATCCTATCGGCACTGCTGAACAACTAGACCAGTTCTTAGGTCCAAATATTTATACCTGGGAAGAGATGCAGTCTATAATGAAAATAATATTTTCTCAGGAAGAAAGACAACTAATCAGAGCAGCTGGAATAAAAGTTTGGGAAAAAGAGAACCCACAGGGGCCCCCTGGAGAGGACAAAATGCCCACTGTGTCTCCTGAGTGGGGTCAAAATAATGAGGAAGGGAGGAAACACATGAATGAATATCGTAATTTAATAATCAAGGGAATAAAAGAGGCGGCACCCCGAGGGCAAAATGCTAAAAAAGCTTTTGAGGCACAGCAAGAAAAAGAGGAATCTCCAACTGAATGGTTGGACAGACTTAGGAAAAATATGAAACAATATTCTGGAATAGACCCTGAAACTGATGTGGGAAAAGCTTTGTTAAGGATTAACTTTGTTACAAATGCTTGGCCAGATATCAGAAAAAAATTAGAAAAAATTGAGGATTGGCATAATAAATCATTAGATGACTTACTAAAGGAGGCTCAAAAAGTATATGTTCGAAGAGATGAAGAGAAAGCTAAACTGAAAGCAAAATTTATGGCAGTCACCATGCGAGAAAACAATTTTCAAAAAATTCAAAAACATACAGGCAATACTTTTAGAGATAAAATTAATAAAGAAGGATAAACAAGAAGGTAATGAGAAAAACAACATTAGGAGGTCGTGAGTTAGCTCTCCGACCATTTCAAAGTATCCAAGTAGATTTTACTGAACTTCCTCAAGTACAAAGATGGAAGTATTTATTAGTAATAACAGACCATTTAACCCATTGGGTAGAAGCAGTTCCCACTACCAAGGCCTCAGCCAACATGGTAAGTAAGACCATTTTAGAACAGATTATTCCCAGATACGGAATGGTTAATAGAATAGACTCAGACAGAGGAACGCATTTTACGTCAAAAGTGTTACAACAGATAATTCAATCTTTAGGGATAAAATGGGAGCTCCATACCCCATGGCATCCACAGAGTTCTGGTCATGTAGAAAGGATGAACCAGACTTTGAAGAGAACTTTGACCAAATTAATGGTTGAAACCCAAATGTCATGGGTACAATGCCTACCTTTGGCCTTATTGAGGATCCGAACACAACCCAGGTCAGACCTGGGAGTGTAACCCTATGAAATGATGTTTGGGTTACCCTTTTTAACCACCCAACATGAAAATGCTACCTATGAGGTAGGGGAAATGAGCGTTAAAAGATACGTTAATACCATCGCAAAAACTCTTGAAAACTTACGGTTGAAAGGAATAATCCCTCAAACCACACCTTTAGACTTTAAAATCCATAATGTTCATCCAGGGGAATGGGTGCTAGTAAAAACCTGGAAAGAACAATCCTTAACTCCTCAATGGGAAGGTCCTTTTCAGGTATTGCTAACAACCGAGGCTGCGATCCGGACCAAGGAACGAGGGTGGATCCACGCCAGCAGAATCAAAGGACCTGTGGATGAACCTAAGGAGTGGACGATTACATCTGAACCGGGTGATACAAAACTGACTCTTAAACGGGGACTGGGTGGTAATGAACTGGGAAGACCCAAATGGTCCAAGAAACATACCCAGGATCACACCTAATTGGGAGATAAGGCCAAGCTTATATCAGTGGTTTCAAGTTCCGTCTGGACAAGTTTTGAGACGCCTCAGATATCCTCCCTGGGGAGGAATACTTCCACTCCAAACAGGAGGATCAGGACTGTTTCGGGCAGAGAACTCTTGTATTTACGCCTTAGCCTGTGATTTATACAAGGAGGAAGAGGAGTTGCAACTTCCATCAGTGTCAGACCAAATACCTTGTTTGATCCACCCAAATACCAGACATGCTAGCTGGGTTAAATGTAAATGTTTAAATTGTGGGAAGAATTGGTATTGTAGTTCACACAAGCGACGTTCTCGTTGCAAGAAGTGTCAAGGACCAAATCGATCTCCTATCCAAATAGAATTCCAAGAAACTGAAATAATAACTTTGTTTTGTGGATGGGAATTATTAGTGCCTGTTGAATGGGAGATACCTGAAGAACAGTGGGAAACGACAGTTAAAGAGTGTCAAAAACGATTTGTCTGGAAATTAGCTAAAAGGAAGTGACAAGGAAATAGAGGGCAAGACCAGATTGGCCTCTGTATTCGCCACCAAGAAGATCAAATACACCTGCTGTGGGTTGCAACCCCATAGGCATGGGAGGTGGGAGTATAAGCCATACTGGACCTCTGTTACTCCTTTTTCTGTCACTCAATTTTTGTCTTCTCCCTTTTGGGATATCGACAAGGCCATGTTACAGATGTTACCAAAAGCTGTACATGGAAAGACACCGAGGTTCTTTTTTCATTTCTCACACTCATGTCAACAGCCACTGTTACAACCCATCCAAATTAGGCAATTGCATACATAAAGGGAAAAAGTACTGGATTGCAGAGAACTTAGGAACAAGTGGTAGCAGGATGGGAAGTCAGTGCCCAAAAGAGGAGAGATGGATTTGTTTTACCTACATTACTGGGAAAAAAGCACCAGATTTAGTAAAAGAGCAGTTGATAAGCAAAAAGGCTAAGTCAGTAAAACCACCTAAGCCTGTGCCAATTTCCATCAATGATTTGTATGCCAAACTTGAACAGCAATTAGAGAAAGAAATAGATATCTCAAGGATGGGTAAAAATCAGTTTGTAGAATTGGGAGAAAGAATAAGTAAGGAACTTAACATAACCAATTGTTGGGTCTGTAGAGGGGCTTTGATGTCAGAAGAATGGCCATAGAAAGGCAGCAGCTTAGGCCCAATTGAGCTTCTAAAATGGAACCAAGCAAGTACAAGTAGAGAAAACAGACCAGAAGGGTGGATTTTAAGCTCAACAGTGATAGGGGAAGAATGTCTCTGGCGCACTGGGAAAAGCTTCCTCTATGAAGTAGGAAAAACACCCTGTAAAAGATATAAGGTTAGTAATGGAACTTCTGTATGGTGGGTCCCAGAAGCACCAACCGTGTATTGGACCCAAGAAAAAGCAAAGAAAGTGAATTGTAAGTATGACAACAAAACAAACCTTTTTCAATGTAATGATACAAGTAAAAATCCTTACTATGGCATCCCAGAAGTTTCCAAATTTTGGGAGAATATAGATCAACAAAAATTTAACTATTGGACAGCTCCAGACGGCTTATTTTGGATATGTGGAAAAAGAGCATACCCAAAACTCCCCTCCCAGTGGAAAGGGAGCTGTACTCTAGGAATTATACAGCCAGGATTTTTTCTTTTACCAGGACCTGATGGGGATCAATTAGGGATACCAGTTTATGAGGATCTAAAGAGAAACAAAAGAGAATTGATTGGAGGATTCCAAAAATGGGGAGATGAAGAATGGCCCCCTGAACGCATACTAGAAACATATGGGCCAGCCACCTGGGCACAAGATGGGAGTTGGGGATATCGAACCCCAATTTATATGCTAAATCGTATTATAAGACTTCAGGCCACTGTAGAGATAATAACGAACAAAACTGGTCAGGCAATGGAATTAATATCAAGGCAACAAACCCAAACAAGAACGGCTGTGTATCAGAATAGGTTAGCTTTAGACTATTTGTTAGCTGAAGAAGGGGGTGTTTGTGGAAAATTCAATACATCAGATTGTTGTTTAAAAATAGATGACAATGGAGATGCCGTCCTGGACATAGTCAATGATATCAGAAAAATTGCCCACGTACCAGTTCAAAAGTGGGAATCAATGCTAAATACTAGCTGGTGGGATAATGTGTTAGGAGCAGAATGGTGGAAAAAGTTAGGCTTCTTCCTTTTGTGCGCTACAGCTGGTTTAATATTTCTTCCTTGTTTGATTCCCTGTTTCATTCGGCTCATCACCAGTGTAGTACAAGGCATGCAATTAGTGAACATTGACCAAAAGTTGCCTACAACAACACCACCACAAAGGATTATAGTGTTAAAGAAACAAAATAATATAGAAGACCCCTTCAAAGAAGCGAGATTGATTTGTGAAAAAAATGAGCGAATAATGAAAGCTAGAAAACAATGAATATTGCTCGAGCCAAATTAATTATAAAAAGAAAGAGGGAGGATTGTGAAAAGTGCATATTATATGGCTCTACGCAAGATATTTACTATATGTGTTATGTTGTACTAATTGTTAATGTGGTATTAATATTTTGATAGTATGGTAAATGTAGTTTTGTAGTTAAAATGTAGTTTTTATGTACCAACCACAGGAAAATATAAATCTTTCAAAGAAGAAAGAATTTATTACTTTCTTATCAGAAGAAGACCAGCTCCTCCTGCTTTTCTCAGCCAAGTGGACGCCACAGAGATTAAAGGAAAAAAGTGATACTAACCAGAGACAATTCTTAGTTAGAATAGAATTTATGCATTATGTATAAATTGTATGAATATTCAACAGGCTATTGCTTTTAAGAGATAATTTTTTGTTAACAGGGGTCCTTCTTCAGAGCTTGTAGCTCGGGAGAGGCACCCAGACGTCTGTAACTTTGTTTTTATTGTCTTGTATTGTCCTAACTCTAAAACTGTTAAATTTTTTTACTCTAATTCTATTTTTATAACCATCTTATTTACTATTAAACTTTTAAAATTTTAAAACAAGTGATCGGCGTTTATCACACTGCCGTTCTCCAAAATACCCAGTCTGACTCCGTTTCACTCCTCGGCTGAGTTTTGTACCTTAACACCAAGCAAAGTTCACTGAGTATTTAATCGTCCAGAAACCTCCTTACAAAACTGAGGGGGTTTCTGGAAAATGTCTTTTGAGCTGCTGGGTTGAGGCTGAGAGCCAGTGCGCTGCAGCTGCGCTGCATTCCGTATCGCTGCTGTACTCGGGGCAGGACCCCGGTCACTGCGGTCAGCTTCTGAGCTTGTGCATTGCTGGGAAAAACAAACAAACAAACAAACGAACGAACGAACAAACGGCGGCAAAACGCCCGTGGGAGGGTGTCAGCAGAGCTGCTCGCTGCCGGCCCGGCACGGGAGCAGTGAGGACGGAGAGGGGCACGGTGTCCCCTCCGCCGGGGAAGGGCCGCGCACAGGGACACCCTGCCCGCTTTTTGTTGAACTGCATGGGAGCAGAGGCTCTGCGTCAGCCCCGGCAGCGGTGCAAGGAACCCCCGGGCTGTGAGGCGGCGCCAGCGGCCTGTAGGGAAACGGTTTGGGATGTCTGGTGGCCCCGCTGGTGCCCCGGTCACTGCTCAGCTCCTGCGCAAGGTTAAACCGGACGGGGACCCTGAAAATCCTCTCAGCGCCGTGTAAGTGCTGCTGCGGCGTCTCCAGGAGGACAGGCTGGGCCTGGCAGCCCGGGAAGGGCCGTGCCGCGGGGCAGCCCCTCAGCCCCTGCCCGGACAGCAGCAGCCACGAAGCAGCAGCAGACGCCCCTGGGCCTTGGCGGGGTGCGCAGGGAGTCGGAGCGGGCGCTCCCGTCCCACACGGGGCCGGGGCCGGGGCCGTGGCCAGCACAGTGTCCGGAGGACATGTGCCCCTTCCAACTCCTTGTTGCTCCACAAACGTGCCGCAGTAATTGCTTCGGATGCTTTCTCAGCAAATATTTTTACCGCTATTGTAATTTTGAGAGTGGTGAGGAAATGTGTTCCCCCCCATGAGGCTTTGCGGTCGATATGTTAATGACTGTGTCCCCGTTGGTTCTTTCCTGCTTCCTCCTTTTTACCACAGCCGATTGGTCCGTTTTCGATCCTTCCTCTGATTGGTTCATTTCTCAATCCTCCACCCGATTGGCTCAGATGTTTTACCTCGTCCCCTGCCTTCCATATATAAACCCCCGTTCCCTCAGGTGCGTTGGTATTTCGGCGCTGGACTCTGACGGAGGGGCTGCTGAGCAAAGACTCCTGTGGAACTCCGTATGACGGTTCTGTCTGTGCCCTCAGCGTTCCCCTGAAGAATCTGAAGTCACTCACCATTGCCCCAAAGAGCTGATTCCACTGAACAGCCTGAAATCACTCAGTGTAACCCCAAAGAGCTGATTTCACTGAAGAGCTTGAAATCACTCAGCAGGCCGCCTGTGCCTCTGGGCCGTCCTTCTAGGGACGCTTCTCCAAAAAGGTCGCTGCACTCTGACCGCCACCTGCCATAACAGGTTTGTGTCTGGGCACAAACACCAGGACCCACCCCGGTGACGGTGACACTCCTGACTCCGCGTGTCCCAGGCTGGAGCCTGGACTCTTCCAGCAGGGCACGGCGCTGCCATGCCAGGGCAGGTAAGCAGAGACCCTTTGTGCCCACAGCGCCTCTTGTCCGGCTGCAGGCTGGGTCACCCTGCTCTCCCTTCCCCTGCCCCAATTTCACATCCAGTGCTGGGTGAGAACAGGTGCGTAAATGGTGATGTTCTAACCTGTGCCCGAGGGAGGTGCTGGGACACATACACGGTGCCAGGTGGTACCAAGGGGCACACACCCAGTGCCAGGTGACACCAAGGGACACACACCCAGTGCCAGGTGACACCAAGGGACACACGCCCAGTGCCAGGTGGCACCAAGGGACACACACCCCGTGCCAGATGCCACAGGTAAGGCCACTGTCCTGCCCGTTGGGGCTCCTGTGGAGGTGGTTAAACACGCCAGGAGCAGTGTGTGCCCACTCAGAGCATCCCAACAAATGATGTATTCACCTTCGTTCCACAACAGAAATAAAATCACACGCTAATGTTCCATTTATTAAAGTACACATATTTTTGTAATAAAATCCCACATAGCACTACAGAGTGATGTGTTATCGCATGTCATAAACCTTCCAGCTCTCCTGTGGATTTCCTTGGTCCCCCGTTAGCAGGCTCAGGGCTGGTTAAACGGTGTATTTCTGCCCGTTCTGTCACAGCCGTAGCACTTCTGAGGCCTCTGAAGCTAACACCCTGCACTCTTCAGGCCATTGTCCTTTCTTGCTGTTTCACAGTACAAGCCCAGAACATTTAAAGCATGTTTTGTATCACATCAGGCTGCTCTAGAAAGGGCTCTTCACTGATTGTAAAGTAATTATGGAGGACAAGTTTCACTCAGTCCCAAAATAGCCTGGCATCAAATTCTCAGCTGAAATAAACTGCTGTCCTGCTGTTGCCGTGGGCATGAACTGACCAGGATGGAGAAGCAGCAGGTCTGATCCCAGGTGGGAGCTGTCAATGTGGCAGAAGAGCTCGGTCATAAAGCTAATGGTGACTTAGACTAATTTATTTTATTTCCTTTAATTTACCGTTATGTTATCTTATTGCTTTTACTTTATTTTAGAAACTTCTGTGAAGGCTGAGATTAGTGGGGCCTCTCAGAATATCCAGGTTAAAGTAGTTAATTATTTAAACCAAAGACAGAGCTTTCTTCTGAGCCCTTTTAGGTTGGTAGTGAAAAATAACCTCTGGTTGAAGGCTGGGAAAGCAGGAGGTGAGGATCATGATTTAGCACTGCGGATGTTCTGCACAAGGATGACGTGTTCCTTGGTGCCTGCACAGCACACGGGGCATGTGGGCATGGGGCAACAGAAGAAAACAGGAATAACAAAACCAGAGTATTCCTTGTTCAAGCAGCACAGCTCTAGCAGGAGAGGACTGGCAGATAGATTAACCCACACTTCTTGTTCAGATTTAAGCCCTGTTTAGGCAGTGAGGGTTTCTGCCTCTGGATGTTGATTTCTATTCTGAGAAAAGCTGCTTTTCTGATACATATCCCGATACAAACTGTCCTCGATAGCCCATAGGATCATCAATGGAATCCAGCACCTGGTGGATGCTGCCAATACAGGGATGGACCTGTAGTCGCCACCCTTTAGGCATAACTTTGCAAAGTTTTGGTGGTTATTGCACTCGTGGACTCTGCTGTAGGTCAGGATGCTGCTGGCTCAGAGCTGTGTGTCCTCACAGCTGTCACCTGTTCACTGTTGCTCCTTTAATTTTGAGGAACCACAGTGGCTCAGGGAGAAAGGAGTGCTGGGACAAGGAGCTTTACAGAGCAAACTGTGGGATTAAAGGCTGGGGTGTTAAATTAAAATTACCATCAATAGTTTAAAGGCTTTGAGCTGGTGATAGAGCAAGGAGGCGGGCACAGGTCACAGCTGCGTCTCCAGCTCTTTCTGAAGGACAGCTAGAGAGGGACGAGGATGAAGACATCTCAATAAATCATATAAAAAAGAGCCTCCATGAGAAAAGTGCAGAGGAAGCAGCATCAACAAGGGGGGATGCAGCGAGTGGGCAAGAAGAGAAAGACAGGGACAGGACCTCTTCAAAGTATATCCAAGAGTTCAGTCACTTTACATCTTTCACTGTGCTCTGAGAATTTTTACTGGATAACAGTCCTTCAGCTTTCTATTTTTTTTTATTTTTTTTTTTTAATTTTAATGATGTTTTAATGTCAAACCAAGTGGCCAGTGAACAGCATCAGGTTGCTTGAAGTCAAGCACATGAATGCTGTAAATGACATAGCAAAGGGGAAGACTAAGAGAATGAGAGACTGTGACAGCAGTTTGGGATGTCGGGATTATCACGTGATGGCTGGGTAAAACACAAAATACGTTTTCTATTAATTTAGTTAAAGCCATCTGTTTTTTTCACATATTTTCTCAAAATCTTTCGTCTTCTCTCAGTGTCAGAGCTGACCCCTGTTGACTAAGGTATCTTTCATTGAATAGGTTTTTACCAAAAAAAGCCCACTCCTTTTCCTTAAGTGAAGAAAATAGCATGAATCATGCTTTTCCAAGGTTAAATGGGTTTTTTATTTCTATAGGCAAGAAGAGAGTGCTTCTCAGTAGTACTACAATTGACTAAAATATCAAAGGATAATTATTTTTTTATCCTATCAAAGGACACCTGTGATTAGCATTTAATCAAACAAGGGTATGCAGGCCTAGTATCACCCTGTCATGAAATAATGAGGACATTTCCTAGCCCAGAAAATGCTTCTCATTACCATTAGAGGCAACAGAAAAGTGCATGTGATGCTAAGGGTTTGTTCTCAAGTTCTGAGATCTGCATGTTGCTGTAGCAAAATCTAATCTCTTGAATTCCTCAAAATGCAAAGCTTTGTCCAGAAAAAAACCCAAACAAACATAATTTATGAAGAATGGTAGAACTGATGATAGAAGAATGATAATTGGAACTTCTCAGATTTAAAGGCCATGCAAAGATGTGTATGATATGGATGGCAGTGTCTGTGCTACAAACTGAAGGCAGGGGCAGGTATCCCTGATATTGACAGGACTGCAAGTCCGGAGTGCCTGCATTCATGACTGCACTTTGATCATCCACAGGAGGTAACAGGCAATCTGCAAAACTGAGAGTTGCAAATGGATTACCACTATTAGCAAAGGAAGTGCAGGTAGCTGGGAAATACCTTTACTTACTTTGTAAACCTGAATTTTGAATCACCTGTCACTGGGATCATGGGGTAAATCAGGGTATCCTGATCTGGTTTTGATCCAATATATGATTTAAACCAACAAACAGCACGTTGGTACTAGTGGGAAATATTTCCCATGTTCACTGGCATTGCAGTGCTTCAGAACAGGCTCCAGTGACTGATGCTCTGAGAGACCCATGTTACCAATATGCTGCCACCAACAACCAAAGCATGGGCACAAAGGAAAGGACTGAAATTCCCAGGAGAAGAACTAGCAGGGGAAGAAAATCTCATTTTCTGATTTCCATTTATAGCCTACAATAGCCTGTCTGCTATACCTGTTCTTTGGAGGTATTCACTTCCTGGCAGTGCTGCAGCACACTCATGGGGTACTTTGAGTTGCAAATTCTGCCTGGCAGAAACTCAGCAGAGTTAATCATATGTAGCAAATTAAACAAAAAACCAAACAAGCTGGGAGGTGGGCTTAGGAGGACCTGCAGCACCTGAATGTTTTCTTACCCCTCCTAAGCAAACTTTCCCAAATTGCAGGGAATGGGGAGAGTAAGACAGAGGGCAGTGGTGGGTTTTGTATCCAGGATCAAACCACCTGTGTATGTATCTGCAGTTCATAGACTGCAGCAGGCTGAGAAATTTGTCTATATTCTTACAATAGTCAGAGTTCAAGCTTCCCTGCAGTGAAATTGTTGAAGTTAGCCCACCAACATATCAGCTGTGCTCTGACAATGAAGTGATGAGCTACTGTGTGCCCCAGCTCCTGTCCCAAGGAGGCAGGTGCTGCAGAAAGGGCCCCTAAAGCACCAGCAGTGGGTAGGATGTTCACCAGCCATGGGCTGGCATTGCCAGGCACAGATGTTTCAAGCAGTCTTGAACCTAACATGGATTTGCAGCATGGAAAGAAAAGGTGTAAGAGGCAGGAAGGTGGGTTTGGTACAGGTCAGCTGGATGCAGATATCCTCATCCTGTATCCTCGTGGGCTGATGAAATGGCTCCTGAACACCACCTTCTGCAGCACGTCCTGCTGCTGCTGAGGAGGCTGCCTAGAACATTGCTGCAGAAATGCACCTTTGTCCCATTGTTGACTTTGGTGCCATGAAAGTGTCTCAGTCCCGATATCCTTCTCCCTAAAACCACAGAAAGGGTAAAAATTAATCTCTGGTCAATGGTTAGTGTTAAGTTATAACAAGCTAACTCAAGCCCGGTGTAACTAAGCCCAGAACTTACAATAGAATCATGGCAATTAGCATTTGTGGGAAGGAACACATCACTGCTTTAAATGAAAACTATTTTGCCATTAGCTCAAAGTAGCTTGTAAAAGCTTTCACTATGACTAAGATCTGCAGTAACATTGGAGATCATTCAGCCAAAGAGTGTGCTATAATGCCTATTTATGGCTTTAGCATTTTAAGGTTTTTTGGGAAGTAAAGCAGTAGGGATGAAGCGGACTCCCTCGCATCTGCTATGCCTTGGAAGAGAGCATGTGCCTGCTCGGGGATAAATTAGGAGTTACATATTCAATCAAGAATACACGTGTAAGGAGTTAGGAAGAGCTGGATGCCAAACTCTCATCCGCCACTTCACAGGCATAAACAGAGCAGGCTACAATCACTTTGGAGGAGACAACTCTGCTGGCATCCCACTGCAGCATCCCACCAAAAGGGTGGCTGGCTTCATTCCAGGAGTGGGGAGGGAGAGGCAAAAGCTGCTCTTAGTTCAGAGATGTCCCAGATGTGCTTTGTATTCTTCCAAGAGGGAAGTAAATCAGTGTTTGTACTGAAAGATGGGCCGTGGAGGTGCAGCTTCCACAAGGCTCCATGACTCAAACATGCACCAAGTTCAGACACATTACATGGCTGTCCTAGGAAGATGCAAACAGGATTGTGATGGCAATATCCTTCTTTAGGCAGGCTTTGTTTGTGTTTTTTTTTCTGGCAAGATATTTTTTCTAATAAATAACTCTTTCTTATGAGCTAGCTGTTGTTAGTGTCCAGAGGACATAAAATAGATCCTATCTGCCCAAAACAGTTCACAGAAATCAAGTATAATTTTGTTTTCTTTACTGGGTAAAAGGAGGAAGATGGCTTTTAAATTAGAAATTTAAGCTCTTCCAGAATTGCAATATAAGATACCAAATCAATCATTCTTCACACAGTTACCTCCTACTCCATGAGCTCCTACTACCACAAAAAATTGGTTATTGCCAACTGAGCTGAGTGAATAATTTGCAGTTTCATATTTGTTAGAGGAATTTTTCCATTTTCTCTTTTCATTATTTGTCCACAAGCAGATTGATTTGCTTGAATATCTTTTTTCCAAACACATGTGCAGTAACCATTCTGGAACTAACTCTTGCTGTGGATCATTTGTGAGCAATTTGTTGCCAGAAGTCTTCAAACATTTGTCCGAAGTCCATTCATTGTATATATGTACTCACATCACATGTCTATTTCTGTGAACAAAACATCAAAAGAACCAGTCCTGAGTATTCTCCCTGAGAACAATTGAAATTATGCACAATTTCACCGTTTAAAAGTTACTTCATTGCTAGCAATAAGGGCAGGGTTCTCCTGGTTATTGTAACATTTTAATGAAAAAATGAAAAACAAGGCTGTATCAGAATCCCAGCTGAAGAGTCTGACCAGGACCATGCTGGACTCAGTGCAAAGCTCTTCTTTCTCCATTTTTTAGATGGAGGAGACTGCCCTTCTCAGAATATAAATCACTGTCTTTTAAGAGAAAAGTTCAAAGGAATGATTGCACTTTTCAGCAGGATCTGGGCCAGGTATCTGGGCCAGGTACCTGTGGGAGGACAGATAGAGATAGTACTGAAGGCAATCTTGCCCCCAATATATTGCAGCTCTGCTAATTACTCAAGAGTGTGAACAGCCTTGCCCTCCCAGCCATGGGTGTGATAAAGAGTGAGTTAGCTGGTAGAGAGTCACTTAGAGCCTGCTGGCTGTGCTGTGAGGAGGAAGGGATGGGAGGGCATGTAGGGGACAGACAGGGTGAGGTGGCTAGGGGTGGGCAGGACTGAGCTGGAACTGCAGAAGGAAGAGAGAAGAAAGTGAGAAAGAGCCGGAGCTGCCCAAGGGAGGCTACGTAGAAAAGGTATGAGACACTTAGATAATAAGATGCTGATGCTTGAAGCCTTCTTTGGTGTCAGTTGTACCTCCTCTGTCAGGTACCGTGTGTCCTTTTGCAAAGAAAAGCATAGGCGTGACTGACAATATGGAAAGGGAGGTAAAAGTCAAACCCCGAGTGCCGTGGTATGCCAGAGCTAAGGGGCTCTAGAATGTCAAATCCCAGTCTCACAGCTGAAGCGTTTGCTTTGAAGGTGCCTGTAAAATACAGGCTTGGTTCTGTGTGGTGTGCTGGGGAAATGCTTTGCTGGTATTCGAGCTACAGTAAACAGCTGCTGCAGCTGCCTCCCCAGCACTCTGTGATGTTAAGTAGGAAAAATGGAAATGAAAAAGGCATGGAATTCACGGATGATGATGTTTGTGATTGTAAATGGGACACGGACAGGCATCTCTTCCATTGTTCCTTACTGTCCACTATGAAAAGAAGAGGACCTAGAAAAACAGTTAAAAAAAAAAAAAAATCACATAGAAATACTGCTAGTGAGAAACCAATTACCATTTTTTCAAATGTGAATTTTGGAAAAGAAGTTTTACTTTATTTTTGCTCTCTAACTTCTTCTGAAATGGTTTTTAAGTCTGTCAGTGCAGAAAAGACTTAGTGCACTGTGTTCATGTCCATCTGAGATGAACAGCCCCTCAGATAATGTAGTTTGTGGCAGAACCAAGTAGTTGATGTTAAGCATCAAAGTTCCCTTGTCTTAGGTTCAAGCGATCAGTTGCAGGCTTGCCCACAAGCTGGGTGCCAGATGCAGCGCAGCCATGGGGATGGGAGAGCCCCACCCGCTGTGCCAAGGTCAGCAGAACCCACACAAACGTGAGAGCCCTGGCTGTGGCACGGAGTGAAATCATCACTGGGAGACATTCAAATGAGATAATTATGTCCTGGTAATTTGCATCTCATTTTGGTGATGTAGTTGTACACTGCCAACGCAGTGCTGGAAATCCGTGCAGCACAGCTCATGTCCTGTCATGCCACGCTGCTGGCCCTTCAGAGGGAGATGCTGTTAACTCTGTACTCAGAAATCAAGTCCCTCGAGACAAGAAAATTATTATGAAGCTGAACAACAATAATTTACACTTAGAAAAGCTCCCTACTTTTCCTTCCACCTGGAGCAGAACAGGGAACTCTTAGATGGTTTTATTGTCTGCTGAAGTGAAATTTTACTCTTTGGCAACAGCACATAAATCCATGGTTTTTCTGCTGAGTTGCTTAAATAGTGTGGTGCTGTATCCATGCTCTATAAGGGCCTGTGCATTCTCCTCAGAGAATGCAATACTGCATTCATGAGTGGAAAGTCTGCTTTGGAGCAGTGGCACAGCAATTTGTGCACCAAGTGATATGTATGGTATTCCCCTTCCTGTTAGATGTGGATCTCAGACACAATAGAAACTTTACATTTAGTTTTACTTACAGTTTTTGCTGAATCACATAAAATGTGATCAGCTCAGAGGTGCGGCGTTATTTCTTTGCTCTCTTCACCACTTGCTGGTATTCTTTTTTTTCCCCAGCACCAACGTGCTGCGGCTTCACATTTGGTATTGTGATACCAATGGAGTTTTACGGCAAAGCAGTGGGGACGTGCTAGCATCAAACAAACGTAAAAAAATTAAAACTCAGTGAGAAGATGGGTTCTTTTCACGCATTTCCTGTAATTATTACAGAAACCTACACTAGTTACTGTACTAAGTTACTGTACTAAGAAGCCCCGAACTCTGCCCGCCTGCCTTTGAACCTGCATTTTCCCGCTGGGAGCAGCGCTGCGGGGCGGCGGTGCCGATGCGGGCACGGTGAGGTGCGGCAGGCAGGCTGTGACCCCGGGCAGCTCCGCACCTGCGGCGCCCTGCGCCCGCTGCACAACGCGGCTCTCGTTCAGCTCCGGCCGCCGGGCTCTGCTTTGCTGTGAAACAGCCCCGTTCCAGAGAGCGGGTATAATCTCTGTAATTACACCGCAACTGCACGGCAGAGACCGTGTCAATGCAGAGTAACTGCGTGTTCCTGCAGCTTACTTGTTAATTATGCACCGCTACTAACGAGTTCAAAGATAAATTGTCATCGCGGGATTTAGGTGCCTGCTAAGGAGGGTCATAATGGAGTTCATGCTGTTGAAGGCTTGTTTTTGTTGATTTTCCAGTGGAATGGGGAAGGGAAACACCTCACCTCTTATGCCCAAAGGCTTTAGTGTGTATTTTGTCCTGGTACAGCAGAGGCACGCTACCACACAAAATAACGTGGCACAATTAGGAAAACTGGGTGAATGAACAAACAAAAATAATTTCCAATAATAAATCACTTTTCAAATTCCATTTAGTGATCCTCCTAAGAAAATGTGGTTAAAATCACTGGTATTGTGTGCAGTAGAACTGCTATGGGTATCCTGGCCCAGTATTTAAACTTGTATGGGCTAAAACCCGAGGAAAATGTCATTTCACAGATGTCACTAGCAAAACTACCAGTTGCAGCAAGGACAGGGCTCTACCAGTGCAGCCTGCCTGGGCTCTTGAAACAGTGTATTTTTTATGGTATCAGACATAGATCACCTTGTGAGGCCAGTTCATAGCCTGTGCTAGCTTTCCTGTGAGCTGCACTGCAGTATTTTGGACTACAACTTACAGCTTTGAATAGGTATTTTAACAGTATTCAGTAAGATAAAATTAGCCTCTCTATAAACTCTCTATTGCTCTTCTCCAAAGTGAAACTTCCCTTTAAATGATGACTCCATGATGGCAGGTATTTTTATTAATTTTTACAACCTGTGTTGAATCACCTTGGGTTTTATTTGTAATCTTTCTTTTCTTTCAATTTCATTAACCTCATATTGATTTTCTTCCTGAAAGGTGTTGTAGATATTTCTGAGCATTTTTTCTATTGAAGTTCTTGGTCTGCTTCTTCCAAAAAAATGGCCATCGTCGATTGCAAAGGAAGATGTTGGTCTTTAGGGGTTGCAGAATCAGAATGAGCAGAGACAAAATAGCCAACTATTAGCTTCTGTTGCTTATAGAAACCTGAAATACAGAATAAGACCACACTGAAACTGGCTGTGCATAACTGCAGACAAAAACAGCAAATAGCTTCAGATACAGAGTGACTGTTGGTTTGAATGGGTTTATGTTTATGTAATGTACATAATGACTTCAAATACAAGGGAGCTTTTCATCTCCAGCACTGTGAACAGGGCAGTCTAATTGAGGCTCCTTAGCACAGCTGCTGCAGCTGATGAGATCCTCTGAAGATGGAAACCTGCATCATAAGGAGGATGAAAAAGGAGAGGGAAACATACCTTGTTTTCTTTCACTCATTTTAATCCCTCCTCTGTCTACCCTGGAGAACTGTTTGTAGGTTCTCTTAGAACACAGCCAAAGTGAATGGAAATGATGTTTCTTCACTCCCTGGGTCTGCTCTTGTTCTCCCTGAAATCTGCAGTGAGATTCTTGCTGTCTTCAGTAGTACCAGGCACAGGTTGACCAGGCCTTGAATGTCCCCTAATGAAAAAGAGCAAAGAGTACTGAATGGGAGAGATACTCATTAATAACTATCTAGGAGAACATGGTTTCCTTGAAAGGCTAATTAACTTGAGAGCCATCCATTCAAGAAAAAAGTCGGATCAATGGGAGAACAAATTAAAAATGAAGAATCTCTCATAAAACCAGACAGTGGAATACTGCATTCAAGAGGACAGTCACAAATTAAAAGAAATGTCAACATATCAAGTGGCAGGAACTTCAGAAGGTAATTTTTCCCTCATTTTCATATGCATTCTTCATAAGCAATATCAAGAAGTGTAACATGCTAATAGCTAATAACAGGATAAGATTCACTAATTTACTAACAGAATAACTTAATGTGTATCAAAGGAATAATTTTCTCATTTCATTCTTTTTCTTTTAGATCTAACACTAAGCTGGGTATTATCAAGTAGATAAAACTGCATAGATTACAACTCATCTAAAATACTGACTAAAATAGTCATTTTAGAATTAAGATTGCTTTTTTATGTCAGATGTCTCCTTTAAGTTTATGGAATCACGTATCTTTTTACCCTCATCATAATTCAGATTTCAAAAAGGAAATCAGGAAGTTATCTTTGTGGACATGTGATGTTCTGCTAAAAACAGAGTGTTTTGCAGAGACAGACCTGTCATGATCCTAAACTCTGAAAATGTTGAGGACTGCAGAGGGAAGAGGTTACCCAGAGGGGGATACCAAACATTTGACCAGGTCAAATCACAGCAGACCTAACCCAGTGTTGTTCAGTCGTGCTTTGGGCAGAAGGCAGGAGCTGATCTAAAGTCCAACCAGTATTTCTGTGGTGTAAATCAGATTGAAGCCAGTGGTATTACCAACATCTTAACACAGATGATGTCAAACACAACTAACTTAATAGTTCACACAGCAGAAAAGAGGAAGGAAGACACACCTCCCAGGCTGGCTTGTTGCCTCAGAGCCAACTCCTCACCAACAGGGCACAGTGCTGCAGTGTGTCACACACTGCTATCACATCCCTCTCCTCATATTCCAGCCACAAACACGATGTGTTCTGGTGCCCCTTTAATGGGGAAGGCCAGGCTGTTGGAACGAATGGTTTTGTGGCAGATGGAGCAACATTTGCAATTGGGAAAAAAACCAATCTCACACTGCCAAAACATTAATAATTCTGCTTTCTTGGAAATATTCTGCCACTGTCACCGCTACATGTAAATTTGTCATGTAAATATGACTTTTTCCAGAGGAGAAAGGTGCGATTCAGCACGCTTTCTGAGGACAAGCACCTCTCTGCATCTGTTCTTTCCCTCCTTCAAAACAATTTGCTGTCAGTCAAAAATGTTCAGAGCTGCAGCACCATGGGGGTGATACTCCTGGTTATTTCGGTGAGAGGCAGGAGCGAGCAGGGCTGGTTTGGGCAGGCTGGCCCATGGTCCCCACTCACCTGAACCAGGCAGTCAGGACACAGTGAAATCCAGCGGGGAATGGCTTCTTTTGGTTCATTTGCATATTTTTGCACACTGTATCTCTTTCTGTGAATTCCTGTGTTCTTTACACTGTGGGAAAAACAAGAATTTCCCTCTCTTCCTTTATTCCACACAGTATTTTTCATAGCCATATAATGTTGTTTATTAATTTCCTTTTAAAAGTAGATACTCATAATCCTTTCAAATTCTGCATCTATACAACATCAAAGCATTTCAGTGAGTTTTTCAGTCCCTCTATATTCCAGCTGCCTGGTGCAGGAGTCAGACATGTGGTGGTAGTACTGCAGGCAGTAAAGATGTCCAACCTCTCTGCAGCTCTCCCTGCTGTATTTATTGATCTCTGGGGAAACTGATCCTCAGACACCAAAAAAACCTTTCTGTGATGCCCAGCTGTTTAGCAGAAGCCAATAGGACCAGTGGGCTTTTGGTTTAAAAAGACAGCCATTGTCCTTCCACTGAGGAGGAGCCGAGACTTGTTTTTAACGTCACACTTTTCTATACATCATGACAAAAAGCTGAATAATTCTCTTTTAATTTAGGAGGAGAGTACAAGACAAAGAAATAGTCTGATAGATTTTTAGATTAGAGCTTCTTCCCTGAGAACAGAGGCTGTTGCAGTGTGGTCCCATGCCAGAGATAATCCTCTTATCCCCAGTACTGTCAGCTGGGCCAATATATTTTCAAGAACTGCTGCACTAAACTGAGAGTTCTCCAACATGATGCAGCTGCAAATTTAGATTTTTGACTCCCTCTGTCAGTGCTAGGATTAAGAAGTCATGAAGGTAATCTGCATCATGATGATATTATAATGATTGCTCTGAAATGGAGAATTATCACACACCTGTTTGTATTCTCCAACTTGAGACATACCTGTAGGAAGTCGGTTTCTGACGACATGTTTGGGCAAACGATGCCTTATCTGCATGCTTTTTCCATGCATCATCCCGATCTGGGAAGCTGAATGCCATAAGCAGAAAGCTATGTTAATTGTACAGGCTTGGAAGTCAGTGTAGTCCAAAACATATTCCTCAAGACCAAAGTCTGCTCGAGAAGCTGGAGATGTTTCGTATCTCTTAGGGGAATCACAGGAAGTGTTTGACACAAGAATCTCCAGCAAAGAGCATCTTGGCCTTATGGATATGACATATTTCTGTTTTCTAAAGCTAAAACCCACTATGTGTATGAACTGGTACTCTAAACACGAGTGCAAGTAAAAGAGTTCTACTGTTGCTGGACTCCTCCTCCTCAATTTACGCAGTCAGCAAAATTACTTTCTCAGTATTGAGTTACAGTAAAGAATTGTTAAATGTGGTGTAACTGAGAGCAAAGACAAAGTCAAGTCAATGGGGTTTGCTTCAGCTTGTGACACTTCAGATAAAGCCTCTAAATTTGTTTGGATCATAAAAGTGAAAGTATAGAGAAAATATGTGCTACAAAAATAGAAGTTTCTTACTAAAGCAGTTTTTATGGAAATGCTCACAGATGAGTTAGTGCTATTTGCTTCTAATTTGGTTTCATTCTCCATACTGTACGTTAGCAAACTTAGACCACAATGCTAAGCGCCTTACATGTTTTTCTTTAATTAAAATTTTCAAAAGAATCACATTGCATGAGCATTTGCCAATACAAAAAGCACACTCAGAGATCCTGGGTAAAATCCAGGCACCCTTAGAGTAACCAGTAAAATTCCCATTGAAGACATGATTCTACTCTACAAGTCTTTGCTATATATGGGTAATAAAAATCACCTTGTCACTTATGAGTTAAGTTCTTCAGTACACTATTCTGAGAACCTTAGCTGTGAATGAGCTCCACACTAGCACTTAACCACTTCCCTTACTAGATAAAAACAATGTTACTTTGGAGTCTAATAATGTCTGTTTTCAGGTATGTTTATAATTGCTGAAATATGCAGCAGATGCCAGTTTAGACAAGCTTCCTGCCTGTGGATAGAGGTAGGTACTCAGTCTAATAATCTGCAGTTTTTCTACAGAGTTTGAGCACAGGATTGCCTGCACTGAGGTCTGGGAGAAATCTGAACCACTAGAATTTAGGGATTCTCTTAACTGTTCACTACGAAGTTATAGGTGATTAGTACATGAAAGTGGTGCGAAAATTAAGAAGATTAAGAACAATCTTTGTGATCATTAATAGAAGACCAGGTGTAACAATTTACCTGTATTTCATTCTGAGCAATTTTTTGCCCATGTGAGATGCTGAAGTGGGAAGTTCTGCCATTCTTGCTCTGACATAGGTTTTAGCATAATTTTTTCTTCCATAGCTCAGCCATACTCAGCCCCATTTTTCTTCCATAACTCAGCCCCATTGCTATAGGATTTGATGTTTGGGGAAAAAAAAATCAGTCAAGGCTGCTCTAGGCCAGCACTGGTCAGCAAGGGCACGAGCAGCAGGGTTGGAGCTGGTGCCCGCTGCTGCCATGGCCCTTGGGACGTCACCATCCTGCAGCTGCAGGAAGGACAGAGGGCTGAGGGCTGCTCCTCTGCCTCAGTGCAAAGTTAATTCCCTAACTGGGGTTTTCTTGCAGCTCTAGGATGTTACCTAGTTACCAGTGAATCACAGCCTGGTAACCACTCAGAATTCTGGGGCTTATTTACGACAAGGTAAGTGACCCTGAACACGTCAGGCTGGGGACACTTAGGCTGCCCAGCTGTACAACAGGATGAGACTCACACAAAATTGATTTGAAGTGTTAAGATTAAAACTGCGGTATGAAATGAATTACCATTAGTATTGACAACACTAATTCTATTTAAAAACTATTGAGCTGGTTTAAAATTAAACTTCAGGTTCCCTTCACCTGCAACCCAACCCTGAAGCCATGGAAGCCTGCATTGTCCATCCCATGCCAGATTTTCCCATTTGGTTGGAAGATTGCTATTAATAGACCATAAGTGGATATATAAAAAAAGGAAAAAGTGAGATTACCCAATTCTGCAAACAATCATGTTTGCTTGCTTCAGTTTTGAGAAAGGTTGTCCGAAATTTAGGGGCTTAATCCTCTCCTTTTGTGGCTCTGGACCATCCATCCCTCCTGCCTCCCCCAGTGCTGGCTAAGAGGGGTTGCTAAGCGACATGTTCTTCTCTTCTGTACTTTAGCAGAGAGGAGCAGATCAAAGACACCCACAGTCCTGAATTATTTTATAAATGAATTTAAAGAGACACTCTCCTGTGCTGTATTATGTGGGGGGAGATCAAAAGTTGCTGGGTATAGTGAGAGTAACTGGAGAATTAAACTGATGTCTTCTGGAAAATAAGAATGCTCTCATAAATGAGAGCTGTTTAGTATTTGCCTTTTTTGTTGTTGTTGTTGTTTTTGGTTTGGGGTTTTTTTTGGGGGGGTGATCAGAACTAGATTACAATTTTTTTATGCTAGTTAATATTTCTAGTTTCATGGCAGTCAAGAGATTGAGTGCAGCCCAGGCTGCATGTGTGTACAACTTTCAGAAGTCAGGGTTTCTGTCATCGAGTGACAAGCTTGCAGGTTTTAACTCTTTTCATCTCTCACAAGAGAGAGAACCTATTATCCAAAAATATTTAAATTTTTAATTTTTAAATGTTTTCCTGATTGATGTTAGGCAGGAAAGCCACAGGATAAAGTTCAATATATCTTTAAGAGAATAAATAGAGATAAGGAAGTAACCTGTGTAGATCAGGCAGAAAACCTACAACACCAACATCTCAGTCCTTGCTGAAAAGAATGAAAACCAAATTACTAACCTGTAATTACAAAAGCTGGGAATACACAAGTTTAAACATTACCTCTTACAAGACCTTCACTTTCCTGGCATCATCTCAGCTCGGCTGCTCTGTGTAAGCTGAGGTGTTTGTAGGAGCAGGCTGGCAGCTCAGGCAGGTGTTTGCTGAAACAGAAGAGGGGGGAATTAGTTGCCCTCATATCTACTCAGTTTCAAATACTATCAATGATATAAAAGGAAAAAAAACCCACCAGTTGGTAACAAAGTGCAAAAATTTTTATGACTTTTCATTTCCAGAGCCACAGTCCTCGGGAAACAGAGAGACACACAAAAAACACCCCTAAAGTCTTCCTCAGGCAAGCAAGACAGACCATTTATGTAGAAAGTAAAACTCTTAGGTCAGATGGCCGCAAAAAATTGCATGTAAAATTTTTCCCACGTGCAAATCTTGTTGTTCTGCACCAGCCACCTGAGGTGCACAAGCAAATGTCTCCTTTAAGGCTGTTTCAGGGGCTCGCTGAGGCAGAGGTGCCCCTGCAGCTCCAGGCACAACATCGCTGCGGGAAGGTGTGCACAGAGGATCCCACTCTCTTCACCGTGTGCCTGGTCACAGAGTGGAGCAAGCTTCTCTCTCTTGTCCTAGGCCAGTAATCTCACATCAAACTGAGGGTAGATCAGTGAAACTAATACACTCTCAGACTATAAAGGGATTAACCTCACATAAATTTCACAAAAAAACCCCCAAAAAAACCCTAAAAAAACACAGTGTAAGGATTTATTTACATGCATTTTATTTTCCAGTGAGAAAACAAGCCTCCCTTTTTTTCTTGCATCATTAAAAGTCTCTTCAAAATTCGGACTGCTTAGATTTAGCACGTAAAATCCACTGTACTACAGCTAACCTACATTCTCATAAAAGCACGTATTTTAGAACAGGGCTCAGACAGTTTCCCCATTTGTAGATATCAATTACACAGGCAAGATATGTGCTTTAGTTTCACTGACAGGGTGTTTTATGTATAAACATCTTGACCAGCATTACACTGTCAGTGGATAGCAGATTTGGTGTATTTTGGCTGAATTTCTGAAGGGGAAAACTGTGACTTGCACTCTAAATATTTTTTCTGGAGAATGGATTCCTCCACACACTATGAGCATCTTGTACAGAATACAAGTAAACATTTGGGAAGGAATTTTGTGCTTGTGGCAGGTGTGATTTGCCAGCCTTGGAAGCTGAACTCACTTGGACTGACTGCCCAGCACAGCTCTGGCTGTGTGAGCTCTACAGGCCGACCATGTTCCCACCACACCACTGCTCCTGCTGCAACGGCGAGGAGAGTTACAGAACCCTCGAGGTGAATGGCTTGGAAGGGATCTCAAAGATCATCCAGTGCCCCCCCGTCATGGCAGGGACACCGTCCACTGTCCCAGGCTCCAAGCCCCAATGTCCAACCTGGCCTTGGGCACTGCCAGGGATCCAGGGGCAGCCACAGCTGCTCTGGGCACCCTGTGCCAGGGCCTGCCCACCCTCACAGCCAAGAATTTCTTTCTAATATTTAACTTAAACCTGTTCTCTGTCAGTCCAGGTCCTTGTAATAGCCTCTTTCCATGTTTCTTGTAAGCTCCCTTCAGGTACTGGAAGGCTGCAGTTGGGTCTCCCTGAAGGTTCCCTTCTCCAGGCTGAACAACCCCACTGCTCTCAGCCTTTCCTTGTGGCAGAGGTGCTCCATCCTTCTGATCATCCTGGCGGCCCCCCTGGACTTGCTCCAACAGGTTGATGTTGTTCCTGGCTGTACAGGCAGCTTGTTAGGATCTGCATTTCTGGTGAGTTTATTCAAACATCCTGACCAAGCTGTGTTCAGGGATGCACTTCAATTGAGCTAGTATTTTATCTTAAAGGTAAAATGTTCTGAAGTGGCGGTGTTGTAAGAATGTCAGTTAATTTTTATTAATATTGGTAGAATTTTATTTAATTAATGTAAGTAATTGTGATTCAGTGCTTCTCTTTCCTTACTTTCAGAATGCTGCAAGAACATGTGCTGCAGCTGGGCTGCTGGATCCCAGATGTGAGCAGCCAGGGCTGGGTTTGGGTCTGGGAACAGATGATGCTTTTGACACGCGGGAGGGCAGTGAAGGCCTTTGAGAACATTAATAACACTGCTTGATGCTTCTGCTGTGCTGTGCCTGCTTAAAGCTCAACATAGACTATGAGTAATTAGTGATCTGGATGTCTCTGAAATGATCAGCAGCAGCATTTAAATCATCATTAAAATACAATTAGCAGCCCTTTGAACAGAATGCTGTCGTTCAGAGCAGTCTAATTGGTGGCTCGTGGGCCAGTTCTGGACAACAGGAGGATTGTCTGCTTCTCCAACTGCACTAGCTCAAGGAGCACCCTGTCCCAGGAGTGGCGGCCATGCCTCTGGGATGGACATGGGAGAGCCATTATGCGACAGGAAAGGCAACAGCACAAAGTATCCCTTGTGTCCAGGCCACTACTTTGAAAAAGTCTGGATTTATGGACCTCATTTCATTCTGTGTGCTGATTCAAACAGGCGCAGCCCCAGAACTTTATACTTTGCAATTCAAATCAGTTTTATTTTTTTTTTATACTTCCATTTTAGACTCTGCAGCAAGAGCTGTAGGGATGAAATAAGGGCAGACCACGTAAGATGAGTAACTGAGGGATCCACATCTACAGGTGGTGTGTGGCAGACCGTGCTGCCCTGTGTTTGGGCAAGATGAAGAATTCAGTTGCTGTAGCAGACTGAAGGTGAAGGTCTGGTTTGGATGATGTTCCCAAACCTGGCAGTCCTACCCCACGTTTAGGTAGCTAAAGCTGTTAGTTCCATGCCTGAGGTACTTGTGTTAATTGCATAAATGCCGACAAAAATGACATGTTTTTAAAGCGTTGGAAGTGTAAATAGCTGCTGTTTGAATGGCCACAGTAGATGGATTTTAGCTCAGACATGGTCTCGAGATACCACTGGCAAGTGGTAATCTACTACCTAATATCAAGCTGTAGCATTCTGTTAGTATCTTTTGGTAATAATTTTGATGCTCCTGCAAAAACTGCAGTAGAATAGGCCTTAAATACTGGCTTTTTGTATGACTGCCACAACTGCCACAGGAACAGCACACTACTGTTCCAGCTTTTTGAAGAAGCAGTGCTACTGCTCCCCACCAGCTCCCGCTGCCTGCTCTTATAATGCCCTTATTATTTATGTTTTTTGTCTTGAAAATTCAAGTTTAGAACTTAAAATTTTCATGCTTTTGTTTCTTAAAACTAATCAAAGGCAGCGAATGGCCCTGATGTAATCTGTGTAGTGTGTGCTGTGGCTGAGCATCCACTGCTGTGAAAGCACTGCTTGTTCTCTGAAAGGAGGAATTCTTTCAGCCAGCGTCATTGCCCCCTCCTCCTTCAGCCTGCTTCTCCCAGGCACTCGGAGGACTCGCTGGCAGTCATTTTCTTGCCCTAAAAGTTTGCTGGAGCAACACCATCATTTACCCTGTGTATGCCCGGGGCCAAACTCCTCAAGGGTTGGCCTCTATGGACAATCAGAAATGTTGAGTTTGAGCACAGCAGCGGCTCTAGTGAAGTACGCTGCCTTTTGAATCATCTTTTCTTTGGACTGGTAGTCCCTAGAGAGCTGATGCTGATGGAGACACTGTAGTGTTTTAAATAACTCGGTCATGTGCCTTCTACATGCACACCTTTGTCCTAAGAGGAAAATGTTCCATCTGAAGTATCATAGATATTTGAAAAATGTTATTGTATGCTTAAGCAAGATGGTGTTTGTTAATATTTTGTGGTGATACCTGAACATGGAAAACCTTTTATAAATGTTGTGTGATTGTGTATAGTTTAATTGCAGCAACTTAAGAGACAAGAAGGTGACGTCGCAGGTGATAGCAAATACGATGATACAAAATCAGAGCAAGATGGCAACTAGTGACAAATTTTATCCCCAATACTTTTTTAAACCTCAACAATTTTTCTTCAATTTCTTTTATTTTTGCAGCTTTTTTCGACTGAACGACAGGCATACCTAGAACTGTGAGCACTGAAGTAGCAATGCCGAAAAGCACCTGCCCACAGGTGAGCCCACGGCCACTTGCAGACCTGGCAGTGACGTGAAGGCTGGGAGCTCTTCTACAGCAGCAAGAACAGGGAAGTTCTGGGGCAGCAGCTCCACAGCCAGACACACCAGGCTGAGAAAAGAGGAGAAATTTTAAGGGAAATCACATCAAACAAGTGTTTCCCATGTATCTATTCCCTGCAGGCAGACACACCTCACAGGTCACAGTGGCTAGTCTGTGTCCGTGCTCCTCTTGCTGTGGGACTGACTTTCGTTAGCAGAGGAACCAAGACTAAACTGATAGCATTCATCTCTGTTCTTGCTCTGACATGGTTATTCGTTAGTTCTTCCTAATGACTGTTCAGTTCCTTCCTTTGAGGGAGCCACTCCTAATTCTCTTCTGTTCAGGTTGGATAATGAGTCACTGACTTTAATACCAACCGCTATTAACCCTTCCTTCACACAACCAGCATCTGGGAACTGTGGAACACACTGTGTCTCGGTGCTGAGGAAGAAGATTGATGAATCCTGCAGGCTTTCTGCTGCTGGCTGATGAAAAAAACACCTTGTTTGCCTCATGTCTTTGATTAATTGCTCTTTAAGTCTAGTTTAATCTACCTGCTTTCCAGAGTAATTTTGTTTTCCATAAATTTAACTTATTTTCCATTGTCTTCTTATCTGGCCAAACTTTTTGTTTGTATTAAATAAGTTCTGGAAGCACCTTGTTTCCCGTTATGCTTTTCCTCTCTCTTTTCTTCTCTTCGGGGAGGAAGGGTTGTGTTTGTGGCTGGGCATGAGCTGGCAGTGCTCAGTTCTGCTGCGCCTCCCTGACTCCAAGAATGCTGACAGCCAAACTCCTGGTGGCACCTGCTCTGGACTAGTTTCCTTCCTAAACAAAACAAACAAACAAAAAACCAGAAAAAAAAATAAGGAAATTTATCATCTTTTATTTATAGATGATTTGCCATTCCTAAGACTTTTGAACCTACAGACTCTGCGAGACAATGACAAGAAGTGAATTCTTGACTCAGTTATTGCTCACAAGGCTACTTAGAGAATGACTTGTTTGTGATCAAGCTTTGCACTGTTGGAGCACTGGACACATGCAGGGCTGTCTGAAAGTCTGCTTTTTAGGCACTTCATGTATGGTAGTACTTGTTATTTTGGCCAAATTTTGGTGATTTTTAGGATATTTGATATTCTTAAGTTCTCCTTGATCCACTTCCCTTCTATTAGTACTACTGACCTGCAACCATGTTTTGTGTGTTCCTCAAAGTGTTCCAAATTGTTTTATTATTTGATGTTATTATAGCATATCCTTATAATCTAAGCATTCTAAGGGAAAGGTAGTTCAGAAAGAGACCACACTATTTACTTAGGAAACCACATTCTCAGATTACTGCAAAAACAGACTTCCAAGAAGGAGCATGCCCTTGTCATTGATTACCTCCATAGCTTTTCCAGTGTTCTTTATTCCACCATCCTGAAGCTGCACCAGTTGGGCTCAGGCACACACCCGTGGCACTCACTGCCTGGGAGTGCGCCGGCCCACTCCTGCTGCAACAGCTATTCCCTGCTGGGAATATTTACTGTGGGTGCCGATCCTGCCTGACTGAAATCTCATTAACAATATGCTTTTACTCATTAATTAAATATTAACGTGAACATACAGCATCAGCAGCTTGACATTTCCTGTAGTTTTCCAACACCTGAAACAGCAGAGAATTGTTCACGTGCTGTGGTCATATTGCAAAGCTAACTTGCAGGCAACCTCTGAAGCTTGAGCACCTCAGCCTTTTAAAAAATAATTTAATCTGACAATTCCTCACTGCCTGTGCAGTGAAGAGCAGGTTTCTTTCAGTAGTTGATATTAATCCTCATTTCTGGCTTTCTTCCCTGATAGTTGATACTTATGCTCATTTACCAGTTTGGCTGCCCTGTGGATGGTAGGTCTCAAGATGCAAGCAGTTGCCACTTTAAGCAGGTCTAAGGTGATGAGACTGCCAGAATCATTGAGGGAGATAATTGTGTATCCCTATTCTGCACCGGTGTGGCCTCACCTCGAGTCTTTTGTGGAGTTTCATGTGCCACAGTACAGGATCTAAAGCTATTACAGCACACCCAAAGGAGGGCAATGAAGATGGGGAAGGGTCTGGAGGGGCCCTACAAGCAGTGGCTGAGGGCACTGGGTTTGCTCAGCTGCAGAAGGGAAGACTGAGGGCAGAGCTCCCCGGGGGCTGCAGCTCCTCCCGAGGGGCAGCTCCCATCTCTGCTCTGGGACAGGGACAGCAGCCAGGGAACGGCTGGAGCTGGGCCAGGGCAGGCTCAGGGTGGAGAGCAGGGAAAGCTTCTTCCCCCAGAGGCTGCTGGGCACTGAACAGACTCCCTGGGTTTGCTCATGTCCCCGAGGCTGCCCGAGCTCCAGGAGCGTTTGGACAGCGCTGCCAGGGATGCACAGGCTGGGATTGCTGGAGGGGCTGTGCAGGGACAGGAGCTGGTCTCGATGATCCTTGTAGATCCCTTCCGGCTCGAGGTATTCTACGATCTGGAAGCTTTACCAGCAGCAGCAAACGCTCAGCCGGGAGAGGCCAGGCCAGCCGGTCACTTTTACGGGAGGCGCTATGGCCAGGTCGGGTGCGGCACCAGGCCGGGAGCCCCGCGGCTCCGCGGCCCGAACCGAACCGCTGCGGCGCCACTTCTGCCGCCCTGTCACGGCCGAACACCCGTGAGCAACAGGTGCCCGGGGCGCCGCTGCCCCGAGCTGGGCCCGCCGGGCTGACGGAGCGCCGCCGCCCGGCAGCGCGGGGCCAGGGCCGGGCCCAGCCGAGCCGGGAGACCCCGGCCCGGATCCTGCCCCGGTTCCCGCCGCCGCTCCCCGCCCCGGCCCCCTCCCCTTCCCCGCCACTCGCTTCCGCCGCGCTCCCGCGCATGCCCGGGTTATGCAACGGCCGCGGCGGGCGGGCCGGGCCGGGCCAGAGCCGCAGGGCAGGGCAGGCCAGGGGGCCGTGAGGGGCTCCGGGCTCCGGGCACGGGCGGCGCCGAGGGCGCTCCGCTCCTCCCGCGCTCCCGCCGCGGCCCCGCGCGGTGTGTGAGTGGCAGCGGCGCCGCCGCCAAGTCCCGCCCGTTCCGCTCTCGCTGCCGCAGGCGGCGGCGGCGGCGGGTTGGCTTCCTGCGCGCCCGGCCGCTCCCCCGCCCCCCGGCAGTCGGAGCCGCAGCCGCCCGGATCCCCGAGCCATGGCTCTGTGAGCGCAGCACATGGCGGCCGCGGCAGCCATGAGCCCCCCACTAATCCATACAACTCCCCCCTGATCGGCCACCGACGGCAGCCAGCGCTCCCACCCGGCTCCACCGCTCCCACCGCCCGCCCGCCGCCGCCGCGCCGCCCGGCCCGAGCCCAGACCCCGCTGCCGCCGCCGCCGCCGGGCCCCCGCTCGCCCGCCCGCCGCCGCCGCCCGGTCCTCACCATGGGAGTGCAGGGATTCCAGGACTACATCGAGAAGCACTGCCCCAGCGCCGTGGTGCCCGTCGAGCTGCAGAAGCTGGCGCGGGGCAGCCTCGTGGGTGGGGGCCGCCAGCGGCCCCCCCAGACCCCGCTGCGCCTCCTCATCGACGCCGACAACTGCCTGCACCGGCTCTACGGCGGCTTCTACACGGACTGGGTGAGCGGCGGGCAGTGGAACCACATGCTGGGCTACCTGGCGGCCCTGGCCAAGGCCTGCTTCAACGGGAACATCGAGCTCTTCGTCTTCTTCAACGGCGCCCTGGAGAAGGCCCGGCTGCACGAGTGGGTGAAGCGCCAGGGCAACGAGCGCCAGACGGCGCAGCAGATCGTCAGCCACGTCCAGAACAAGGGCACCCCGCCGCCCAAGGTCTGGTTCCTGCCGCCCGTCTGCATGGCGCACTGCATCCGCCTGGCCCTCATCCGCTTCCACATCAAGGTGAGGAGGAGCCCGGGGTCCCCCCGCGCGGGGGTCCCGGCGCCCCCTCCCCGCCGCTGCCCGCCGGCTCCAAGATGGCAGCGGGGGCTGCCCGCGGGGGAGGGAGGGCACCCTCAGCCGCTCACCTCAGCGCCTCAAAATGTCGCCCAGACCCGCGGGGGCGGCACAACTTTGGGCGGCCTCAATCCCCGGGGGATTTTGGCTTATTTACACGGCGCTGCTCGCCGCCCCGCCGAGGCCGGAGGCCGGGAGGCCTTGGCGGGGCGACCGGCAGCGCCCATGGCCCGGCCCGGCGGCAGGGCGGCTTCTGCCTCCATGTTCTTTCGCTCCGTTGACTCAAAATGTCCCTTCTTGCCTTGTGGGCTGTGGTACCGCCGGGGAGAGCGGGTGGGCGAAAAGCATCTCTGTAATTAATTATAGAGAGGAGGAAAAAATAATTAATCAGCTTAGTTCTCGCGCAGGACGGATCTGCAACAAGTTCCCGGCTGGGGCGAGGTGTTTTAAACTTGGGCTGAAGGGGAAATAGCTCGCTGCAGAAAACACAGGGGTGCCACTTTTGGCTTTATGGAGGTTTTCGTGTTTTGCTCAGCGTTCTCAGTATCAACAGGCTTTTAAAACCAGTTGTGGACTAACTGGCTCCTTACTCCATAGTAGCAACACTTCTAATTTGTGCGATCAGCAGTGCCAAGCTCACAGTCCTTCTTTTAAACTCCTTAGTTTAAGGGGCAACCTCAGTTTTGCGGCCCCACAAGCAGCCCTTCCTGTCGGGGCTGGGCTCCATGGCCATCTTGCGCTCGAAGGCCACGATTTCAAAGGTTGCAGGATATGACCACGTCGCATCTCTCCACACGGCGTTCCCGATTTACGATGGTTTCTGTTCAGCTGAGCGATTGTGTATATTGAAACACAAGACGCTGGAAAAACAAGCCCAGGGATGAAGTTGCAGTTTTAGGAGTTGCCCGCTCACCTTCCCGCTGGGGAGGGAAGAGCAGCAGGAGGGAAGCACATACTCCTAGGCTTTATTATCTTAAATTACTTTTGTGTGTAGAAAAATATTATGTAACCTTCAGAATGCTCGATCACTAGCAGCAGCGTAATGTTATTTGGCCTTTGGGCAGATTAGAAACATTCTGGCTGGGCTGCAGCCCTGGGGTACAGAGGCCTCTCTCCAAGGAGCTCACCGCACAGGTGACTTTGGGTGAAGTTTCTCCTGGTTCTGCCAGCTGGGCGAGAATCAGTGTTGCTCCCTCGGAGTGCCCTGTCCAGGCTCCTCGGTGGAGGAGCGTGGAGCTGGAGCGCAGCCCGTGCTGAGTTCAGCCCGCCCCGGCCGTGGCGGGGATTGGGTCACCAGGCCGGGCCACTGCGCCGGGCAAAGCACGTGTGGAATGAACTGGAAGCGGAGGCGAAGCTCGTTCTTGCAGGGCGTGTGTAGCTCTGCCAAACGCCGTGCCTTGGGCTTGGCCTTGGTTAGAGTGAGGAGCTTACGGCGGGTCTGCTGGTTTTTGTGTGTTTTCCTGGTCAGCATACAAGCCAGATGGTGTTACGTTTTTTGGATGGTGAGAATTTGCATGATAAGTAAAACATCCCTATCATTTGAACTTTTGGGGACTTTTTGTAGCTAGGAAATACTTTTGTTCTTTCAGTAAAAAGTTTTAGGGCCCATGCAGTGAAAGTCTTTACCTAGACCTGTTTGTGGGTGCATTATAAATCTTCCTCATTTGTTACTGAGACTTAGAGATCATTAGTAAAAGCAATGAATGGGGTAAAATATTTTTTTTTCTTTTAATGTATTAAAGTAGAGACTTGTTTTAGTGCAACATGGAAATGCCTAGTACTCAACAGGAGGCCAGCTGTTTTGATATCAGTGGGAATCTGGTGCTTGCAGTAGTTTTGTAGTATGTTGAAGTGGCTGTTAGTTTGTTAAGCATTTTCTGTCTCAGACCTGACTCAGGTATGTTGCATCTGAACCAAGTTGCTGCATTTGACAGCAATATCACCTGTAGCATTTTGTTTACTTTCCAGTGCAGCTGCAGCATTAGCTCCTTTACGGTTTCTTGGTGACAGGCCTTAACTCCTAATCTCTGGAAGCAGTTGTAGCAGTGTGAGCACACTCATACTGAGTCTCTTTTCTGTCATTAAAAAAATAACCCAAACTCACAAAATCTCAGTAAATATAACATTCCCCCCAGTTTTGATGGAGCAAGTTTGCGAGGCGTATGTTCATTTGTCCCTCTTGGGTTAGCCCTGGGAGCTGGCAGCTCAATCCCAGACACTGAGGGGTGTGAGGGGAGAGGTTGTTGCTGTCCACACCACTGGGCCACCACCATGCGTGTCCCAGCTGCACTGGTTCTCTGCACTGCTCAGCTGTCCTGGGGATGGGAAGGATGTCAGCAATTTCTGTTTGATGTCTCATTTTTTTTCACTTGTCAAGAAATTCTGTGTATAAATCTAGTATTAATGGATTTGTTTTCAGGTTAGGAAGGATATTTCATGGTTATAGTGGTCACATGCATAATACACATCAAAGATCCTGCTGAGCTTAAAGCACTTTCCTTCTCTGCTTTTCTTCTTCTCTTACATGATTCATTATCTTTCTAAATCTGCTTGTTACATGTATCTGATTTTCTCTTAATCTTCAGATTTGTTCTCACTCTCACTTTGGTGTAGCCCTCCTGATGGGCACAGAGCAAATGCATCTTGAAAGTGTGATTTTTATTTACATGTATAGATGACTTTTAAAATCTGCATATGCGTAAGACAGTTGTTAAATTGTAGTTTTTTCTCTTTGTTTTGAGAAGTTGAGTTTGAGAATACTGATTGACTTTAAATATGAAACTGATTTTCATATTTCTAGGAACATTTGAGTCTAGAGTAGGTTTCTGCGTGTAGCTAGGAATTGACTGTGAATTTAATCCATTTTGGTAATTAGGAGAAAAAGTAATGTCTTTTATCCAGAACAATTATAAGTCACTCACAGATGGTTTCAGCAGGGTGTAAAGGTAACAAGCTCCTCCAGGTTATAACAAATACCCTGCGGGTTCTTAGTTTCATGGTGACCTGGTGTTTTTCAGTTTGAGGGGAATGATTCTTAAAAGAAACTTTTATGCAAAGTAGGCTTGCTAAAATTTAAATATTTAGGCAGTGGAGTTCTTAATAACTCTAATACTTCAGGGAGACTGTTTTGTTCTCAGTACCTAAAGGTGCTCGTGTGTATTTACTCGGGCAGGATTCTCTCTTTCTAAGCCAGCACCATTAATGTTTACACAATATTTAGACTTGAAAATTATTCCAAACTCCTGGCTGTGATTTCCACCACGTCCCTCTCCCTGGGTTGCTTTTGAAGCCTGCATGTTCCTGGGTACCTCTGCATTCGTGAGAGCCATGAGATATTTCTCTGACTCCCATCTTGTTAGAGTTCTACCTTGTGGGTTAACTGTACTTTGGTAAATACTGCTCTTTTCCCTGTGATGGTTCAGTTACTTGAGCATGGATTCTGGTATTCCCTGAACACACAGCAGCTTTATGCTGGGTTAGAGAGCTCTATAAAATGGGGAGGGAACTGGAGGCTGTGGAGGTCGAGGAAATAGCTCATAGAAAATCAGAGGAGCTGCACACCGAGCTTCCTCTTGCGTTATCTACACACCCATGTCACACCTAGTGCTGCAGAAGGAGTTCTCACTTGGTTTTTTATAGATCAGAGCTGCTTGTTGTGCACGCAGAGAGGTTGAGTTTAGAGACATGGACATAATTTAAATCTATCTACCCTTAATTAAAAAACATTGGAGGGATTTTTCTAATTTAAAACTTGTGAAAACTGGTGGGCGGGGGGGAGTGAAGCCTAAGTTGCCTTCCTTTAGTTAGGAACTATGTAAATCTGATGTCTTTAAATTTTTCCAAAAATGTTTTCCCACACCTTATGCTAGAGGACAGCATCATTGTGAGAAAAACGAGTATGTGTGTCTTCCTCACAAATAAAGTGAATTTCACGAACAGTCCATTGAGGAAATTTCTGAAGAAGTAACATTTTCTGAAGACTACAAGTTGGTAGGATGAGGAGTAGGTAGAGCTTAGTGAAGTGGTGTTTGTTTGCAGGAACAGGTGAGGTACTGGCTAATCTGCTCAGGATCTGGCTTGAGAGGGAGCATCTCATGAAGGTGCATGGGAGAAGTAAAATTTGGCATACCTCTTTGGTGGTTCAGCATCAGGTTCAGCAAGTGCAAGACCTGAGTAGATGAGGAAGCATCACTGTAAACTTGCTGTGGGTGACTGCAGGGGCTGTGGAGTTTGGGACCTTGTCTCCTGTTCTGCAGAGGAGATAAATAGCTTTGCTGGCACTAAGGCTGTAGTTATTCATGCGTGCTGTGGAGACTGAAGCTAATAGTTTTGTACTAGTCTATTTTGGAATAGCTGGCTATCTACATTGTTGTTAAAATGGAATACTCAGCGAGGGTGGGTTTTACTAACACCCAACTTCCAAGGGGATTTCTGTATCACTGAGTGTGTATTATGTCCGTGGATGGTAGAAGCCCTAGGGATCCAAAGCCCTCAGCTGGCTGTAGTTGGGTGTGCTCAGATACACGCTGTGGTAGTAGCGGTTCTGAAGGTGTGTTGGAATGCAGGACTGTAGGTCCTCACTTATCCTCATGGGACTTTCAGTTTCCCTATAAGCTTCTTGATTAGAAAGGGTTCCTGTTGTATTTCCAACGTTAGGCATTGGCCCATGTCTCCCTGCTCATATCTGTTTGAGTAATTTGATTTCTGTGGCCTAAAATGTGTGCTTTGCTAGGCAGCAGGAGTGGGGAGGTGAAGTTTTGGCTAAAATCTCAAAGCAGTTTGCACCGTCAGGTACAGCTGTGCATGAAGGGATAGGCTGAAGGTGGAAAGGAGAAAAAGGTTGGCTTAATACAGCAAGGTTTGCATTTGAAAGGTCAACAAAGTTATCTCTTCATCTGAGGTTGTGTTTGGCCCATTTAAAAGTGGGCCAAAAAGCTTTAAAAGGTATCATGGGGGGCATCTTGGTGTGCTGAACTGCTGGAGTACCCACAGCCTCAAGGTTTTCCCCATGAACTGGTGCAGACGCTGGAACAATAATGTCTTCAGAGTTCAAGTGTTTCTGATAATCAGCGTTTTTTTCAGATGAGTTCACTAGTACACAATGCCACAGCAGTGTGCAGGCTTCCAGAAGTGTGTAGGGCTTCCGAGAGCTCCTTACGTCCTGTCCGTATGTGCTGCGTCACTGGATTTTTTTAATTACTTAAAAAATATCTCGAGTGTTTTAAATTCACCTGTGTAGTTTCAGAAAGACCCTCTGTATTGTAATAGTTGTGATAAATCAGTGCTGCCATTTACGCTGAAGCTAATCGCTCTGTCTTCCACTGTAGGTTGCACAGAGCATTGAGGATCATCATCAAGAAGTAATTGCTTTCTGCAGAGAAAAAGGTTTCCATGGTTTGGTTGCATATGACTCCGATTATGCATTGTGCAACATCCCTTACTATTTCAGTGCCCATGCCCTAAAACTGAGCCGGAATGGGAAAAGCCTCACAACAAGCCAATACCTAATGCATGAAGTTGCCAAGCAACTGGACCTGAATCCAAATCGCTTTCCTATTTTTGCTGCTCTTTTAGGTAAGTGAAGATGCTGCTAGTCAGCCTTATGATTTCAGTTTCTATTAACTGTTTTAAAATAGTGTGTGTGTAATTTGACAAAGCACCTGGGGAAAGGCATCCCTTTGTTCCAGACAGTCCTGCTGTGTGAAGTGACTGGATGTGTGTTTGAGGTCAGACATGCCCAGTTTGTAGAAACCTTCGAGCAATGCAAACTGTGGCTGTCTAGAAGGAAGACAGCAAGGGTTCAGCAGAGCTCTGCCTAGCCAGAATGTTCTCTGTGGGTGGGGGAAATCAGGACAGTTGTGGTTCTAGTTTGGGTCCTGTATAGTGTATGAGGTCTAGTTTTAGCGGTACACTTTCCAGACTGGAAGTATGCTTTTGTCCTGAATTCTGCCTAAAAATAACACCTATGGAGTGAAGGTACTTGGTTTGCTGGGGCTTTTTTTCCCCCCTCAGAAATCGTTACTGGGCAAAGATGGCAGCACGTCAAGTGCAACAGAAATATACTGAGCTGTAATTGAATGAAACTGCATTTCTGAAGGCGCAAGTTACCAACATTGTACTGTTCCATTGTTTTTGGCTGTATACTTAGCTCTCCTGCTTCTCATGCTCATGAGCTGCTCATACTCAGCAGCACAGGTGGGAATGTCTCCAGCTGCACATCTCTGCTTAAACGGGACAGTTTTAACATTTCCCTAGCAGTGATAGAGAATAACTGTCATACTCTGTCAGACACAAGAATGAATTAATTACTGACAAAGTTGACTCCAATGAATAAGATTTATTCAGAATAGCATTCTAAAAGCTTTTTGGGAGCAGCCATGTTCTTGATCTTGTCATGCTGTGCAAACAAATTAAGAGAACTGGATTTTCATTTTAGTTTCTGACGCTGTTTCAGTGTGGGTACATGGTGGAGGAATAAAACTTCTTTGAGTGCTCTGAATGGGAGAGGTTTTGTGTTCCTGTTTTAAATGCTAATATTTTAGCTGTCTTTAACATTGTTCCCAGTCCAGGAAGGCACCTTCCGTGTTAAGAAGGAAAGAACCAATGGATTTTGCATTAGACAGCCACAAGTGTTTGCCTAGTTGGAGTCGCTTTTTGTCAGTTTGTGTTTTTCCTGCCTGCACAGGTGTAGGGAGGGGAGGCAGAGGGTTGGCTGAGCTGCCATTGCAGGAATTGCATGACAGACTACTATTGCTTGGCTTTGTTTTGGAGTCTATAAATAAATTGGGGCATGCCAGTTCAGTGAGTAAGAATTACTGCTGGAAAAGCAGTTTCCCATTTGCAGATATGCTTTATGGACTTAATGGGAAGCGTGGCTTTAAGTCGCCACACAATTCCAGCTGCATGGCCTGCTGGGGCTTTGCTTGCTTATATCAAACAGTAGGTGAGAAAGGTTCTGATAAAGTTTCTGAAGGCTTTCCAGTTTTATGCAAGAAGCTCTTGGTTGTTTTTCTCTCTGGCTTTTCATGACCAAATATTTTTCAGCATGTTCTTAGGAGAAAGAAATTGGAAGTAATTTCACATGATTACTCTAGAGAGATTTGTTTGTTTTCCCCCCTCCCTGTCAAATTGGTATAAATGTTAAAAACCCCCAGGTCAGCTACAAGTTTAGTTCTGAGTATTCCTTTGCATTTGTGTGTGTGTGTATTCAGTATGAGTAACCAGAACAGAGTAACGTTTATGGAAATCAGGGTTAGAACAGAAGATTCTCCGAAGATCTTCCTGTGCTTGGGGCTTTTGCATTATTTTCATATGAGTGAATTTTAGGAACCCTAGGTATTTGGGATAGAAAGTGATTATATAAGCTGACAACAAGCAGATACAGTTTGGCTTAAAGTACTGGCAACATGTTTTAACTTTTGCAACTTTGGTAATACAGTAACTTTTTTTTTAATAGAATCCCAAGTGCCTGTGTGCATGTAGTTATGTGTAGCATGGAATGTGTTTAAATTAGGGTGGCTCATTTTTTGATCTAAATTTTTATATTTTTGTTGAATATCTGAAAAGGCTTCTCTGGCTTCACAGGTTATTCTGGCCTTGTTCCTGTGGCCTTTGTGAGTCTTTTTTGGTCCTGTTAAGTAGAATAAAGAAAAGCACAGTGGGAAGGGATGAGTGAGCGTTTGATGACATGGGAAGACACATGAATTTTTTCTGGGTACAGCAGTATAACTCCCCATGCTAGTACTTTGTGTAGGAATAAAATAATGTATTCTGAAATAATTACAGTTAAGCTGCTGGTTTAATGTCTGCAATTCCAGCAGGCGCAAACGATCACTATAGCTGTGCTATCCGTATTCAGCTTTAGGGCTGCAGATGTATTTCCCTATATCCAGAAAATGAAGATTTCTTCGTGTTCACATTCTTTCTTGTCAGTAACTCCAACAGTTAATTTGGGGAACGCTGGAAGAGGAAAATCATCCTCAAAGTTTCAGTCTCACACTGAGCAGTTGGAGAAGCCTGAGGAATGACACTAAACTGGGCAATTAAAAAATTGTTTTCAATGGCAAGTGATTTGGGATTGTGTTCTGTTCAGGGGTAAAGTCTCTATTGAAATATTCGCTCAAAATATTTTTCTGACTGTATCAACGAGGCAAACTTCTAAAGACTGCTCTCAGATGAGGTTCTGTGTACGCTGTGGTTGGTTGGCTTGGCTTACAGGTTTTTTTCCTTCTTAGGGCTTTCATCCGGAGGGGATTTATAGTTATAGTGTTGTAATATAAAGGGTATCCTTGGCACAGGTGATTAAAATGTGGCCTGCAGCCTATGAGTATGCTCATAAAAATTTCTGTTCTAATTGCAGCTGATGTAAACAGGGAGTTGATTTGGGTTATTTTGTAACTTTTGACTCAAATGCTTCAGAATAATTTTAAAAAAAGAAAAGCAACCCAATCTTCAGCAAGTAGAAAAACAAACCCAGTGTGAGATTTAGGGCTCTAATTCAGTGAACTCTTTAGAAAGGGCAGTGGCTTCAATTAGTATCTAATTGCTTTAAAAAAAACCTAAGGCATACACTAAAATAAGCCATTAAAATGGGAAAAATCAATATATGTTGAGGTTGTTCAGCCAGGTCAAGAAATAGAGGTTGCTTATGTAACGCTGATCTTTTCCCACTGTGACAGCACTTTGTAATATGTTTAGTTATGGAGTCCTGTTCTGCTCCTCAGTAAAATTTTAGAACTACATAAGGTAAGTACAGGCATCACTTCTTAATTGGATGACAGAAGACACTGCTGCACTTCAATTTACGTGGTGAGAAGTAATCAAACACGCCTGTGAGTGTTCTGGGGGATGAGTTAACTGCAATGACAGATGGAGACCAAGCAAAATTGAGGTTTTGGTGGAAGGGGGAGAGGTCCGGACTGTTTTAAAAGGTAGCATCTGCAGGAGTGATTGTCAGTTACCACAGAACTGTCCTGCTCTGGCTGCAATAGGTTTTTGCAGTCTTTTAGAAAGGCTGTCTTATCTTACCTTGATCAGATTAGTGAGTGTGGCTGTTATGTGCAAACTTGTTGAATCTTTCTGATGAGAGATTAAAGTTTAGCTCCTAATGAAAAAAAAAATGATAACATCTCCTTGCTGGAGATCTCGGTAGTGGATGAAATATTGATTGGACACAAAGACTTCCCGCTGTGAGAAGGCCTCTGCTTGTCACTGGGCAGTGGACAGCTTTCCTGGCTTTCACAGGTTAAAGAGCATTAAAAACAAACTAGATGATTTTACGAACAAAATATCAAGGAAGAAAACAATTGTTGTAATATTCTGAGAATCTTTTCATATTCTTTATGAACAGTGCATTCACTAATAAGCTGCTGCTCTATAAAGCCAGGTATTGAATATATCCTGAAGTTTTCTGCCAGACTTGTATTAGTACATTCTGTTTAGCTCTTTGTAAGATTTGGGTCCACAGCCACTGAACTTCATCAGAGGTTGAGTAGTTATGTCTTTGATTAATACACCTTTTAAATGTTTCCTAGTAAGAATTTTTTTTTGAGTGTGATGTGCTTTGGAAAAAAAACCCGAAAAACAGTGTAGATGATCTTCCATTAGGTATGAGCAGTGTGGTAGATACAATCTCTATCTCTGTCCATGGAAACAACAAAATAATTTCCCAATTCCTTCCCTGCTGCCAGCCCAAGGTGCCATCTGACCTGGTCAGATCAGCAAAAGAAACTTCAGGAACTGGGGACCTGCTAAGTGTCCTTGGAGCTTCTGGCGTTCCCGTTAGATAAACGTGGCCGGTGCCTTGCTGCTTGGCCCGTGCTGCCCAGTGGGCAGAGTGCAGATTCCCGGGGCAGCTCCCGTGTGGATCAGTAACGGCACGTGCTGGGCTGCAGAGAGCCTTGCCAGCATGTGTCAGGGAGCAACAGAACGGGTTCTTGCTCTGGTGCACCTGCGCTGTGAAATCTCTTGAGGGTTCCCTAACAGGACACCCTGGCTTGAGGTGGACCCCGTGTTGTGCCTGGCTCCGTAGGTGAGCTGGTTTCATGGAAGAGTGCTCCTCACGCACCGACTGGCTCTTGCTGCAGCAGCAGCATGCTAATTAGGCTTTTCTGGAGTAGCAGAAAGCTATCTGCAAGTTTAATCTGTTAATCCTCTTGATCAGGAGTTGAGGACTGATTGCAGATTTGTTTACTGTATGTAGAAATGGTGTGTAATGTTTTACAGTGCGCTTAAATGAGTTCTGCATTATGTTCCAGGTAATCATATTCTACCTGATGAAGATTTGGCTTCCTTTCATTGGAGTTTACTTGGTCCAGAACATCCACTAGCTTCACTTAAGGTACAAATTTAATATAACTAGGAGAAATTAAGCTAAAATCAACGCTACTGGTTAACAAGAGCAATGTGATAGCTTAATTGAGAGCATCTCTGCTCGGCCCGTGTGCTCAGCCACTCTCAGGTGTCCCAGTCCCTGGCTGCAGAGGATACTTGGGGTCATTGGCCTCACAAGGCTAAACTTAGCTTGTGTGATCCCCCTCAGTGCCCTTCAGCTGCACGAGATGAAGCTCCAGTGTGGTTTGGCTTGCAGAATGCAGCTTCTTGCTCTCCTCTTTCTTGAAGAGGAGAGTGTTTTGTTTAGTCATGTTCTTCAGCTATCAAAAATAATGAGCTGTGTATCTGCGTACCATCTTGTTTTATTTTCTGCTGCTCTGAGTTTGTGTGTAATAATCCGTTTTTGGTATTTAAAGTGTAAATATGCTGGAGAACAGATTGCAGGAGAAAGCTAAAGTGGCCTTTGGTAGGTTTGGGGGGGGCTGAGACAAGTTGCCTGATGCTCTTAGTTTACAGTATGTGTGTTCTGCTGCTTCATCATACTTGCCTCGTGCATCTGCCAAGTAGAGGGCTATAAATGGGAAACTGGACACATCAGAGAATGGGATCATAGTGACCTTTCTCTCTGCCACAACAGATATGTCTATTTGCCTTTCTCTTAAGGTGTACCATGTAGCAAATAATCTGCTTTTTTGTAAATTCTGTCAGACTGTTTTGTTTTCTCTACAGCAAAAGTAGGTGGGCTTTTTCCCCTTGTGTTCTGAAAGTTTATTAAACCTTGAAAACTTGTTTTGCCAAAGGTAGAATTTAAAACCAGATTCCAGATTTTCAGCAGAATTTTTAAGGCTTGTACATGCATTGCTTAGTGAACAGCTGTGACATTTGATGTTACACTCATCCTCTATTTTGCTGCTGCCGTGGTGTTTAGAAAGGTAAGTGTCACATTACAGTGGCAAAACAAAACCTGCATGCATGTTTGCTACTTTCTTGTAAAATCTGAGGTGAAAAAATGAGTGAGTGTGCCTGTATTTTCATTTCTTACTAAAGGGGTTAAAATGTAGGGCTTCTTGCCAAGTGGTTGATAAACTTTCTGGTGATTCTTTTCTGTGGTCTAGCCCGAGTTGATTAGTTTGTCGGTCAGGTCAGATTATGACTTCAGACATGTAGATCTCCTGGAAAGCCCTCTAAATTTATACTGAATTATCTGAATGAAATTTAGATAATTGTCATCTTTGCGTCTAGATGTACCTGTTCAGGGGAAACGCCAGCTGGACTTTGTAGCTGGCATCCCAAGGAAGTGAACCGTGCACCCTCAGAGCATCCTGGCCTGCCATGGGCAGTCCTCCCTGATGGATTTTATCTGTTGGCCAGTGTGATTAGATATGAAAGCAGTTCCCATTTGCCTGTTAAAGGTTCCATGAAAACTGCTGTGCTGTTAACAGTGCAAAGCCCCAGATGAGTGCTCTGACTTAGGAAAGGCTAGCACAACACAGGATTTGTTGAATTCCACTAGAGCTTGCTGGCCATTTGTTCAGTGCACAGCCCCGAACTGAGCACAGCACCTTTGTGCTGCCTGGCAGTGGTGTCAGGTGGAAGGACACATCTGCAGCAAACCAATTTCTTTAGTTACAGGTAATGGAACAACTGCCTGTTTGTTTCAGCTTTAATTTTACAGTGCTCGTGGCTTGAAATGATGACTTGTTTCAGGAGCTCATTAATTGAGTTTAATTCCGTTGACATGCTAGTATGTCAGCGATGTCACCATAACTCTCTGTAGGGACTTCTTCGGTGTACATTTGCACAAAGCGGTATTACTTGTAAATTTTATGAATGCTTAAAAAAACCCTGAAAAACATTTCTATTAACCACAAGGCTGATAGCAAGGAGTGGTTTCAGAACAGTCCCAAAAAGCTCAAGTCTGCATGAAACCTAGAAATAGGGGGAAGTTGTTGTGTTTCCCCAGGTTGTCCTTCCTGGGCTGTGCTTACAAACTTTGCTTTGTTGTGTCTATTAAGAGTCACAACTGAGTGTTCTCCATGCTCGGGAACCAAGGGCTTTAATCCCACGCCTCATTCAGCTCAGGATTTAGAAGGCTTTTCCTCATTGTGTAAAGATTTTGATCTTTTGTCTTTAGAACAGTATGGTCTTGAGCATCAAAGCTGACAGATTCTGTTCCAGTGGCCAGATTTGTTGCTTTTCAGGGAGAACTGTGACAGTTTAATAAAGTACAATTTACTTCCTGCATTCTCTTTCAACCTTTTATTATGCTGTAGCAAAATACTCTACCTGCAAAGAAGCTTGGCCAGTTCACCAGTGAAAAAGTGTAACTTAAAAAAGAAACTACCAGCTTTGCTGGTGGAAATTGCTGGGTCTCCCCTGGAGTCACCATGGGGAGGGGAAAAAAGCAAACCAGAGGAACCCCTACCTCTTTTTTAATTGGAGGGGTGTTCATCCAGGAACAGCTGAGTAGAAGAAGTGGGAATATGTGAGGAAAATGGGAAACCTGGCTGAAGAATCCATATACTTAACATCTGGAAGGAAATGAACCCCGGGGGTTAGGACATCTCTGTGTGCTGGATGAAAAACCTTTCAGGAGACACCAACAACCAGCAGAACTGGGAAGATTCCATGGCCAAATTTAAATGAAGAGATGATTTGCTGTTGCTGCAACAGGGAGAAAGAATCAGAAGCTGGCTCTGTGACCTGTTCTGAGTCAGGATCACCTCTGGAAAAATTTCATGAGAGTGCAGACCTGCCCTTGAGTCCTGTCACCTACCTGAGAGCAGACTTCACTGAAATGACCCCCCTAATCAGGGGTTTGAAACTAGAAGAGTTGATCGATTTCCTGAGAAATCATCTGATTGCTAGACCTTGTTTGTAAACCGGCATTATCCTGCTTTTTGTTTGTGTGCCTTGGGATTTATCTTTTAGACAGAGACAATTTGGTTCTTATTCTGGAAAAACTGGTTGCAGTATGGAGCTTCGAGATCAATGTGTAATACTGTCAGAATGAGTTTGGGAGGGTGGTTTCTTACCTCTGGAAGGAACTGGTGCTTGTTTGGGAGCACAGACCACTGAAGTGCTGACTTCATTCAGAAGGTAACCTTAGAAACAAGGCTTAATGCAATCTCCCTTTATAAATAAGAAGAGTATGCTGGGAAACTCCATCTCCTTGGTTGTTGCTTCTCAGTGGAAAGGCAGAGATGCTTCTAGAAAGCAATCCAGAATATGCAGGTTAGGCTTCTTCTCTGAATCTCTCTAGGAAATTCCTGTCTTACTCTGTTTGTTGACTTCAGAGGGTGCTTGCCAGAGGGAGACTAATATGTGAAGTAGGTGCTTAGGTAATTTGCTGCTGCTCAGATGACAAAGGTGGCACTATTAAGATGTACTTTAACTGAGTGGCTTGTTGTTTGTGGGGTTTTTTGAAGCCAAGGGTCATCCTGATGCCGGTCAGAAAGGACCTCAGGAAGCCATCTGGGACAGCCTCCTGTGACAAGTGTGCTCAGCTTGAGGTCAGAGCGGATTGCTCAGGGCACTGCCTAGACTAGTCCTGAAAACCTCCAAGGCTGGAGACTGCCCCGCCTGTCTGGGCAGCCTGCCCTGTGGTTTGACGGTCCCGACGGTGGAGATGCTTTGCCTTGTGTGCAGTCTGAGCCCTTCTTGTTTCAGGCTGTGTCTGGTGTCTTTTGCTCTTGCACAACGTGCTGCTGTGAAGAGCTTGGCTCTCTGTGCTCGGTTACCTTTCTGTGGGTAGTGGAAGGCTGTATTGGCAAAGCCTTGTCTTTGCTGTGCTGGATAAGCTCCATTCCCTCAGCCCTTTATTTCCAGAGCAATTGCTCCTGCCTCTTTGACAATCTGGATGGCCTGCAGAGCCAGCTCAACTCTTCTGACTCGTGGCTGGAGCCCCAGACAGAGTGCAGTGCTCTCCATCTTCAGCCCAGCTCCCTTTTGGCACATCTGCAGCCTGTGGAGTTATTCCTGCCCAGGTGCAAGGCTTCACTTGTACAGCAGTAGAATTTCTGAAGGCAGCTCATCCCTAGGGCTTGGCAGGGAGTCCAGGATGCCAGCCCAGCCCTCAGGTTCGGAGCGTGCTGAGCTGTCCATAGGTCTCAGTGAAATCTGTCTGTATCACATCTTTGGCTTGTGCTTCTGCTCTCTCCTTTGCTTTCTGACATAATTCGTGTTCGTCTTCATATCTTCAGCCTTTTCACTCACCAGCAGAAAAAAGATGTTCCCTGTGTGTTGCCTCACAGTAACAAACGTTCGAGGTCTCTTTTAAATGGTTTGAAAATGAAGCTGAACCAATTACCTGTTTCCAGCAGGCACGGCAGTAAATATGGTGTTGATTAGTCTCTGCAGGGTTTGTTTCCTGAAGACAGTGGGCAGCTGGGGTGTTCCAGAGTTAGGGAGCTTTTCCCAAGTGTAGTTCAGGTATGTTCTACACTATCGATCGTCCCGTGGACTTGTGCTTATGTGAGTCTGTTCTCTTCCAAAAAAGCATTTTTGCAAATCTGTTTTGTCAAACCTAAGACATTTTTATCTTGTTGCTTCTATGTTTGTAATGTTACTCTGCCTCTCGTTTTGACAAATATCCCTCTGGAATTCATTGCCTTTCCTCACGTGGTCTTTTCAGAGTGCACAAAGAAGTGACTTGTGATTTTTGTCAATGCTCTGTCACAGACTGAAGGACTCCTTTTACAACTAGCAAAGAGACTGGGCCTCCCTCAGGTGTAAGCTCTCCAGCCTGATTGCCTGCAATTATGGGACCCACACCCATGTTTGCCTTCCAAAATTGATTTTCTGTGTTGTTGCTTTTCTGAAAGGTTTCTCTAGAGGATAAGGGACAAAAGTAACTTCTAATAAGAAATTGGTAAAACATGCTGCTGCTTTTGCTCTAAAATTCTTTGTGTGACACTAAAAGTAGGTTTGAACCACCAACACCTGCTCTGTAACTTCCACTGCAAGTCTGAATTTTTCCTATCCCTAACATACAGTAAGACTTGTATTTTAATGCACACAGGATTAGAAACATTCTTTGTAGTTCAGTAGAAAATCTACAGTTTTGGATTTCTGGAAAGTTCTGAAATTAATGGAAAGATATTTTATTCTTTAATATCAGGAAAGTACATCTTATTTCATCATTTTCATTTCAAACTTTCCTGTAGCATAGGTCATGATACTCTTAGTTTTGGGAATGTCCTCACACATGCAGTGGATATCTTTGAAACAGAAGAAAGTCCCAGTATGTGAAATGTCTCTAGATCTGTAAAACATACTTCCAGAAGGTCTCACTTCAGGATTTAAGAGTATGCTCTGGTGGGATCTTGAGGCTGTTTACAGGCACCTAAATGGGAGCAATATGCAAAGTGAGCCCTTGGTAGACCTCACTTAGGCTACAAACTTCCAGGGCCAGAGCTGGCTGTTAGTGTCAGAGTGATGTGATGTCCTCTCTTGATGCCAGCTTTATATGGTTTATTCAGTATTGCCATCGTGGAGATCACATAAATTAACAGGAGATTGCTTACTCCTGTCATCCACTGTGTTTCCAAGCAGAGATTGCAGGAACACTCAGGGAGCAGAGCAGGGTTTCTGCAAGGGCTCTGCAGAGAGCACATCCAGCATGACACAGCCATGGAATGATTCAGCTGTTTTAGAGATGGATAATTGTTACACATATGAGGAAAATGGGAGGTGTTCAGCAACTGACTTGGATTACCAGGGAGAAGAAAAATCTGTTCCTTCTTCTGGCAAAATGTGGGCAAAAATTTCATCACCAGTATTTGTGACTCTAAGCTTACATATGAGTGTGATTATTTTTAGTATTGTTGTCTATATTCAGAGTGCACACTAGTGTAAACTTAGATTTTAGTATATGAGATAAAAATAATTACCCTGCTACTGACTACACTAAACAAAACTGTTCTTAAGTGTTCACTTTTCACAGGGGCATGGACTGACAGAACATGGGGGAATGGTCTTAACCTGAAGGGGAGGGCAGGTTTAGGTTAGTTATTAGAAAGAAATTCTTGGCTGTGAGGGTGGGCAGGCCCTGGCACACAGTGCCCAGAGCAGCTGTGGCTGCTCCTAGATCCCTGGCAGTGCCCAAGGCCAGGTTGGACACTGGGGCTTGGAGCCACCTGGGCTGGTGGAAGGTCCCTGGCCACGGCAAGGGTTAGAACTGGACGGACTTTTAAGGTCCCTTAACCGTTGTTTCTATGTTTAATTTAGGCATATAAAATATAGAGCTCATCTGTGGTAGAGAATGACCAGATATAGAATGAATATCCTGACACTTGGACATTAGGAGAAGGAAATTAATAAAAATGGGTATCTGGCAAAAATTCCATGTCTAAATATGAAGAGGGCAGTGTAAGAAATCACATCATAAATAGATCAGATAAGGGCAGGGAAGAAAATAATCACATATGGTAGACACCATATAAAAGGAGTTGTGGTACGGGTTTTAAATTTGCAGAGGTAAAATTAACGAAGTATTGATCAGAATTTTGCATAAATGTTTCTGACAAGACTGAATTGCACCGTTTTCTAGTAAAGTATGATCTCTCTGTGCAGAATGTCGTAAAGACGAATAAAGATTTTTCAAAATTTTTTGTGTCTTAAAAATAACACTGGTAAATCATAATAGCGATCTCTCAGGTTCTGAATCACTGGATTCTGCAAACTGATTAAAGGATGTCAAAAGCAAAAACCTATCTGCCCCTATAGGCCCAGGCAGAGTGCTTCAGAATTGCGCAGAGGTTCTAGCCAGAATTTTTAGAAATTGCTCAGGCTTCCTCTAGAATGTAGGACATGTGTTTGGAGACCTTGTTCCTGGTCCTGTGAGCCTGTGCAGCACTTGGGATGGGAGCAGAAGCTGCTGATGGTTGAGGGATTCTTCAGACCCAGCTGGCAGCGCTGCTCCCTGCCTGGAATTCTGCAGAGGTCCAGGGTGGTTCCTTGGTCTGAAGCTTCTGCTCCCCACGTAGGATTACACAGGGCATACAGGAGCAACCATTCCCATAATCATAGGCCAAGTCATTGTTTATTTTCGGGAATAACCTATTGGGTGCTGAGATGGAATCCAGGGTTTCCAATGGGTCTTTTTCATCAATTCTGCTCTCGCTTTACACTCCGAAAATAAACACTGTCAAAATATTTCCTGGCATATATATGTGGATATATGATGAATGATACGGGATTATCATCTTGATTATGGTGCGTGACGAATTAGATGAAGCATTTCGTACTGGAGGAAATGTGCAACTAGAAAGCAGCGAAAGAATCAGCACTGTTGCCCTTGTTTGTGGTTGGAGCAGATACTTAAGCAGCAGGTTTACATAGAGGTGAGGTTTCACACGTATATAAGTACACTGTAATTGTGTGAGTTACTGTTTGAGCTGAAGGCCCAGTACAGCTGGACAGCAGATGTGGGAGCAGGGAGTTCGTTGCAGCCCCTGTCAGAGGAGGGTTCTGTGTGTGCCCTGCCCCGCTCACGTGCCTCCCTTGCTCACAGGTACGTGCTCACCAGTTAGTTTTACCGCCGTGTGACGTAGTGATCAAAGCCGTAGCCGACTACGTCCGCAACATTCAGGACACCACGGATTTGGATGCCATAGCAAAAGATGTTTTTCAGCATTCGCAGGTAAAGTACAAAGCCAAATATTGTCTAGTTTCTTTTAATGAATTTTGCTGTACATTTGTGTTGAAGAATTGCTCTTGATAAAATAGTGATTTGATCAGTTGATAATACGTATCTGTTGGTATTTCATGTTTCGTGCTTTCTGAAGGTGAAGATACCGTGTTTACCTTCAGTGCTTTAAATTCTTTATAACCAGAGGGGTTTGTAGCCTAGCTGTGTGCGCTGCCTTTGAGAATCAGCTGTAGATGAAGACTGAATGTTTAAACTTTATCCTTACATGGGCTGACATAACACTTCCTGTACTGGAGCAGTGCTGCTGCCCTGGAAGGTCCATAGGCATTAATCCCGAGACATGGTGTACATTAACTACTGTAAAGCCCTGTGCTGACCTACAGGTGACAAACCTGGACGTGCTTCTGACAGATCTTTTTTGGGTTTTTTTCCTTTCTTTTTTTTTATTTTAGTCTAGAACAGATGACAAAGTTACTCGGTTTAAGAGAGCGGTTGCTTATTACTCGGCAACTAATAAACCTATGCCATTTCATCCACCACATTACCTGGGTAAGTAATGACATCAGCCAGACTTTTCACTTTAACTAAACTTGAGGTAACCCTGAATCAGAAATGGTATTGGTGCCAGCATCTTACAGAAATGTTTATATCTTCTGGCAATTCCCTTTGACCTGCAGAGAGGAGGTTTCAGAAGAAGGTTTTCATAGGATATGTGCTGAGGTTGTGTTCTTGTCCCAGAAGAGAACAACTTGGATTACTTCTTGCCTGTTGTGGCATCCATTCTGACATTGGGACTTGTGAGAGAATGACGCTGTGAACAACTGAAGTGTGGTTCCGTTCATGAGGACGGTTGCTGTTTCTAGTCATTAAAACATATTTAGTGTTTCTTACTGGCCTTGTTGGCATGTTTTAGAAATCCCTTTATAGTCTTTGATTTTTTGGTGTCATAACGAACCTGCTCAAATTGCAGCCACACATTGTTGTGGTGTTGCAGATTATTCTCAAGGCTTAAAAATTAAAATGTGTGATCACAGGATTTCCTACTGCTGCCCCAATCTTAACACTAAAATGTCATTTTAGCTGAAATTTTCTAAAGGTCTTCAGTTACCACACTGGTACACTGACACAGATTTTCCTGCTCTTTTTGAGGGTGTGGGGTGTCATTATTTACATCCAGAGACCTGCATTAAAATTTAGAGGCTACTCTAGGTCAAATATTCAAATGACAAAATGCCAGCATTCTGTATCTGCGTGACGTTGGCAGCGTCTCCATTATGAAATCTCTTGGGAGTTTTTTTCTTGTAAGCTGCCTTTGATTCCCAGATAGAATAGGAATGTGCAGCAATGAGAGATACAAAGACCTGAAAGAAGGTGAGATACATAAAATACACTTCACAAGCTACAAGGTATTTTTATTGAAAGATAAAAATGAATAAAACGGACTTAAGGCATAGGAGAAAACAGGAATGCTAACAGAACAAGAATTATATAAACCATAGAAACAAAAGGACAAACGGGGTAAGATTTGTGTCAAATACTAAGTGTTTTCATGAGTGCTTGGTTTTTTTCATTTTTTTTCCTTCTCCTTTCCCCTCCTCCCCTGCAATACAGCAGCCAGACCGAATCAGTTTGGTATGCCTGGGATAGTGCCACCATATGTTCCTTCTCAGATGCTTAACATTCCACAGACCTCACTACAAGCAAAACCTGTGGTAAGTACAGCTTCTGCCCTGTTCCTTGGGAGAGGCCTGCTGTGCTCAGCAAACTGGAATCCAGGTGGGAAAGGTGTAGCCAGCTTTTTCAGTGTGGGCAGTCACTGACTGGATTTTAAATCTGGAACTAAAGTGATGCTACACACTCTGGTGGAACAGTTTTTGTGGGTGCTCAAGATGTCTGAGTTTTAATGCATCCATTTGGGAAAGGCCACCTGATTAAAGAATGTATTTTGTTTTAAAAGCAAAGCCTTAGTATCCTTCACTTAAGAGAGATCCCTTTATTTTAGGCCCAGCAGATGTCCAGTCAGGGAGGGGCCCAAGGCCAGGGTCCATACCCATACAGCCTCTCTGAGCCAGCCATCACCTTGGAAGCAGGTGGGAAAAGTCTGTCTGAGCAGAACAATTACAGTAACATTCCTCATGAAGGAAAACACACACCATTGTATGAACGGTCGTCTCCAATAAATCCAGCCCAGAGCGGGAGCCCTAATCATGTGGATTCAACCTATTTTCCTGCCTCTTCTACATCTTCGTCCTCTGACAATGATGAAGGCAATGGGGGTGCAGTGAAGTAAGTTTCTCGTGAGGATGTTCTCTTACTCAGCTTCTGTTAAAATAAATTTATTTTCAAAATCATTTACCTGTATCCTGAAAGTAAGAATCATAGAATCAATCATAGAATGCTCTGAGCTGAAAGGGACCCACGAGCATCATCGAAGTGCAACTCCTGGCAGAGTTGGACTTTGCAGAAATCCGCAAATTGGTGATATGATAAACCTTAAAAAGATAGTCTTGGGTGTCTGTGACTGCAGTCGTGTGCATGGTTCAATCTCATCGCCTTGTTCCTTAAGGAGGAATCCAAAACCAAATAGTGTTGGGTGTTTTTTCTCTTCTGCCCTTATGTTTTAGTGAGAGAGTGAGGTTTTGGTAAATGTCATAAAGCCTTCCAGTCCTTTACTTTGTATAAAAAATATTCCTGCTTCACAGTATAATTCATTAAAATTTCAGAAGCTAGAATCTACAGAACTTCACTGAACTTGTAGTGTTTACATGTCCTAAATTTATGCGTAATGTAATGTGAATGTCAGAAATTTTTTTCAAGACTTCTGCAAATGGACGTTTTTAATAGAAAGTATCCCTTAAAATCAGGATATCTTGCCCAAAATTACAGTCACAGACACCAAGGATTTATTTTACTGTCTTTCAGACTGCACTTTAGTGTGATGTTTTTCTTTCATTTGTCCTTCAGCCATGTCAGTGGGAACAAAATAGGCTGGGAAAAACCAGGAACCCAGTCAGAAGGTCAAACGCGTGGAGAGCTGGGAGACCAAACAAAGGTATTTCCTTAAATTCTAGGCATCACACTTTATTACTGTGTGTTAAAGCTTTATAGCAAACTCGGAGGAGGATTTTTGGTATTGATCCACAGTATTTAGTGCAAACCCGTACATTTTGTGAATTGCAAAACAACAGCTTTAGAGTACTGGAGAAAGTTTTCCAAGGACATTGTAGCATATTCGTAAAAACAAACCCGAAATAGGATGTTTTAGAAAATACTAGGTACAAACCAGGAACAAATCAATAGCCTTATTTGGCCCTTAGTCAACAATCTCACCCTCAGATGTTACTCTCTGCGTTTCCAGTACTGCATGTTGGACTTTTAGGAAGGAGTGTGACAGTCTGAGTGTCTGTGGAGTCCGAGTCCATGTCCTGTATCCCGCGGGGCAGTAAGCACAGCTCTGACACCGTCAGTGGTGGCCACAGGTCACTGCAGATGCATTAGAGCTCAGCTGAGGAGTTAGAAGTCCTTTATAATTACATGGTAGGAATTTCACATAATACTTGTAGAGTAACTCCATGGGGCCACTTAGTGTTGGTGCTTAACTAGGTAAGGATGGGCTAGATAAGCCCTTGATGAAGATTTGTCATTATTAAATTTGAGATTTCAAACCATGTTCAAATCAAGAACGTGATGGTCTCTATTGAAGGTTTGATCTGTGTTTGGAATGAACATTCAGAGCATTTACACTTAATATGTCTGTGCCTTGATGGTGGAGCTGTACACCAACTGTTAACTCTCAAAAACTCCTGGTCTTGAGTTACTACACTGTGAGCAAACATTTTCCCTGTACTTTTGGCGTAGGAATTCCAGTAAATGGGCTTTTGTGCTTAAAATATCAAGTGGATGATTTCATCCATCGGGTTATTATTTCTGCAGACTACGCCTGTACGATAACTGTGTCTGCCTGGGGATTAGTCACCGTATGCAAATGCTAATTTGACCTATTAGGTTCCTTTCTTCTCTCTCTGCTGGGCTGGGCCGAGTGTGCAGCCCTGTGGGTCCCCCAGCCCTGAGCGTGTCCTTTCCCAGAGACAGCCCCCACAGAGCCAGAGCTGTACCAGCACTCACTAAACCTTGCAAGAGACGTATGCACAGGCTGACTTAAATATATCCAGTTTAATGTAGTAATGCTCCCGAGCTTTATCAAACCTCTTGGTCAGCCCTCAGTAGCAGGAGAACGCAGAAGTATCTTTTGAGCACAACCGGAAGGATTGAGAGTACATTTTGTAAATGAAATCATTTCCTGGAGAGGTGGACATTAATGACTGAGAAAAGTGGTGGTACCTCCTTAAGAAATTGTCCAGAGAGGCTGCCCCATCCCTGGAAGTGTCCAAGGCCAGGCTGGACAGGGCTTGGAGCAACATGAGATAGTGGAAGGTGTCCCTGGCCATGGCAAGATGGTCTCAAAGGTCCCTTCCAATCTGTGATTCTGTGAAGGTTTCAACTGAGTGAGCTATGTGAATTTCTGAAGTAAAGTGCTGAAAATCCACCATAGGTCAGGTAGGTAGGAGCAGTCTTGACACTCCTTTCACCTGACTTAAATGTCAGAATTCCTTGCAGTTACCTCACAGTGTGATTCTACATGACAAAGGTAAGCTCCTCTCATTTGGCTGGATCCATATTTCTAAAGGAAAGAATCACCTTTTAACTGTGGTGTTTCCTGAGCTTAAGTGTTGGGGTGTTGCTGGAGCAGATGCAGGAAGAGGCAGGGTACTGCAGGCAGGGAAAGCATTGCTCTCATGTGGGGGCTTTTGTCTTCATCCCAGTGTGCTCCCAGTAATTGATAGGTCTGTAAACTTCTTGCTGTGGTCAGTATCGCTGACTTAGAGTTGTCGGGGTAGTAGAAGACAGGGGGAAAAAATCTTTAACCTGATACAGAAATATTTGATACTGGAACACAGGTTTAATGCAAGTGTGATATAAAAGCATTTGGTATTAGCATGTTGTTTTGGAAGTGTTCTGGTTTTCAGGTTTTAACCATTTTGTATATCTATATTCATTTTTATAACTCAAGTCTTTATTACCAACTAAAATACAATCTTTCAGTAACATCCTCTTTGATTGTGTGATTAAAGTGTCATCTGAAAAGAAGGTTGCCCTTTGATATTTTGCTAGAGCATGTTTTTACTACCTACACCTTTCTGTAGAAAACTTTTGGAAGTTTTGTGGGGTTTTTTTTGTTGTTTGCTTTCAGGTTTGTACTTTTCATGGGTCTGAAGTGAACCACCTGAGCTTGTTTGGGCCTATTTTTCATGTTACATGTTCTGTGGGGTTTCATGCTTTGGCCATTTCCCTTTCAGCTTTGCTTTTCAAGTCTTAGGAAGCATGTGAACTTCTTTACTCATACTGTGAAAATACTCATGCATGATGTATCATCAACTGATCAACTTTTGCTCTCTAAAGTTTTTACTATAGCTGTAATAATTTATAGGCATGAAGCTAACGTGAACTCTTAAGCTAAACCCAGCTTTTAGTTTTGAAGATCAGGATTTTTAGGAATGAACTCTGAATTTTTGCTTGTTTGTTTGTGTGAGAATTCAACATAAAATCCTTATGAAGGCTGGGAGGTTTACAGTATATTGTTATGCATCATATTTTTCCCATAAGTTTATGAACTGCATTTCTAGAACTGGAATAGAATGCCACTTCAGTCTTTCAGTCAGAAAACTTCGCCATTTTCCCTTCCAGTCTTCTCAGACAAAGAGCTTTTATGTTTAAAAAAACCCCAAAGAGCTAAAATAACCAACAACATTTACCAGGCTTTTGAATTTAGACACTATGTATTTTACATGTTATTTAATTGAAACATGTAATTTTCCCTGTTTTGTCTAGAATTACAAGCTGAGAAGGGCTATGTTTATGGAAGTCTAGATAAATTACAGACTATGTGACTGTCAGTTAACACATCGAGTTGGGACTATCTCGGAAATACTGAGTTAAGAGGCCATTCACAGGTCATTAAAAGGCCATCGGTCCACTTCTGCATTATGCAGTTTAAATTTTTAGAGAATTGTAATTTCTGTTGCTGTTAATAAGTTAAAAGTTTTATCATAATATTTATTTTCGTAGTAGTTTGGTTCTACTAGCAAACAATGGCTGAAGGTTTCCTGAAAACCTTGCAGCCAGCTTTGGATAATGTATTCTGCACACTGCAACAGCGTGATGTGAAGATTTAATTTTTTCTTTGGGGGTGAGGGAGGAAGTTTGCTGTTTCTCTTGGCTGATCTCCTGGTATGTTTCTGGACACATCCAAAGCACTTTATTTTGTATGTTCTGTTACAGGCAGAAGGTTCCTCTAGTGCTTCTTCAGGAAGTCAGGCAGCTGATGTCAAAGGGAATCAAACCAGTAATCCACAAATCCCATGCCTCTTGTCCATGCCCACCAGAAACCACATGGATATTACCACCCCTCCATTACCTCCGGTAGCACCTGAAGTATTACGAGTGGCAGAGCACAGGCACAAGAAGGGGTTAATGTATCCCTACATCTTTCATGTCCTAACCAAGGTATGATATTTGAAAATGAGGTACTGTGACATAATGACTCTGAGAAGATAATTGCCCTGGCATTTCTGGCTAAAGAGTATCAGATTTTTGCATCCTTTTTAATGCTCTTACTTGGTCCCTTTTTAGTCGTTTGAGCCAGTTTCCCCTCTCTTTTCTAACCTCTGGTATGGTTATTGTTCCAATAAATACAAGATGGCTATAACTAGAAGTGTTTATTTACAAAATTAATTCTTTTTTCCCAACTATTTGCAGTTATTGTACATACCTCTATGCATGGGTGTGTATGTCTGTGTGCATGTGTTTATGCAGGGTCCATTTCCATCTAAAAATGCCTGCGTATGTACTTTGGTGTCTGTGCCAAGTCTTTTCTATTTTCAGTGCTCAGAAGTACTGAGATAGTTTTCTCTCCCCATCTGATCCCTCCCATTACTGATAGCTGGCCCTGAGAGAAACACGGCAGCTCTAAGAAATCCCTTTTGTACCAGCAGTTAGCAAAATGGCCCTGTCCCCATGCCTGTTAACCTTTATTCACCTTAAAAATCCTCCTCAGGACAGTAAGATCTGAAATCCAACAAACTAAAAGTTACTGCTTCGAGGTTGAGGTTTGGGTTTTCTATTTCCCATTTGTTTGGTACCACAGCTTGTGTTGCTGTACTGTTCTTACACATTTTTGTCAAAGACAAGAAGAGTCAAAAGGTCTGTGAATACCATTGATGCCAGTTCCGTTTCACACTTTGCATAGCCAGATATTCTTAGCATCTTTAAATACCACTTGATGTTTAATCACAGAATCATTTAGGTTAGAAAAGATCTTTAGGATCATTGAGTACAACTTTTAACCCAGCACTGCCAAGGCCACCACTGAGCTGTGTCCCCAAGTGCCACATCTACATGGCTTTTAAATCCCTTCAGGGATGGGGATTCCACCACTGACACCTGAGCCATTCCCTCTCCTCCTGTCCCTGTTCCCTGTTCCCAGAGCCCGAGCCCCCGGCTGTCCCCTCCTGTCAGGGAGCTGTGCAGAGCCAGGAGGTCCCTCCTGAGCCTCCTTTTCTCCAGGCTGAGCCCCTTTCCCAGCTCCCTCAGCCCCTTCCCCAGCTCCGTGCCCTTCTCTGGACACGCTCCAGACCCTCGAGCTCTTTCTTCTTGTGAGGGGCTCCAAACTGACCCCAGGGTTGGAGGTGGGACCTCAGCAGTGCCAGCACAGGGGACGGGCACTGCCCTGGTCCTGCTGCCACCCCAGGGCTGGAACAGGCCAAGGTGCCCTGCTCCTTCTTGCCCACCTGGGCTCCTGTTCAGCTGCTGCCTCCAGCACCCCCAGGGCCTTTCCTGCAGGGCCCTTGCCAGCGCCTGTGGCTCAGCCTGGAGCTGCAGCGCTCTCTGGGACCCAGGTGCAGAGCTGTGGAACCCTGTGGGGACATGGGGATTCTTCAGAGATGGGCACATGTTCCAGGTTATGTTGCTGTTATTGAGGGAGACCTTTGAGGCGTAACCTTACACCTAAGGTAGTGTTTTCCGAGTTAAACCTGACAATATCCTCATGAAACCACTTCAAGGCGTCACCTTCAGCATTCGTTACCGGGATAGTTGAAATAGGGTTTTTTTAAGAGAAAGTAGTACAATGAAGTGTTTTCTTGTCAGTGTTAAAAATAAAGGTTGATTTTTGGGGGTAGCGCAGTCAGTCATTTTCCAAGAATATCTTAACGTGTTTGGATGTACAGTTATAGAAAACAGTGTTGCTGTTTTAAGAGAAAATGTTGGAAGGTTCTTTCATCCTTTTCTTTTTTCTTAAAAGGTATAAAATGCTAAATTTTTACATACACATATTCAAATCCAACCTTACTGGAGTAATTCCCAGTTAGGTGGGTTTTGTCCAGGTGTGCTCATGCATTGTTTTTCACAGTGAGTCCCCAGTACTGTTTCAAATAAGGCAGCAAAGAGTCAGACTGGTGTTTTTAGATAGCATGAATATTTTTTTAAGTAATGGCCTGAAATCTAGATCAGCTTCAAATGTGCTTTGGCTGTCTAAAAGCACGTTGCTCTATTTCCAATTGCCTGTATTAAAAAGCAATATTTTTTCACATGTAGCTAGTCCAAACAAATACGTATGTGATAGAGAAGGGAAAGAGGAAAGCAACAGAACCTGGAGGAAATGAAACAGGCTGGGCTAATCCTTCCCTGAGCTGAGATCCACTTTACTACTGAATCACATTTGTCTTGACTAGCTGACGTGTATTAGGGTTGGATTGGGTTCCCATGCATACCTGAATGCTTTTTATTCACTGTAACATGTCATATTTCTCTGCTTTCTTTCATGCCAAAGGGTGAAATCAAAATCGCCGTTTCTATAGAAGATGAAGCCAACAAAGACTTGCCTCCTGCTGCTCTCCTGTATAGGCCAGTGCGTCAGTATGTTTACGGAGTCCTGTTTAGTTTGGCAGAAAGCAGAAAGAAAACTGAAAGGCTTGCTTTTAGAAAGAACAGACTTCCACCAGAATGTACGTACTGCAGAACCCTCTTTATCCCTCTTCTCTTTGCTGTGGCTTCGGAGCCGCTTGTGCTGTGATGTGAATGGGAGTTGTTGCTAAGATCCTGTCAGCATAGCTGATGCCAGAGGAATTTTGGGCCTATTTGATGCCATGGATAAGAGAAAAAGATGTTGTTAATTTGAAATTTTATTTCCTATCGTAGTTTAAGAACTATAAATGCTGCCATTTCTGAGCAAGCTCTGAGGTTTGGTTTTGAATGTCTGCTTAAAGCTGCTGCCAGACCTGCAGCAAGTGATGTCAGCTTGTGATGCCATTTCTGTGTATGGCAGAACTGGAGTTCAGGAAACCTCTATCCTCTGCACACACGTACAAATCTGCCTGCTTTTTTCAAAAATGAGAGGTGCACAGGTTAACTTGCCCTGGCTTCCCGAATGTGTCCCTGAAGGTACCTCAGGGAAATTTGCAGCTATCTTGTGTCCTTCAGGTATTGACATATGAAAACCTGGTTTAAACCCCACAGAAATCAGGGTGTAATGTAACCAAAGGTAGACGTGGGTGAGGACAGACTAAACTTCTGCATACAGCCTTGTCAAAAGATCCTTTGACTTGTTCAGAGGTGTGGATGTTAATCTTCTCATTAATCTGAAAGTTGTCTTTTTACGTCTTCAGTTTCCAGGAATTACTGTCATTCCAGCCCTTGTTCTAGAGTGTTTTTGTTATAATGAATGCATACAGGGAAATGACTGAACTTTACAGTAGCAGCTTGTAAAGGTTACAGGAGTGCTGAAGCATTCAGTACACGGCAGCAGCAGTACTTGTATTTAAATGTAGGAGTCTGCTGTCACTATGCTGAATTTAAGAATCAGATATTCAAATGTATGAAATCATCATTCACAGGCTTTGTGTGTAAAAGGATAAAAATAAGTATCAGTTGTAATCTTTATATTCATTACCTTTGCTCTTCCCATTTGTGATTATAAAATGTTTCTGTACGTTGTAGCGAAGATGATAGTCTCCCAATGATATTTGAAAAGCTTTTTATCTATGCCAGTTACTTTGTGGGAATCAGTATTTACCCTGCTTGAATAATACCTGAGCACACCTACTCACAAACTTCTTACTTCTTAAAACTCATACAACATAGTGGCATTTCAGGTTACAAGGTCATTTCAGTATTAAAATAGTGATTTTATTTGCAGTTGTCATTTGTCCTCGTGAGAATTCTGTCCTGAAAAGAGGGTACTATAGCCTTTTTTTGGTGAAGTAGCTGAGTGCTGGAGGTCTGCTTCAGGTTAATCTTGTAAACCTAGAATGTTCTCTTTAGGCTACTGGGGAAGCCTATCTAATCTATTTTCTTTTCATTTATCCTGCTTTCCAGAGTTTATTCTCAGTGGAGGCTGAGCACACTGCTGCTGACTTGGTTTAGTTGTGGGAGCTCTGGCAAATCTTGCTGCAGGACGCATTCAGCTACTGACCTACTTCTAGCTCAGGACTGACCAAGCTCTTAAAAAGCAAAATCCAATTTGAACATACGCCCAAAAGTTCCTTGCTTCGCTGCAAAGCTGACAGTGCCAGTAAAGACGGATTTGGGCTGCTGTGCAGATGTGGGGTGTGAAAGGGCTCTAGGTGCAGGAACGCCTTTATTTTGGCTGGCTCTCTTACAGAGCAGCAAGGCTTGGGCAGTCTGCAAGATGTAAGGAGAGAGCAGTGTCTGAAGCACTGATTGGCCTTCTCTAACTTTTCTGAGCACCCAGGCTATAATAAACTAGTGATGCTCGTTCTCCTCTAGTGTCTAAATTATTTTGCTGCTCTCAAAAATGAGTAAGTTATGAAACGCTGTAATGAAGACAATTAAGAGAAAATCTAGGAATTAAGGTATGTTAAATAAGTTTCTGAAGAAATGTAAATGATCCTTAAGATTTATGTAGAGAGGTAATGAATATTAATATCTAAAATCCTGTCATCTTTGCTGTACAAACCAAATTCTGGCAACTTAATAATAGTGTAATAGAATAATTGGCAAGGATATTGCATGTGAGGGTTATGGCAAGCTGGGAAAAATGCATAATAAATGGGCATTCAGGATTACTACTAAATATATAGATGGCAAGATAGTAGATCTTTCATGAAGCGGATGGCTTCTCGTCTTTTGAATCATTATTTTTTGTATGAAGTTTAAAAGCCAATGAGAAACAACAGAAGCAGCAGTCGGTGGGGTTCTTCAATGATCAGTGTCTGCTGAGTGATGCCTTTGCTGTACATGGCCTCGTCTCTGCTCCCAGAGGACGGGAGATGCTGGGTCACACAGTGCCTGATGGTGTTCAGCTGCCAAGGGCACGGTGCTGACCGTGCTGCCCTTCCCTGGCAGGGGCTGGAAACCAGGGGTCTCCCTTGCTCTGCTCGTCAAGCTCTGAACCAGGTTATTTCTGTGTCCTGATAAGTACATGTGTGTAGTGAAACCATCTGCTCTTCCTGCTCAGTGGCAAAAGGCACACGCTGTCAGAGCTCCCGCTTGCATCCCAAGGTTTGTTATTTTAAGCCCAGCCACCTTGTGACGCGCTGTTCCCATCACGGATGTACTCAGCCGGCGCCAGCCCTGCCAAGAGGAAAGCCGTGTCTCTTGGGCAGTAGCCCTCGTGCAAAACCAAGCGTGCTGAGCTCAAGCTGTGCTGTCAGGAAGGATTGTAAGGTTAAAAATCAGAGTTAATGGATAAGACCAGAACCGCTGGAGCTGCGCTTAGCAACCAGAGCTCTGCTGGGGTGCTGTGGCTGCTGCCTTCAGAGCCCGTAATGGCACTCAGGCGTTCATCAAGCAGGTTACCGTCCTGCAGGTTGTAGCTGACCCTCTTTGATTGGAATAACCTTAGCATGTGGTGAGGGCACAGTTGAAAGCAGAGGTCCATAGATTGTGTGGTGCCTCGGGCCTCTGAGTGTTCAAATGTGCTGATGAGCAGTAGGATGAGGTTTGGTTTGAAAACAGGATAATCACCATGGTAATGGGGCTGAGCATGCTGATCTTGGTTGTAGTCGATGTAGTTTTCAGGGTAGGCACTGCTCATTTCTCAGTGGAAGTCATGGGAGGAAATGCCATACGTCCTGCCATTCTGGCAGCTGAGGATGCAGTGAGTTTTGCAGCAGTCTCAGTAGAGATTTTTCAAAGGTTTAAGAAATGCCCTGGAGAAATAAGTGGATATGAACAAGTCCTGGATTCGTCTGTTAGGCTAATACTAATTTTGTGTGGACAGCACTAGAGTTGCTTGTTAATGGATTCAGCTGCAACTCCTCATCCCCGTTACTCAGAGAGGAAACTATTCCAGCCCACTAGACTGACCTTTGTGTTAAACCTTTCCACAAGAAGTGTGGTTACCTGCACCCAGCTGTGGCTCCTCAGGGCATGGATCTGCAGGAGCAAGTCCAGACAAGGCTGTGAAGATGTTCTGAGGGCTGGAACACTTCTGTGGAGACACTCTGGGAGGACTCTTTAGCCTGGAGAAAGCAAGGCTCCAGGGAGAATTAGAGCCCTTTCCACTACCTAAAGGGACTTCAAGAGAGCTGCAGATGGACTTTGGACAAAGGTCTGGAGTGGCAGGACCTGGGGAATTGCTTCCAGAGGGCAAATACGGACTATTGGGAAGAAGTTCTTCCTGGTGAGAGTGGTGAGACCCTGGCACAGGTTGCCCTGCCACAGCAGAGGATGGAACAAAGTGGACTTTAGGGTCTTTTCCCACTTCAGCCATTCTAGGGGTCTTGTATATTATTATTATTTAGCACAATGTAGCAGGCAATGTGCATCTCTAGTGTCACCTTTGTAGCATGTGGCTGAAGAACAGGCTGAGGTATTTTTCCTGTGGCCTTCATGTCACAGGGCCATGGGAATTCTCATCTACAAATTAAAAGCTTTGAACTGTATTTGAACATTGAAACAGAAGGTATAAAACAGACATAAAACATTCCCTTCTAAGCTTAAGGTCCTTATGTGTTCAGTGTAAGTGAAAGAAACATTGGGGAAACACTGGTGGTGTGTACAGCTTTGCTTCCGATATCTAAAGCAATTACAGAAAGGCTTGAAAGCACACATAAAAAACATACTTGCATTTGTGTTTGCTGTTCTAGGCCTAAGGAAGCAGAGAAACCCAAAGAGATAGATGAGCTGTGCACCAGGGCAGGGTAGCTCTGCAGGGTATTAGAGCCCATCTTGAGAGTGCAGTGATGTATAAAACCTGGGAGCAACCAAAATAGAACATGATTTTATAGTGAGGTGACCAACTAAATATATCAGAATGTTTACTTGCATTGCTGTGGGTGATCTTTACAGAACTGCCCTGAGCTCTGTGAAAAGTAACTGTAATGCTAGGCTGGGTTTATTCCCGAAAAGCAGGAGAGCTCTCTGGGGCATTCTGGGGCATTCTGGAGTTTTTCTCTTTAATCCTGACCATCACCTCTGCCGTGGTTTGCCTGCCTCTGGCTATGGAATCACACATTAGGCTGCTGCCCCGTGGCTGAAGGAGGCTTTGTAGCCATCAGGCCTGTGCTGGCGCCAGTGGGACACATTCCCCGGGCTGTATCCAGTGGATGTGCAGCAGAAAGAGCTGGTCTGAGCTCCCTCAGGGAATCTCCCTGGGCTGTAACCTGAACCTGCACTAACAAGTTCCTTGAACCTTTCCACACTGCATAACTGGCTCGGAGTTAGAAGGGTGCAGGCACGCCGTGAACTGTGTCAGGCTCGGGGTTGTTCCAAGGCCAGAGGTATCGTGTCTCAGCCTTGACTTGAACTTGTGTTCTGTTCTGGTTGTCTTCAAACGGAAGGAGGGAGATGATTTAGCAGCAATGTGGAGTGAACTGTCTTCATGCTGATGTGGATGAAAGGGAGTTTAGGCACAAAGCCACTAACTTCTTCATAGAAAGCAGTGCAAGAAGTGGGAAGGCTTATGTAAAGTAATATTTTGTAAGATTTTTAGGGAGAAGAACTCCACACCTGCCCATATTTGAGATCTCATTCCATTGCAGTAGCTGAACAGCTACAGACAGGTAAAATAATACCAGGTTTAAATGCGATTTTATTTGAATCGCTAGGATCGTATTGTTCTTAAAAAACCGCCTATGGATTACATTTGTGTTTATGTACTATTTTTACTTATTGCTGTAGGTTTCTGATCACACACAACTATTGTCAGATATGACAGCATGATCACGCACAGATATGACACAGATATTTAAGGGGAAAATTGCACTTTTAAGTTAAAATCACAGAATGGTTTAGATTGGAAGGGACCTTAAACATGGTCCATTTTCAATCCTCTGCCATGGGCAGGGACACATGCCAGCAGACCAGCTTTCTCCAAGCCCTGTCCACCCTGGCATTGAACGCCTCCGGGGAAAATTGTGCTGGTTTTTTTAGAAAAATATATGTATTTCCTCTGTTGTATATTCATTTGAAAATATTAGCATGACGTTCCTAGTGTATGCCTGTCTGTATACACCTAATTTGTAAGTGGTCACAATTAAAAGGTATTTCATGCGGGATTTGAATTCCCATTTTGGCAATGTAATCCAGCACACTATTGCAGCCTCAAAGCGATGCTTTTTCAATCACTATCTCTTGCATATGAAGTTTGAAATACATGCTGGAATATGATATACTAAGGCTGATTTCTTTCTGCTGTTGCCATTCTGCAGTTTCACCGGTGATAATTAAGGAATGGGCTGCTTACAAAGGCAAATCCCCTCAGACCCCTGAGCTGGTGGAAGCCCTCGCCTTCAGGGAGTGGACCTGCCCAAACCTGAAGAAGCTGTGGCTGGGCAAAGCCGTGGAAGACAAGAACCGACGGATGAGGGCATTCCTGGCCTGTATGCGATCAGACACACCAGCAATGCTCAACCCAACTAATGTGCCCACTCATCTTATGGTGCTCTGCTGTGTGCTGAGGTTAGTGTCGCCTCCAGGCACATCAGAAACGGGGAAAGGTTTTACTCTGGGATCTCTAGGAAGTGTTGATTCATATCTGCAGCCTCATTGGGCGAGGGGGTTTGGTTTGGTTGTAGAAAGGCGTGTGTGTAGCTCTTTTTCAGTCTCTAAAGGATTGACAGGAAGACAAAAAAGATCTTGTGTTGCCAAGAGGTTGTATAATTTGATTAGTTTTCCCTTAGTGTACTTAAGGCTCCTGCTCAGTAAGATGCCAACTTTTGGGGCCTCAGAGGCTTCTGTGGGTGAAGTTGCACAACAAAAGCTTCCAGCTTCCCAAAGAAAAAGTCACAAGGTCCAAAATCCTGAAGTGTTTAATTTTCAGATTGAAAATTGACAGAGGAATTGGAAGATGCTTAGATTTGGGGTAATTATTTAAGTCAGCTAGCTTATAATTCTTTCAAAATCCAGGGTTAGTATCTCACACATGGTAAAATTTAAGCCAATTTTGAGAACGATAAATGTAAATTTTAAACTTGTGTTTGGTTCTGTTGAGCTTTATCTTGCCTTTTGGGCACTAAAACAGTTTCTCCTTATGGGCTAGTTAGTATGCAAAAAGGTTGGTAACCTGAAGCTCTGTTTCCACTGGCCCAGCTGGTTTTCTCCTCTCACGTGTCCTGTATCCACGCTGGTGGTTTCTGACGCAGCCATTAGGAGGGCACTGACTGTGGCCCTGCTCCCCTCACAGGTATATGGTACAGTGGCCGGGGGTGCGCATTCTGCGGCGCCAGGAACTCGATGCTTTCCTTGCCCAAGCATTGTCTCCAAAGCTCTATGAACCTGACCAGCTTCAGGAACTCAAGGTAATTCTTAACTAGAACTTACATAATTGAAGAGATTTGTGTCCAGCTGATCTGGGAATTAACTGTGGTAGCTGATCTGTAGGTGTCTCTGTCTCTAAAAGCCTTGCACAATCACCTGTGCTTTCCAAAATATTAGTCTTAGTGGCTTAAAGTGTTGCAGAGATGGCCGCAGTGGTCTACAATGTCCATTTTCCAAACACAATAAATCAAAATCACAGACTGGGCTGGGTTGGGAGGGACCTTAAAGCTCATCTCATTCCCCTCCCTGCCATGGGCAAGGACACCTTCCACTACCCCAAGTTGCTCCAAACCCCGTCCAACCTGGCCGGGAACACTTCCAGGGATGGTGAGCCCACAGACTAAATGACATCTAGGGGTGGAGATTTTAGCAGAGTCATCAAAGTCTTGCCTCTCTCTTAAGATCTGATGCAAAGAGGAAGAAACTCCACTGTAAAAATCGCCTGAGAAAATATTCTTTCTATTCCAACACGAAACAAAATGCCACCGATAGCAGATAATATTTTGGTTTAATAGTAATTGTTTTATTTTTCAATCATACATAAAGTAATGCAGATGGCTTCCGTAAGATATGTTGGTTAGCTGGAAGATGCAGTAATTCCCTCAGGGTTTTTACTGTCTTCACAGGAAGCAGCTTGTGAAGTCAGAAAGAGGAGCTGAATTTGAACCCAGCCATGTATCTGCAAAATGAGCGGGAGAGTCTTTGGGCTCTCAAAGATTGCTTATGCATAAGGAAGGTGGTAATGGAGTGTAATTTTAACATTTAATACCAAGGTCTTGAGAGTGTTCCCAAGCAAGGGCTGATATTTTGAGAAATATTTCAGAAAACACAAGTAGTGATATTTTCTTATGCCAGAGTTAAAACTATAGTTGTTACAAGCAAATGCTTTTTGCTTTGACCACTACCTATTCACTGTTTACTTCTACCTTAGTGTCCCTATCCTGCATCCCAAATAAAGCTGTTGTATGCGTACACCCTATTTCTTATTAAGAGATGTGTTCTTAAAGCAAAATCTTGAATCAGACTAATAGAAAATCCATTATAAAGGGGTTCAGAACAAAATGTGTTACATGGGAAGAAAAGCTTTTCTGAAGATGGCAGCTCTGCATGCACAAGTGAGAGGTTCCTGTGCATTCTTCTGCTCAAACCTCTGAAAGTCTGGATGACCTTTTAAAATCCCTCTGTTAGCAAGAGTTTTGAAAAGAATGTAACTATAGGAATAACTTCGAATTACACCTCGTTGAGGTCTTACTACATTTACTCCGTTCTCAAACAGATTGAGAATCTGGATCCCCGCGGAATCCAGCTGTCTGCTCTCTTTATGAGCGGTGTGGACATGGCTCTTTTTGCCAACGACGCCTGCGGACAGCCCATTCCGTGGGAGCACTGCTGTCCCTGGATGTATTTTGATGGGAAACTATTCCAGACCAAGCTCATCAAAGCAAGCCGGGAGAAAGTTCCGCTCATCGACCTCTGTGATGGTCAGGTGTGTAGTTGTGCAGGGTGATGGAGTGTCCCGTGTGCCCACAGGGCTTCCGTGGCGTGGCTGTCATCGTTCACCTCGTGTCACCCCTGCTTTTAAAGGCAAATGTGAGGGGAATGGCTCATGGGTGGGTTTTGCTGTTTAGTTCCTTATTTCTCTATGAGTAGGATGCCATTTGGATAGATTTGGAAGAAGAGGCATCAATTTGAATTTGATTTTTTCTTTCTCTCTGAAAACTGAAATGCTGATAAAATGAATGGCCAAATTGGAAACTCTGCTTATTTGTTCAAGTCCCACCCTTTTGGGTCAGGCTGTCCAAAGGACTAACTGCACTGGGTTTGTAGTGAAAGAAAATTGGTGATTTCTAATTGATTTTACAGACTGTGGAGTCATTCTTGGGGTCCTCAGCTCAAAATCTTCTCACATTTCTTAAACCATCTTAAAATACATATGAAGGAGTTTTTTGTGTTATCCAAATAATGCAAAGTTACTGTCCACTTGTAAAACCAGGAAACTAATGAAACAGTTTACTGAATAACCAAACTTTTTTTTTTAAAACTTTTTGGAAGGTAAGAAATTGTATCCCTTCTTTTTTTGGGACTTGAGGGAAGCTGATCCAGCTTTGCTACTGATGGTGGCTGTGGTCCCTCTCAGGGTTGTAACCCTCCAGGCATGTTTCAGCCTGTATGCACAGACTCTGGCGTGCAGTCCAGGTTTAGGATGACGATTCTGTCTCTACTCCTCTACTAGTTTGCATTTTCCTTTGAATTTGTTGTGTAAATATAACTTGATACAACTGAAATGAGAATTTTAATGTCTCTCTGTGACCTTCTCTTTATTTCTAGGCTGAGCAGGCAGCCAAGGTTGAAAAGATGCGTCAGAGCATCCTAGAAGGATTAAATTTCTCCAGGCAGAACCATCCTCTCCCTTTCCCACCTCCACCTGCCATGCCTTTCTATCCAGCTTCTATGTATCCTCGACACTTTGGGCCAGTCCCACCACCTCAGGGCAGGGGGAGAGGCTTTGCTGGTAAGTGATGGAGCGGTGGTGCCACACACTGCCTTACCTTGCACATTCCCAAAACTACCAACCCTGGTCGATTTCATGGGGAAAACACAGAAAAGCAAGTGGTCAGCTTGTGTTGGCACGTGCCAGTCACTGTGTTTTGGGTTGCTTTTATTAGCCCAGTGATACAAAATGTGCTGTGTTGCTGCATATTTTCATCAGGATTTTAGTAAATGTGCCAGATCAAAATATTTTTACTGTTATTGTATAACTAGAAAAAAGAGGAATGGATTGACGCTGGGTGGTATGAAAAAGCTCTGATTTTACTATGAAAAAGCACAGTAAATTGGTTCAGAACATCTATAAATTAACAGACACAGTTTAACTGTCGGGGCTGAAGACAACCTTTCCCCCTCTCCACTCCTCTGTGTTTTGCTACAGTCATATAACCATTGGCACCCTCAAGTGTAAATACTGACATAACCATTCCAGGCTGTTCCTGGAATCGCTCCCTTCCTCAAAATCTCTCACGTACCAAGGCCCACAGGTGTGTGGATACGGGACACGGGCATTCCAGGGGTGCCATGACTGTAGCCACCAGAGCTCACTGCCAAAAACTTGTCACAAGGCTTTAGAGTGCCACAGGAGTTGGGATCCCGTTCCGAGCCCCAGGGCCTGCCCTTCGGATCAGAGGCCCCGTGCTGGCTCAGGCAGCAGGACACTTTGGCCAGGGCAGGTGCTGCTGCGTCGCCCGCGGGAGCCTGGCCAGCGGGAGCGTGGCCCTCCCGCCTGGCTCTGCAGGGGTGGAAGGAGGCAGCAGCCTCTCTGCTGGGGCCTTCCCGGTTGCCTGGCCCCCTCACAGCTTTTCCCCTGTCTTTCTTTACCCTGGGTCTAACAGGAGTCTATGGCTTCGGAGGCCCTTATGGGGAAACAGTAGCCACAGGCGCTTACCGGGCCTTCCGGGTGGCGGCAGCGGCAGGACACTCCGGAGCCTTCTCTGGCAATGACAGCAACAGGACTAGCAAGTTTCAGGGCGGTAATTATACCCAAACCCCTTTTCTTAGAGCTTCTGGCAACGGCTTCCTCCACTGTACGGGTTGGTCTGAGGCTTTCCTACTGACTCCCTGTCTCCCTAACTGTCTCAGCTTCCCTCTCTAGAGCCTGCCCGGTGCTGTCCGCTCTGCTCCCGTCCCTGCCGCAAGCCCCCAGCGCCCTCCTGGTGCCAGGAGCCTCCTCCAAACACAGGAGAGCCCCACACCCGGCGGGGCAGGCTGTCTCCTGTGCTCCCACAGGCCAAGAGGGCATCTGTAACCCACTGGCCTCTGCCTCTGTATTAACAGGGATTTTCCAAAATCCGGGGACAGTTGAGCTTTTTGCAAAGACCCAGCGTAGAAATGACTGACTTTAGTACTACTGCTGAGCCCTTCCTTGCTGGCATCAGTGCTGGTGTGGACGCAGGAGTGGGATGTACTTCCCTACCTGTGTGCCCACTGCTCGCTTCCTGTATGATGTGGGATGTGGGATGATGGAAGCCTGTTCGGGGTAAACTTTTTCCACATATTTAGCTGTTCTTTCTGGCCTCTGAGCTTTTATCCTAAGAGCAAACTTACCTCTAGTGCTTCATGTGTGAATAACTCTGGCCCCACAAATGATCTGCATTTGAAGCTGAAGGACTTGCACAGGGAAGTAGGAACCTTCTGGATGTGATCAGTAGTGTAGTTCCCAGCCTATTAACATTTGGAGACTAATTGTGGCTGCGTAAATGCTGTGGTTTGTGACCGTTCTGGTGCTGATGATCTTAGCAGTAACATCTTGCTCAAGTTCAACATAACCTGGATTTCTTGAAATACGTGTTATGCCCCAGAGCTGATTTTCTATAAAGGCCTGAACAAGCTGAACAGAAGCTATAGTTGCATCTTAGACAACTGTAATTTTAGCTGCCTTCTTTGAAGGGGAATGATAAACCCACCTTTTAAACCAGATCTGTTCAAATGCTACATTTTTACTGCAGCTTAGTACATCTTACCCAGCCAAGTAAGTTCTTTATTGCCAGTATAATCTGTGTGGTCTATGCTGATAATTGCTGTTGGCTAAAAAGTGCCTTGAGCCTGCAAAAATTCCGTCTTCTTTAGGAATGCAGAAAAAGATCTTCAGCCAGCTTATAAAAGTCCCCTTCTTTTTTGAGGCTTATCTCAAGTATATTTTTAATTACTGAAACCGAAGCACTCGTGTCAGATCATTTTTCTTTTCAGAATTCATATCTATTTTTAAAAAGGGGTGGGGGGAAACAGGCTCTTGGAGTTCTAACTTCTGGAATACTGCAAAATGAGCACTAATCTCACAGTATCCATAGAGGAAATGGGTTGCGTGGTGAAATCTGGGCAAACCAGCTTTCCATTCATAGGAACTTTACTGTGATGATTGTGAAGATCAAAGTTTGGTTTTGCTTTTATGTGCAGGAGTCCAACCTATTCCTTCTCAGGGAGGGAAACTTGAAATTGCCGGCACTGTAGTCGGCCATTGGGCTGGAAGCAGACGTGGACGAGGGGGTAGAGGGCCATTTCCTCTGCAGGTGGTGTCCGTGGGAGGACCAGCCAGAGGGTAAGTGCCAGCCTGGGGATGTGCTCCTCACGTGGGATTCAATGGCTGGGGAGACAAGGGAAACAGAGAGCAGTTGGAGGCAGTAGAGATTGCATATGACACTTTAGGACACATAGGGTCAATTATAGCTACTGAATATTCAAGAAAAAAGTTGGCATTCCTTTTAAGATGCTTTTCACCAGTTACTTGTATAGATATAAGCATTTTTATGTGCAAATAAAATTCATACTCAACCTGAAATAGATACAGAGATATACAGAGATACACAGAGGTTGGTTTGGCGTGAGATGACTTTGGGACTGCCAGTAGGACAGAGAAATATGATTCCTCACTAGTAGATTTTGATTTGAGATGAAATGCCTGAAGTTTCTTTTTGTTGGAGGGTACTGTCTTAAGGCAGTACGGTTTGGGTGCAGGTTGAAACCCCAAAGAGTTACTAAAATAGGCCAAGGGAAAATGACTGCAGGCAGCTTACCTGTTTGTTAGTTCAGTTGATGCTAAATTAGAACCAATAGGAAAACGTGCTTGTGGTAGGGGTTCTGCCTAAAGACAGAATCACAGAGCCATAAAATGTTTTGAGTTGGAAAGGAGCCAGAAGGATCATGGCGTCCAAGCCCTGGTCCTGCACAGACAGCCCAGCAATCCCACCCTGTGCATCCCTGGAGCGCTGTCCAAACGATTCTGGAGCTCTGGCAGCCTCCCCATTCCTGGAGAGCCTGGGCAGCACCCAGCACCCTCTGGGGTGGAGCCTTTCCCTGATCTCCAGTGCTTTAACAACAGGTTCGTGTTGGCAGGGGCTACTTCCTACCAAAGGTCACAACTAGGAAGCAGCACAGCAAGTTGTCTCAGTTCATGGCCCAGTTTTGCATGCTTGTATTCCATTTTTATCTCTTTGGGCAGAGGAGATTGAATCAGGCTTGTTCACCCCATTGCCTCATGTCTCTGCAATGCTGAGCTCAGATGTTGTTCTTATTGTATAAAATTATACCAGCTGCTTTGTATTGGCCTCCATCCATCAGTATATTTAGTGTTATTTTCTGAGCAGTTTTTCTCAGCTCCTTGAAGGACGTGCTTCAACCTTGTAAAAAGAGAGCCCGTGGGGTTGGCAAGGAGGGAACACAGTGAGGTGGACTCACATGCAAACCACAGCTCCTCTCTCTCTTCATCCTCTGCTGTTGCTTCTAAGCCCCAGAATTTGATTTCTTCCTGCCCAGTGTGGGAATTCACAGTGTGTGAGAAGAGACTGGGGGGCAGAGCAGTTCCCCTGGACAGTGCAGCCTCACTCATCTCAGGGACCTGAGCAGCTCTGGCTGCTCCAGCCAGCCCCAGTGGGGTCAGGTGTCACACCAGCACCTCCCAGTGTCAGGCAGCACATCCAGAGCAAACACAGGGCATTCCCAGGCAATCTGGTATTTCTAGTAGGGAAAATGAGGGCTTTTTAGGAGAACAGTGTTCTTGACACGAGGTTTGGGAAGTTCAGTTTCTGCAGCTGATGGAATTAAAGCAGTTGCAGCTGAATCTTGGAATTGTTGAGGTTGGAAAAGACCTCTAAGGTCAAGTCCTGCTGTCAACCCAGTACCCACCACCATGCTCACCCCTAAACCACATTCCCAAGTGCCACATCCACATGTTTTGTGAAAAGTTCCAGAATGGTGACTCCAGCACTGCCCTGGGCAGCCCTTCATGTGAACAAATTTTTCCAAATATATCTAATCTAAACCACTTACCTTGGCACAGCTTGAGACCGAGGTGAGAAAATTTGGTTTTATCTGATGTAATCTGTACTGAATCACACCGAAAACCACCACCTAATGTGTCTAAGTTGGGAGTCTACATTGGAAAGCATCCCAGCTTATCAATTGCCACATGCCAGATACAAGTGAAACTCCTTTTTTCCCTCAGTTTCTTAGATAATTTTGTACCTACACGATTTTTTAATTCTGCCTCACTTTCTTTTATCAGAGCCTGTCTCGTGTGTTTACGTTACCAACTGTTACTTAATGGGGAAATGGCTTTCTATGTGGTTCAAATTGCTGTTTTTATAAGGTGAAAGTATTTTGAGCTCTGGTTCTAAAATGCCGTGACGATAATTTGAGACTTGGAAAATGTTTCTGCAAAGCTTGAAAGTATCATTTATTGTTTCTTTAGAAGACAAATCTAAAAAGAGACACTTTATTGCTCGGGACCCAAAAGGTTTGTTGGGTTTGATACATTTGCAAGCAGTAGAACCCTGCAATTCAGAATTAGGCATCTTGCCTCTTTAAAGATGTGTTGATGATAGGCACTAGACAGTAGAGCTAGGGAAATATTCCAGCAAAACTAAATGTAAAGCAGTTGTAAACAAAACTGATGTGTGTTTTATTTTCTCTCCTTTCCCCACCCCTGCAGGCGTCCTAGAGGAGTTATCTCCACTCCGGTGATAAGAACTTTTGGAAGAGGTGGAAGGTACTATGGGCGAGGTTATAAAAGCCAGGGAGCAATTCAGGTAATGAAGCCATGTGCCTGACTGCAGCACGCTCTGTGCCAGGCTGGGCTGGGCTGCACTCCAGACCAGCTCCACTTTAACAGCTACAAGTGTTTCTGGCGACCCGTGGAAGCCGTGAGCCCGCAGCGCTGACAGGACAGGCTGCTGTCACAGCTCACTTAAAGCAAACTTGGCTTCTAAAGACAGACGTGGAAGAATGTATTTTGACATGAATCCTGTGCCTACACAGCTCTAACCAGCCATGGGAGTAGAAGAAAATTTAGAAAATGGGGGAAATACAAAGCTGAAACAAATTAGCAGTTCTGTTCCTGCCCCTACTCTTGGCCAATTTCTTTTCTGGGACCTCGGTCTGTCCTCGTGAAGGAAAGTTTGTAGCAGTGAAGGATCTTTGCTGCTGCCGTGCTCCAGGTCCAAGAGGTCGCTCTAAACTTCTTGGGAGCAGCAGAGCAGCCTTTCCCCCTGAGCATGCAGGTTCCTTTCTGGTGACACCCTGCAAAGCGTCCATGGACCATGGCTTCTGTCTGTTCCATGGATCCTTCAAATACAGCTGAGGCAGACTGCTGATCTGGATGAGATGCCAGTTGCTTTCAGAGTTCTGCTTTCCTCCCTTTTCCATGGCTCTGGCTGCTATGCAGTTTGGATGAATGAGTAGTAAAAACTTCCACAATAAATACGTCATATGGACATGCCATTTGTCAGGGAGACCTGAGAGTAGGGGGGTGTTTTCAGGTGTCAGACAGTAAAATAGAGAATGCTCTCCAGTAGATAACAAAGTAACTGTTAACTTCCAGTAAAACTTACTGTTTCACAGGTGTAAAAATTCAAGTACTTCTATTCCTTGTTAAATTGCTGTGTACACAGACTACATGTCTACAAATGTACCTATGGATCTGAAACTACATCTTTAAATAGAAGAGAAGCCACTGTGTCAATAATAGAGAGTTTAATTTCTGAGTACCTTAAGCTTTGAAATAAAGGAAATCCTGAAAATGAGCTCCCAAATACTCCAGGCTGACTACAGGTGTACAAATAGGAGTGTAGTTCAGGCAGTAGCTGCAGGTATCGTGACAAGTGCCATCAGGGTTGGGTATTTGCATTTTTATTAATGATACGTAATTTGGATGATAAACACTTGTGATCACAAGGACCTGTGTGTAAATTGTGCCTGGAGAAGGAGGATTAATGGCATTTTCTATGGACTTGAGCTCATTGCATTTTGTGGTCATCAAGGCCATATAGGATGGTCCTTGTACAGAAAGAGAAAAAAGGTGATTTAAAAATGCAGATGGCAGGGAGAAATTGGGAAAGTTGCCATGATGCATGAGTGGATTTGTGGGGGCCAGGTGAGGCTGGGAGGTGCCAGTGGTCCCTGTGCCTCACTGAGGCAGTGGCTGTGCAGGGCCAGGCTCAGCCCCAGGCACTCCCTCCCCGCAGTTTGGGAATCTGACCAAAACGAGCTCGTTGGATTTGTTCAACACACCAGACTGGTCTGTTTTGTCCCAAGAGGCAACCTTTCACTCTTGTTCTGGAAAGAAACTAAAGCATGTCTTGAAAGCTGAACTTAAGGATGTGTGCAAAGAGGCACGATGACAGTGGTCAGTGTCCCTTGTCCTCGTGCAGTCCCGTAGCTGTGCAGTGGGACTGAGAACTGTGATTATCTGGGTGATGAGAATGCCAGAGAGCAGCAGTTCTGACTCCCCTGCAGAGTCCTTCTGTAAATCCTTCAGCAGCCTACTGCAGGTGTTCTAGTAGGTGACAGTGGAGGTTTTTATACTGCAGAGCTGTTTGCTGCTGTTTGAGGTGCCCCTGTCTTAAGCCATTTCTTAGCACTTGACTTTGTGAACAGTGTGACAGACCAGTGTGCTGCTTCTTAGCAGCCTAACCCGCTTATTTTGGTTTGTTTAAAGCCTATTATGTTTCTGGAACACTAAGATTAATTATAAATACTTAAAAACTAATTGTATGCTGCATCAGTCTGATTTTTATGGCTATACTCAGTCTTGTAAGATTTTACTATATGCTTTTTTAAGAAAACCTTTCCTAATCTTGGAAGCATATAGCTTGGTGCAGGGAATGGTGCACGGTGCCTCTGCGCTCTCCAAACGCTGGCTGGAAACAGTCGGGTTTGTGTTTGAGTAACACGGAATCCTGCCACTGAATCACAGCACACATGAACCAAGGAGCAAAGTGCAGCTGTACATTGGTTCTCAGTTCAGCGTTTGAGACGTTTATGCGGCTCTGATGTAGTGAAAGGAGGGCAACATCCAAGTTAAAACAAGAGCATTTGCCGCGGGGGCATCAGAAGGCTCTGGGGAACACCGAAAACCCTCTCAGTGTATTTTGTGGGCCACTTCTTTCACTTCTTTCAGCAATGCCTAATATTTGGTGTTCACTCACGACCCTGTGCCCTGCATGCTGCCTGTTGTAGTGTCCTTATATCAGACTGTACATTTATATACATTTTTAGCACTGGTTCTTCAGTAATTCTCTTCTTTTTTTAACAACTAGGGCAAACCTCCTTACGCTGCTTCAGCAGAAGAAGTAGCCAAAGAACTTAAGTCAAAATCCGAGGAATCTAAATCCTCACTTGTGTCTTCAGATGGATCCCTGGCTGAAAATGGAGTTGTGACTGAGGAAAAACCAGCTTCCCAGATGAATGGGAATACAGGAGACATCAGGGCTTCCAATCAGTCTGAAAGTGCCTTGAGTAATGACTCTAAAATGTGCAATACGAATCCTCACTTAAATGCACTAAATGCAGACAGTGTTTGCCATAAAGATGATGCTCTTGAGGCCACTGTCTTAAAAAAAGAAGAGTAAACTTATTTTTTATAGAGGGTGAAGGATGTTGGGAAGGGTCAGGATTAGGAATATCTGGAAAGAAAGAGAGCCTACAGTTACGTACATTTTTTCCTTTCCGTAAGAGAAAAATGAGGACTTTGGAAATTCGGATCCCTCTTTGATGTCAGAGATTTAAACAACACATGTTTTTTTTTTTAGTTTTAACCAGTTGTAGTCAAAATGCTACAATAAAACAAAAAAAAAAAAAAAGAAAAAAAAAGAAAAAAAAAAAAGAGAATGAAGAGCATTTGACTCCCGCACTTAAAATGAAGTATACATAAAGTTTAAACTGGTTATGACAAAAGCTTGTAGTTTTGTTTTTTGAAATATAAAGAAAACAAATTTTGGCAGTCTTTAAGTATATATAGCTTAAAACTATAATTTTTAGTACTTGGCACCATATGTATGCCATTATATTTGATTTTGCATTACTGTGTCACAATAAAGCTTTCTTTAAGGCTTTGATTTCATGATTATGGGGGGAAAAAGGCACAACCACAGTTTTTTCTTTCTGAAATCTCATCACCGTTGCCGTGGTTCTTTTGTGTTAAAAATGTGCAAACTCTCGAAACTACCAATTCTCAGTAACACTGCAGTTCTGCTGAGTTCAATAGACATCATACATACGTTACGAGCGAGTTAAACGGAGACAAACTTGAAATCATAGAAGATGCAAACGACCTTTCAAAACAAACACAATGTGTTGGGAAACTTTTTGTGACTAATACCATGCATCCGTGATCAATGAACTATGTGGTTTTGAATCAGACGTAGACCATTAGTACTACTATTTGAGCTAAACTTCTGCATGGTTCATGATTTTTAAAGTGTGTAGTTAATATTATGCATGTTATTGTCCTCTTTCTTCCATTCTTACAAGTACTGTGCCCATTTGCAAAACAAAAAAAGCTAATAATCAGTAATAGTCCTATAAAAGATGTTAACTATGTTTAGTCATTGACTGATCTTGCTCTAACCTTAAAATTTTGTGATTATTGACCTCTGTTGCATTTATTCTAAAACTTTAAAAAAAAAAATTATCTAGCCGTTTTGAATATCAACGTTACCCTGGTGTACTCATTGCTGTATGCATTATTGTTCTCTGTTGCTGTTTTATGCCTTCATATTAGCAAATATGAAATTCTGTGAAAAACAAAAAAAAAAAAAACGCTTTGATCTTCAAAAAAAAAGTACCCCCCTTCTGTAGCAGGAAACAAATGGCTTGTTCTTGAGAACTTTCCCATCAAGAATTTAGTATAAGCAAATATACCTGTATCATTTTGATGTTTTTGTTAGTGTTTCCAAACTTAATGTACTTCAAAATCAGAATCATTTCTTTATATTCGTTTTCATATAATTCTCCTGATGCTCTTCATCACACATTAGTGATCAGAAATGAGGTGTAATTCCCCATTCCCTGCCCGCCAGAGCTAAGTAGGTATCTTAATGTAAGTTGAAGGGAGTTCTGCCCCAACTCATGGATTGTGCAAGAATGAACTACTGTTGGGTTTGGCTGGTTGTAGATGGATTGTGGTGTGGTGTCTTTGAAGGCTATTGAATGCAACTTACAGTGCTTAATAAAAATCTTTATTCTTTTAGTATAAAATACTGTATGCCTTTTTTGTCAAGTATTTTTTTAATCAACATGTAAATAAAAGTTTTTCCTACGCCCAAGTCAAGTGGTTGAGTTGCCAGGATCTCTGGTGTCCCCCAAAAAGGCGGGGGGGAAGCACAGCCTTTGTTGTGGCTGCCCCTGGATCCCTGGCAGTGTCCCAGGCCAGGGTGGACGCTGGGGCTGGAGCAGCCTGGGACAGGGGAAGGTGTCCCTGCCAGGGCAGGGCTGGCACTGGGTGGGCTTCAAGGTCCCTTCAACCCAAGCCATTCTGGGATTCTGCGATTCACTCTCTGCTGGGGGACACCACACCTGGTGGGAGTCACGCCCTGGCTTTGCTGGTGCGTGCAGCTCCTTTAGACGTCACCTTTAAACGTCAGATGGTTGAAGAGATGCAAATAAGGCAGAAATAACGGGGACACTTGTTTAAAGAAAACAACCGCAGGTGCTCACAGGGATTGATGGGGGTGGGCCGTGGCTCTCCAGAGCCGGGACGCAGTGAGTGTTACACAGGATCCACCTGACGGAACACGAGGAGCTGCAGATTTACACCTTGGTGTAACTGGGGCGCTTTCTCCCCCGCCGTGCCGGTCCCTCGGTGCCCTCAGCCGCGTTAGCGCCAGCCCGGCCCGGGCCGTGAGCGGCGGGCACGGCTCCCCGTGCCCTGCCCACAGCACGGCTGTGCTCCCGCAGGGGACAGCGATCCGCCCCCTCCTTCCTCGGCCGGATCCCCTGCAGCACCCGCGAGGGGCCGCTCCCTGCCCTCCCCGCTCCGTCGGGCCGGGGGAAGGCAGCGCGGGCGGCCCGGCCCGGTTTTGTTCCCGGCTCCCGCCCGCGAGGCGGTGCCCGGGCAGCGGGGCACGGAGGCCTCTCCATTGCCATCCCCATTGCCATCCCGTAAATCCCATCCCGTAAATCCCATCCCCGCCGCGGCCTGCTCCGCCTCTTCCTGCGCGGGGCCGGCCGGGGGAGGCGGGGCCGGGCCGGGAGCGCCGCCGCCGCCGGGGCCGCGCCGGGCCGCGTTTGGGGGCCCTGAGGGGCCCTGGGGAGCCCTGCCCGCGGCCGGGGCCGTTCTCCCTCTCAGTGAGCGCCTCTGGTGACCCCCGGCCGGAGCCCCAGCCAGCGCGCAGCCGGGAGGGGGAATGGGGAGTGGGGAAGAATGGGACGTGCAGCCATCGCTCCCGCGCTGGGACGAGATGAGGATGAGGCCGTGGCACGTCCTCCGGTGCTGCCGGGGCCCAGGAGCCCCGTTAATTCTCCAGCCCCGCAGTTATCCGGCCCCGTGGCAGTAGCGGTGGTGGCGGGAGCCTGTGTGATCCTGTGTGATCCTGTGTGATCCTGTGGATCGCACCCAGAGCTGTGCGGTGAATCCAGCCGAGGACAGGCGGGTCCCACCCACTGGACAGAAATAGGATGAAGTGTGACCGTGTAGGATCCCAGAAGATAATAGTGTGTGTGTCTCAAGCACCGATAGCTGGGTGGCTGTCGAGCCAATCAAGGACTGCTGGTAATAACACCCCATTGGAAAAGAACGAGATGTGGCTGGAGAAGGGGTCATGGAGAGGGAGGGCAGCACTTTTCTGAGACAAACGTCCTTGTTCCAGTCTCTGCAGATAAGCACAACACAGCCCAGTGCAAGCACAGGAACGAGGCGGAGGAGTGAGCATCAGCTGTAGGAAGTGATCAAAACCACCCGTGTCCCTTGGAGCCCTCTGCCCCATTTCCAAAAGATCTGAAAGGATGGGATGGGATGGGATGGGATGGGATGGGATGGGATGGGATGGGATGGGATGGGATGGGAGCAGAGGGCTCATCTAACAGTGATTCCACTGTTATCTTACTCTAGTTTCTGGTTCTTAACAGCTCTCAGCACACAGAAAAAGTTCTAAACACTTGTAAAATCTCTTTTACCTGGGAAGTTCCTGGATGCTTTGAATTTGGGAAAGATGATCATTCTGATGCCTGAGGAAGTGGGCTGATCCCCAGCAAGAGACGAAGTAAGTGGGGATCAGCCTGAGGCAGCGATGGGCTCGAGTGTCCCTCCTCTGTGGAGTTTTGGACTAAAGAACGCTCGTGGCCCTGCACAGTGACTCTGTGAGGGGCTCTGGGCCTGTGCTGCTTTTTCCAATCAGGTTAAAAATACATTTTAAAACTCACTTCAAGGTTTCAAATAGCGAACTCTGATCAAATGATATTTTGCTGAGGCACCTGGGCACAGCTCTACTGCTCACCCTCCCCTCCCAAAGGCAGCCAGGATTAAAATGCTTGTGGAGAGCTCAGGACAGTGGGACAACCTCACCCATAAGTTTCTTAATCCACAAATCCCTGTTAAAATGATGAGGAAGATGTCTGAGCTGCCACAAGAGAGCCTCTACATTTCCATGCGGTGTCAGCTCCAGCATCCTCCAGCACAACTACCGATGGCCCAGCGGACTGTGGCGCTTGGCAGTATCCATAAAAACATGGACACTGTAAAAACAGGAGTAAAACCACAGACACACCATTCTGCTGCTCGGTAGGGCATCACCTGAGGGCCAGCGATGGACAATGGAGAGCTGGACATGATTCCAGCCCCTAGGATCACCTAATCCTAACCCTGCCGCCCTTTGTGGTGAGCCCCAAAGCTGCAGGGCTTTCAGAGGGTTGGCTCACCCCCTGCAGCAGCTGGGACACGGTAACACTGGAATTCGGGTGGTGCCTTGAAAATAAAGCTACTTGCATGGAGACGCTCGTGGGACTGAGGAAAGGTGATGAGAAAAATTCCTCACAGTGATACGGGTTGGGTGAGCAGAGCCCACAAACAACTGGGAGAGGGAATATGGGCACAGAAAGGTGTGGAGGAGCTGCTTCAGGGAGCAGTCATTTTGTTTGGAAAAGGCCTCCAAATCATGGATCCACCTGCTGCTTCCATGCTCCGTAGGGTGACAACACTGCTTTCAGAGAGAGGGGGCCAGTGTGTTGGGTGGGCAGAGGCACGGAGCCCAGTGTCCTTGGGACCGTCCTGTACCAAAGGACAGCCCGTCTCTGGGGGCTCGTTTCAACCCTCAGCTGAGTGGTGCTGTGAGATGTCCTTGGCATCGAGGGGCAGTGTAAAGGTGTGTGCAGCTCTGGTGGCTCCCAAGCTGTTCTGCCCCATCCTGCCTTACTCCCAGGACCTGCTCTTTTACCTTCTGGCTGAAGCTCTGAACCGTTAAAGCCATGACCAATAGATTTAAAGAGGGCTGGTTTTAGGGGGCAGGTTTTCACATGGTGCATTGTGGTGAAGGAAACAGGTCCCTTGGTACCCTTTGAGGCACTCAAAAGCACTGAGTGACGGTCAGGGACGCAGGTCTGGGGCCTCCCCCTGTGCTGCTGCACTTCCAGCGGTGTCAGAGGCCACCTGTGGCGGGGCTGAGCGTGTCACTCCCACACAGCCCTGTGCGTGACGGTCCTGCCCGTGGCACATGCCTGCAGTGGGGGCAGGGGGAATGATCCTGACAGCCCCTCTCCAGCCATCCAACAACAGCTGCCTCTCCCTACAAAAACTTGAAACTGAAGTTTTTTGGCTTCATGGATCACCCTAGTCCTCCACAGGTGATTCTGAGGATTTTTGCAGACAGATGAAAAATGTCTGAGAAATGTCAGTTTTAGTTTTTTGCTCAAAGACAACTTTTCTGCCACAACACCAGATGTAACGGATTCAAAATGCTGAATCCGTCGTAGCAGAATTAGAATCCCACCTTAGCTGGGAGGCCCTTTGTGAGCACTCAGTGGGAAGCTCTCGCTCCTCAGGGAACAGTGCCGCTGGCCTTTGAGCGCTCTGGGAATAGGGGCCGTTCCCAAAGCCCCCAGCCCGTTTGTGTAAGCCCTGTCAGAGCCTTGGTGTGGCAGGGCAGCAGGGTTGTGTGTCCTCAGCCCCGGCTCACACCCCGCCGTTGCTCTTTGGCCTCTGGGCGGGAGGGATGTGCCGTGCCGGGGTACAGGCAGTGCCTCGGTGTCCCCCACGGCCCATAGGCTGCTGTGATCCGGTTCGCGGCGGCACAAGGTGTTTATTACCGTCCCCTTGGTGTCACAGCAGGGAAAGGGCTGCTGTGAGCAGAGGTGGTGACTTTAAAAGCAGAAATCGTACAAATAGAGAATCAAAGGGCGCTTTGAGCCGGAGGCGACCTTCCCACCCCCAGCAAACCCCCCAGGCGGTCAAACCCCCAGTAAGATCATGTTACCCAATAGAAAAAAGCTCCTTCTTTCGGGTTCTTCGGATGCGAGCCAGCCGCGGTGCGGTTTTCTGGCTGCCCCCACCCGCCCGCCCAGCCGGGCGTTGTTCGCGCCGCTCGCCCCGCACTCGCGGCCGCTTCTCCGGGTTTCCTCGGCCTCGGGGCGGCCCGGAGCGCCCCGCTCCCCGCGGGGGCTGCGCCCCGCCCGCCGCCGCGGACACCCCCGGACGCCCCGAGCGGGGTCCCCGCGTTCCCGCAGCCCCCGAGCTCTCTCCGCTCCCGGTTCCCCCCGCACCGCCCCCCGGGCCCCCCCGGCGGGGCGGGCGGGGGCGCTCGGGCTGGGCAGCTCCCTCCCGGCAGGCGGGGGTTAACAAAAACACGCGTTTTTCCGCCGAGCCCCCGCCGCGCCCCGGCCCCGACCGGGGAGCCCCGCTCGGCCGCGCTCCGCTCCGCCCGGCCCCGCTCGGCCCCGCTCCCTCCGGGCTGACGCAAGGCCGGGCCCGCCGGGGAGGCCGCGCCGGGCTGTCACCAGGGGGCACCGCCGCGATCGCCGAGCGCCGGGAATCACCATCCCGGAGGGACAACAACAACAACAACAACAGAGAGCCCCGGCCCGCGGCGCCGGCGGGCGGCGGGACCCGGCCATGGCCCCCGGCTCCGGGCAGCGCTTCCCCGTCCTCCGGCACCGCTCGCCCGCCCCTCTGGAGCCCTAAACCCGCTATCGCGGTTTCGTGGCGTTTTTTTTTTTATTATTTCGCATTATTTCTGTGGTTTTTTTCTTTTTTTCCGCGCTCCCCTTCCTCCCCCGTGCCTCCCCCCTCGGCCCCGCCGCGCTCCGCTCCGCTCGGCCGGGCGGGCGGGCGGGCGGGCGGCCGCGAGCGGAGCGGAGCGGAGCGGATCGGCGCGAACATGGCGACGGTGCCCGTCTATTGCATCTGCCGGCTGCCCTACGACGTGACCCGCTTCATGATCGAGTGCGACGCCTGCAAGGACTGGTTCCACGGCAGGTAACGCACCGCGCCCGGCACCCCGGCCCCGGCCCCCGGTGCCGCCCCCGGTGCCGCCGCCGCCGCGCTCCCTCCCGCAGGCCTTCCCGGAGCGGGGAAGGAGGAGCCGCGCTCCCCGGCGCCGCTCCCGCGCTCCCCGCGCGTCCGTTTTGTGCGTTCGGCGGCTCCGGGGCCGGCTTCCCGACACAAAGCTGCTCCCCCCGCGCTGACACCGGAGCGCCGGGGCGGCGGGGGCCATTGTGCGCGCCCGGGGAGGGGATGGGGCCGCCCGCCCGCGGCTCCGCGCCGCTTCCCTGCCGGAGCCGGAGCCGGGCCCGGGGCGGGGAGCGCGGGGCCGCGGCGGCGGCGGCGGGGCTCGGCCGCGCTGTCAGCGGGCTCGGGCCCCGCGCCTCGGCCTCCCGCCCGGGCAGGGCTCGGGCACCTCGGCCGCGGCGCGTTGGCCGGTGACAGGGCGGCCGCGGCCGGGCAGGGCCGGGGGGCTGCGGGGAGCGCCCGCCCGGGCAGTCCCCGGGCGCCGGGGCCGGGGGGAGCGGGGCGGGGGGAGCCCTCGCTGGCGCAGCGCCCGCCCCGGCGGGCAGCCCTGGGGACACCGGGGACCCCCGGCCCTGCCGAAAGCGGGGCCTGCCGCGGCGGGGCCGCGGGCAGGGGAGCGGCGGGGAGGCCGGGCCGGGCGGAGGACTCGGCTTTTCGGCCCCTTTCTCCCCAAAGCGCCTCCCGGCGCGCAGACAATGGGCGGCCGCGGCGGAGTTGGGGCGGGCGGCGGAACTTCGGCGGCGCCCGATGCGATGGGGGCGAGGGCGGCGACGGGACCGAGAGCCTCCACAGCCGCCGCACCGCCCGGGCAGCCGTGCCGGGGAAGGGGGTCACCGGGGGAAGGGGGTACACGCGGGGACAGACCCCCGACAGGACCCCTCGCTCCCTTCGGATGTGACGGAGGAGGAGGAGGATGGAGTGTCAGCGGCATCGCAGCAATTCCCCGGGAGTGACCGAAATGTAAAAAGTGCAATTGAAATCAGGTAAATCACCTGGATGAGCGCTTTTTACGCCAGGGCTCCGGTCAGGTTAGGCTGCGGCTCTTTGGTCGGAACCAGCGCCCAGCAGCGTCTCCGAGCAGCTGGCGGAGCGGCGCAGGCGAGAGGCTCTGCCCGGGCGGGCCCTGGGGCACCCGCGGCTCTCGGTGCGCGGAATCAGCCCTCCGAGGCGCTTTGCCGTGGAGCAGGAATGGTCTCGCCGTTTATTTTAGAAGCTGTGTGGGAACAGGAAGGGGAGAGAGGAAGAGCCGGTCCCGGGGGCAGCGCTGGCAGAAGGGGGCTCCGCACGCGTGTCCCGGACGGGAGGCTGGCAGCACCCGCGCCGGCCCCTGCCAGGGAGGGCTCGGCACAGACGGTGAGCTGGGGCTGGAGAGAAGCCCCGAGCGTGTGCACTTGAAACTTAGAGACCTTAAGGACATGGGAAAATGGAGATTTTCCGGCAAAGTAAGGACGGAGTGGATTCCTGGAGCGTGAACGGCGAAAGGAGCTGAGGTGCCTGCACGGGATGGAGAATTTCCATTGAAACTTACCAAGAGAGGCTGCTTGTAGCTGGTCCAGCAAACGACCGCGTTGCGGGCAGCCCGGGGTCAATGGCACGAGGAAAGGTGTTTAATTTTGTGGCAAAAGGGGCGCAATTGATTTGTAGCGCTGCTGGGGAGGGTCTGTACCTTTTTTCCTTAGCTTACGGTAGTGCCCAGAGATTGATTCTAGAGAAAGAAAACTGAGCAGGAGTTCACTGCTCACAGTGTCAAAACCTGAGATGATCGTATCAGAGAAGTTCCTGGAGTATTAGGAGCAAACAGCTCCTAATAATAATAGTGTCTATGACACTGTTTGCTTTCTTGGTAATTTACAAGCAAATAAATAGGAAAAAAAAAACCAAAAAACCAAAAAAACAACCAGGATTTAGTTGTCGTGTCGGTCCTGGGCGCTCAAAGAGCCGATGTTTGTGTTTATACGGAACTGCAACAAAAATATTCAATGTTATATAGCACTGCAACCAAAAATACAATGTTACATAGGTGCGGCAACCAAACACGAGCCAGCGTGCCAAGCTGAGCCGTGCTCAGGAGGCTTGCCCGGTGTTTGATCATACTTCTGCTTCTTTTTAACATCATGTACAGTGTGCAATTCAGAAAAAAAAAAAAAGGTCATTTCTGGCTTGGTCTTGTAGAAACAGTTCAGTTGTTTTCATGCTTCCCTTCTGACAGGGGTTCCCAAATATTTAAAAGGAATATTTTTCATGGGTTTATCCCTGCAGCAGTCACAGTCTCCCTTTCATCTGAGGCTGGGCAACATCTCTGTGGCAACTTCAGCAATTCTGATGGCAAACTGATATTTTCAAGGTATCTAAAGTGTGTTAAACGTATGTAATGTAGTTTAGAAGCTGGCCACGGCAATGGAGCCCTCTCCACTTAAGGGACAAATGCACTGGGGACCTCGGACGCTGCTGACCGTGTGTGCTGAGCCAGGGAGCTGCTGGTGTGTCCACAGAACCTGTGACTCCTCGTGAGGTTTGATCATTCCTGTTCCCTGTTTGCCCGAGCTGCTCTGGACAAGGAGCTTCCAGCCATGTGGACAGGATAGAGGTGATCCTAGGGGCAAAGGACAATAGTGCCCAAGTGGGCTCGGGGCTGTTTGAGTCCTCTTCGTGTGCAGGTGGTGTGTTCTTTGGTGGCTCTTTGGGCTGATGCAGTCCCACACAGCCCAGTGCTGTGCCCTCAGCAGCCACCTTGGTGCTCTGTGGCTTCCTGGCTCCTCTCCCCTCGGATCCCACCCCAAGGAGCAGTCCTGGTGTTGTTCTGCCCGGTACCAGGTCTGCAGGCAGCAGGGACAGATGGGCTGAGGGCACTGTGCATGGGAGGTGGCTCTGTGAGGAGGACCAGGAGAGGAGGAGGAAGAGGGAGTGGTCTTGATGTGTGAAGAAGCTGAGACTCAGCAGGTGCCATGGGTCACTGCTGCCTCAAGGGTAGGCCTGGCTGGACAGAAAGATTGGTGCCAGCTGTGCCAGCCATGTGCTGCTGGGGCACAGGGGTGTGGCTGTGGGACAGGGGGCTCAGCTGTGTGGGGTGAGGAGCTCTGCCTTCTCCTCAGCTTGCAGGGGATGCTGCTGGTGGCACTGTGCTGCCCCACATCTCTCCATCCCCCTGTTCCTGGGAGCAGGGACACCCTCCATCCCCCATTCCTGGGAGCAGGGACACCCTCCATCCCCCGTTCCTGGGAGCAGGGACACCCTCCATCCCCCGTTCCTGGGAGCAGGGACACCCTCCATCTGGTTCCTGGGAGCAGGGACACCCTCCATCCCCTGTTCCTGGGAGCAGGGACACCCTCCATCCCCCCATTCCTAGGAGCAGGGATGACTTGCTGGCAAGCTGCTGGGGGCTGGACAAAGCCACACATGATGACAGATCTCCGAGTGCCCCATCTGCAATGGAAACTTTACAGAACCTCGTACCCAAGATGAGCCTTTTTGTACCAGTTTGTTCAACTAGAAATCTGTATGGGGTTACTCCTTACAGCTGGAGGTAAATTATTCATTTTCTCTGCAGTATTTTGTTACCTGTTCTCATAACCTGCACCTGGTGCTGTAGGGTGGGATTGTGCTTGCTAAATGAAATAACAAGTATTGATTTTATTACCTCATGTATATTTAAACTTTGAGCCTTCTTGCTCCAGGCTAGCAGTGGTCAATAACTTAGTAAAAGGTTTAGTTACCTACAAGCAGCTCGTGCAGTTATCAGAGCAGCCTGAAGTGACGGTGGGAGTTCCCCAGGATGCCCTGGCACCCAGCATGAACGTGGCTGGGTTGAGAAAAGCACTCCTCTGTTACGCTGCAAAGATAAACCCCGTGTGTGGGCAGATTTTATGCTCATGATGGAGCATTCAGCATTTTCCCTATCACAAGCAGGTCTGGTTTTACACGGCAGCATTTAGTTCCACTCTTCTACCCAGCGTATCACTAGCTATGGGCAAATTTGGAAATTTGGGTAAAATTTGAAGGTGAGGATAATCCTAAATCCTGGAGTGCTATTTGTTTTGGTTTTATCATGGCAGAGGGAATCCCTGAGGTTAATTGTGCGGTGCCTAGAATGATTTCCTTTCATGTGCTGAGTTCAGATAGGACCGAGGTGTGAAAGTTTTAAAAATAACTAAAAATTTCAGGTTATTTCAGTTTTTCCTGAAGAGTTAATTGACATGACAGGCTCAGTTTTCCTGGGAGCCTGCCCACAACAGGTGTCATGAAGGAGCCATGCTAATGCCTGTGCCAGGATGCTTTAGAAAATCCAAGTCTAGGTAATACCGAGAGTGGACAGTGGTGTGGAAAACCTACATGAGCATTGCCTGCTGGTACCTGAGAGCCAATATAGATCACAGAAGACTTCTTATATGTAAAGATTCTTCTAGTTCTAGAAGGTTTTACTCATATTTTACCTCTGAAAGGATAAAATGTTGGAAATATTAAACACAATTTATGTTTAATTAAAAAAAAAAAAAAAAAAAGAGAGAGAGAGAGAGAAAATCCTGTGGTTGTATGAGTACTCTCCAGCATCCCAAGCCTTTGGCTGCACAGTTTTGTGAGCACCCTTGTGGGCACCTAGGTACCTGTTGAGTTCAGCACTAGAGGGATGGCAGCCTTAACACGGCACAACAAAGAAATGAGTTCTGCAAGCAAAGGGGAAATATTTCCTTAGTGCTGAATAGCTCCGTAATAAAGAAAATGGGTAAAGATGCCTTGACAGAAATTATTGAAGGAATGTGGCTTCATGTGGGGAGATACTGCTGAGGAGAAAGTGTTATACAATCACTATAAGGCTTCCCCAAACCCAGAGGCCACCATCTTTAATACTACCTTAATGTATTTTCTTCTTTCTGAGCAACAGAAATTTTGTAGTAGCAGTGTAGTATATCCTCACTGAAAACTGAGAGTGTTCTCCTTGCCCAGAGAGCCCTCTCCTCTGTGGGGCCAGCCCCTTCTTGTGTGGCAGCCTGTAGGTCTACAGTTCTCAGAATATTTCATTAAATATTTCATTAAATATCTGTAGAGGTGCTGGAGCCTTGTTTGTGCTACAGGTGAGCTGCCGCTTTGGAATCACGTGGGTTTTTCATAGTGACCATGTTGTGCATCTTATCAGCGACTGATAACGCTGTAACGTGGGTGTACATTAGCAAACCTGACACTGCCTGGCTGATACCAACAGTGATTCCTTTCCAGAGTTTTCTCTGAAAAAAAATGAGCCCGTTCACAGTTTGTTTTATGGACTTTATGGGTGGCTGTTTTGGGATGTTACCTGGCTGTTGCATCCAAATACCTCTGGCAGACAGTACAATGGCAATAGCAACGTCCTTGGCAAATCTCAGCAGGTCTCATGCAGATTTTTCCCGTGGTGTTGGTCCCTCACCCCGTGTGGGGGCTGAGCACCTCTCCCCCTCAGAAGGGCACTCCCTGAGGGACGGGGGTGTCCTGGGGGCCGTGGGCTCTGGTAGCGTGGTGTGAGCAGGCTGCAGCATCCTGAGGAAATGGCTTCCAGTTGTGCCAGGGGAAGTTTAGATTGGATACTGCGGAAAATTTCTGCATCAAAAGGGCTGTCACCCCTGGCACAGGCTGTGCAGGACAGCAGTGGAGTCACCACCCCTGGATGGATTTAAGAAGGTGTGGAGGGGGACATGGGTTGGTGGTGCACTTGGCAGTGCTGAGGGCATGCTGGACCTGCTGATTTTAGGGATCTTTTCCACCCCAAAGGATTCTGTGGTTCAGCCATCTCTGGCTCCGTTCTGTGCTCGGTGCTCTCCAGCACTGGGGCCACAGCCGGGGTGCCAGGGATGAACATTCTCTCTGGGTCTTGGAGAGTGCAAATCCCTCCTCGTTGCAGCTTCCCGGGCCTTTGGAGGAGCTGTTGGAAGAGGCTGACAACACGTGCAGGGCTCCCAGCCAGCAGCCCAGGGAGGAGTTCCTTCTTTTCCTCTCAGGCACATCCCCAAAACCTGGCGGTGCTGCTCCTCCAGGAGAGGCCAGGGCTCAGCCCCGTGCCTACAGGCAGAGCAGGAGGAGGACACTGAGTCTCCCTGGGTGTCACTGTGCTGAGCTTCCAGCTAACCAGGATAGGCTTCTGCTGGGACATTCAGCAATTCGTAGTGCTTCATCCATTAGTTTTAGCAAGTAGTCGAGACAAGCAGAAAGTTAAGCAATAGTGTATTTTGACAGGAAAAAAATAAACCAGAATTGCAGAAACAAAGATATTTTTAAATTTCCTGTTTGCAATTGTCAACCCAGTAATCTGGAACTATGTGAGAGCTGCCTTATTGTTTTTATGGAATTGCTCATGGATTTCATTGTGTTTTCCTCTTTTAGCAAAATACACGGTACATTTACTCTCAGAAACAGCATTTTGCATCATCTGGCAGACTGGAAGGATGTAACAAGTGAAAAAAAAATTGAAATATTTCTGCTGGATATCAGTAGCTGTGATTTTTTGTTAAATCTCCATTTTTTGCTGTTAACATCTCAATGGAAGGGAATGGAAAAGTGAGAATTGGCAGGAATGCTGTTCCTGTGCCATATGTGCCGTGTCCCTCGTGTCAGCAGCACACCGAACAGCCAGGGATCATGGCGCAGGAGCACAGTCCCCACAGCCAGGTTGTAAGTGAGATTTAAAGCCTTTATTGAGCATCTCAGCAGAGCCTCGAGGTCAGGGCACTGGGGGAAGCAAAAGGGCTCCCAGTGTCTCCTGGATCACTGTACCATCCACCTGGGATTTCCTCTCCATTCCTGGCCACCAAATACCCTGAAATACAGTTGCAGCTGTTACCAAGGAATGTGGAGGGTATCTAAGGTACTCTTCATTTGTTTAGCCAAAAGGAGAAGTTTGTTGGCCAGGAGCAGCAGCACTGGAACCCCCAGCTCCTTACAGGCCACGGGGACAGCATATGAGCAGCGCACGAGCTCCTTCACACCCCAGAAGTGTTTCCCAGGGAGCTAAAGAGGAGTCACCTGGAGCGACCTCCTCACCGAGGAGTCCTCCTGGACGCCAAATGTCATTGAGCAAAGAATGGTGAGCACGTGGGGCTGCTGAGTCTTTTGCTCCATGGTCACTGCAGAAATCCGAGTCACAGAGGTGCCACCAGAAGCCACCAGAAGCGCCCAGGTGGTCCAGGGTCACCTCTGGTCAGCTTCTGCTCTCTCATCCCCACTCCTGGGCAGGGAACACTGATGGTGCTACTCTGCAGCTGGTCGCTGATAAGGGATTCCTCATTCCAAAGAATTGACTAATTCCTGCTCTGCTTTTGCCTCCCAGTGAAACATCACCAGTGAAAAGTGTAAAGGTGGGCAGAGCATGTTAAAGGGTGTGGGAAAAGGTGAGAATGCCATTTGCTTACAGGGCAACATGGGGCTTGCTCTAAAAAGGGTGGATTTGCTCTTGTTGAGGTGGCTGAGGAGATCTTAAAAACTCAGATGTGTTCTGAGAAGATCCTGTGAATTCACAGCTTCTCCTGCCAGAGTGGTTCTTGGCAGTATTCGGAACTCTTATCCACCGACCCTTCTGCAGCAGGACAAACACAGTGGCCAAATGAAAGCGCAGCTGTTCTTGAGGGAAAGTCAACAAATTCACTAATGAGTTGTCCCAATGGTTTATTAGTTCATTATTGGAAAAAAAACATGTATATTTCCAATCCGAGTTTGCTTATTTCCAGTTTCCGAGTGCTGTATTATGGCATTAGTGAAGAGCCTCTTTCTCACTGAGGTGTTTCTATCAATGTTTTGATGTGCTTCTGCTCAAGTCATCTTCTTAAATTGTGAGATGATAAAATTGTGCATCTGGGTTTGGCTGAAATAGTAGAACATTTCTTCTACAGTCCAAGAAATACTCTTCATTTTATAGTTCTATACAGAGACCTTTTAACTTTTGACCACGTTTCAGTGAATATTTTTCCCATCTCTTCTACTCCACGTTCAGGTTTCCCTTTTCCTTTGTTTATATTTGCAGTAACTTATCAGACAAATGTTGGTTATCTGCATTAAACTCGTAAGGGAGCCAGATATGGCTGTACTGGTTTTGAAATTGCATTTCAATTGAAATTGCAAGCAGCCTGGTTTTGAAATTGCATTTCTACCTTTGGAACTGGCTCACGAATCACAGCAGAAGGCCTCAGCCTTGTTCTGAGCTGGAGCAAGAAAAAACCTCTCCAGTCTGCTGACCTAGCACTGATAAGTCAAAGAGCTGAAGGACCAAGGAAAGCAGAAACACGTAGCAGTCCCTCCAAAGAAAATCTTAGACTGTTGGGACTGTGCCAGCGTTCATCCTGGTGGAATCACGGCACACCAGCTCCTGCTGAGGGACGTCCTCCCGCAGCGCTGTCCTTCCAGCACCCACGGGAGCAGGCTGCACACTCAGCCCAGGGCAGCAGCTCGTCGTGCACAGAGCCCTCACTGCCTGCACCGCTGCACCGCCTGCACAGCTGCACCACTGCACCGCCAGCACAGCCTGCACTGCTGCACAGCTGCACCACTGCACTGCCAGCACAGCCTGCACCACTGCACCACCAGCACAGCCTGCACTGCCAGCACAGCTGCACCACTGCACTGCCAGCACAGCCTGCACCACTGCACTGCCAGCACAGCCTGCACCGCTGCACTGCCAGCACAGCCTGCACTGCCAGCACAGCCTGCACGGCCAGCACAGCCTGCACGGCCAGCACAGCCTGCACCACTGCACTGCCAGCACAGCCTGCACCACTGCACCGCCAGCACAGCCTGCACTGCTGCACAGCTGCACCACTGCACTGCCAGCACAGCCTGCACCACTGCACTGCCATCACAGCCTGCACCGCCAGCACAGCCTGCACTGCTGCACAGCTGCACCACTGCATCACCAGCACAGCTGCACCACTGCACCACCAGCACAGCCTGCACCACTGCACTGCCAGCACAGCCTGCACCGCTGCACTGCCATCACAGCCTGCACGGCCAGCACAGCCTGCACCACTGCACGGCCAGCACAGCCTGCACCACTGCACCGCCAGCACAGCCTGCACTGCTGCACCGCCAGCACAGCCTGCACTGCTGCACCGCCAGCACAGCCTGCACTGCTGCACCGCCAGCACAGCCTGCACTGCTGCACAGCTGCACCACTGCACCGCCAGCACAGCCTGCACCGCCAGCACAGCCTGCACTGCTGCACAGCTGCACCACTGCATCACCAGCACAGCTGCACCACTGCACCACCAGCACAGCCTGCACCGCTGCACTGCCTGCACTGCTGCACCTCTGCACCGCCAGCACAGCCTGCACCACTGCACCACCAGCACAGCTGCACCACTGCACCGCCAGCACAGCCTGCACTGCTGCACCGCCAGCACAGCCTGCACTGCTGCACAGCTGCACCACTGCACCGCCAGCACAGCCTGCACTGCTGCACAGCTGCACCACTGCACCGCCAGCACAGCCTGCACCGCTGCACCGCCAGCACAGCCTGCACCACTGCACCACCAGCACAGCCTGCACCGCTGCACTGCCATCACAGCCTGCACCGCCAGCACAGCCTGCACCGCCAGCACAGCCTGCACCGCCAGCACAGCCTGCACCGCTGCACGGCCAGCACAGCCTGCACCGCCAGCACAGCCTGCACCGCTGCACTGCCAGCACAGCCTGCACCACTGCACCACCAGCACAGCCTGCACCGCTGCACGGCCAGCACAGCCTGCACTGCTGCACTGCCAGCACAGCCTGCACTGCTGCACAGCTGCACCACTGCACGGCCAGCACAGCCTGCACCACTGCACTGCCATCACAGCCTGCACCACTGCACGGCCAGCACAGCCTGCACCACTGCACTGCCATCACAGCCTGCACCACTGCACGGCCAGCACAGCCTGCACGGCCAGCACAGCCTGCACCACTGCACTGCCATCACAGCCTGCACCACTGCACCGCCAGCACAGCCTGCACCACTGCACTGCCATCACAGCCTGCACCGCCAGCACAGCCTGCACGGCCAGCACAGCCTGCACTGCTGCACCGCCAGCACAGCCTGCACCGCTGCACGGCCAGCACAGCCTGCACCGCCAGCACAGCCTGCACCGCTGCACTGCCAGCACAGCCTGCACCACTGCACCACCAGCACAGCCTGCACCGCTGCACGGCCAGCACAGCCTGCACCACTGCACTGCCATCACAGCCTGCACCGCCAGCACAGCCTGCACTGCTGCACCGCCGCACCGCCAGCCCCACATGCTGCCGAGGGAACGGGCTCTTGTGATGGATGCAGCAGCGTCCTTAGAAATCAGGGAGTGCTGGAAGGTGTGGGAGTGAAACCGCAGGGGACTATGAGCAATACCAGGGGGCGAAAGGCAGCTGCGGGTGGAAAACTGTTACTATTCCTGATCCTGCTCGTAAATCACAGGCTGGAGGAGACGGTCGGTGCCGGGCGTCAGGACGCTCGGCTCCGGATGGATGGATGGGTGGAGAGGAGAGGGCTCTCAAGGACTTGGATACATTATTTTCCTTCGTTCTTTGGACGCAGAGCTGCACGGGACTGTTACAACTCAGCAAACGCTTCAGGAGTCCCAGCCCCGCTCCTGGCCCCGCCGGGCTGCCCAGGACCCGGCGCCCGCAGCCCTGTCCAGGATTATCAAGGCTTTCTCTCTTTCGACATCACACCAGACTGACCAGACAGCAGCGTGATTTTGCCCAGCCAGCTCCTGTAAAAGGCAGAGAGCTGAGGCTGCCGTGCAGGCGGTTCCTGCTCAGCCCCACGGTGCTATCTCGGTACCCGGGTCGGGGAGCGCTCCCCGCCGGCAGCTGGCGGGGGATGTGCCGAGGTTCCCTTGGTTTGCGGGCTGGGCACAGCCCTCTGCCCGCCGGATGCTGCCGAACAGTGGGAGTTCCGTGTTTCTGAGTCGCCTGTGACGTTCCAGGCTGCGCGGAAAGGGGAGGGTCAGGAAGTGGGTGCTGTGGGTGACTCCGGCAGGGAGGAGACGGTGTGAGGAGCAGTCCTGCACCCGGGGTGGCACTGGGCAGAGTGTTCTGCCCCCGGTCACCGTCTGCGGCTGCCCCGAACTGGTGCTGGCTGCTGCCTAAGTCCCATATACAATTTAAGTCCCTTTTTACAATACTGCTAAATTTTTCCGTGTAAAAAATGCTGAACTGAAGTAGTTGCTGGAATTCAATTACAATCCTATTTGAAAAATGCCCAAAGCTCTGGAATGAGCTGGAGCCGGGGTTGTTCCCTGATGCTTCCAAAGCAAGGGGCTGTAGGAAATGATCTATTCAACACGTCACTTGCAATCAGAACTGCTCTTGCCTGTAGTGTTCAATGATGAACCAAGCCTTAATGTTTTAAAGTTCTCAAACCCAAGCTTTTTCCCAGGAGGCTTTCTGCAGGGAGGGTGGGCAGGTTTTGTTGTTTAATTGGGTTTTTTTGGTTGCTTGGGACTTTTTATTTAGAACAGGCAGAACTGTTGCTTTGTGCTTTGGTGCAAGGAAGTTTTTCAGTTACAAAGCACTCACAAATGTTCTTCAGAATAATTGTTTCTGCTTTTTTGTGGTGTGAGAGTTGGCGAATGGCTTGAGGAAGGAAAACGTGTCAAGGAGGTGTTTCTGAAGAGCCCTTACCCGAGCTTGCCGTGAGTGGGAGCAGAGCCTGTCTGGCTGCCTGCAGTCACAGCCTGAACCTGCCGGCTGCTGCTGCTGCCTTTTCATTGTTCCCTCTGAATTTTGTGTTTCTTTGCGTTCTTGGAGGTCAGAAATCCCTCTCAGGGCAGAACTGATTGCTTTAACTGCAAACCATGCTCATGGGGAGGCTCAGTGGCACTGGCCCGCTGGCATTGCAGGTCCTGCTCCTGCCACAGGGCTTCAGGGGAACAGAAATGTCACAGAAAATGTCACCATCATTTTTAAAGGAAGGATGTTTTGTGGAGCACTTTTAAGGGTTGTCTTGTGGAGCACATCCTGCATGGGCTGGAAGGATTCAGTCAGGGAAGGTTTTCCCTTTGAGAAGAGCAAGGCTGAGCTCTGATCTTGTGTTGATAGTCACAAGCAGTGGAACAGTGAACACTTCATGTCGTGTTTGTGAAAAAACAAGAAAAGTATCTGGAGAAAAAGAGGAAATTTATGGCTTCCCATAGAATCCCAGAATCCTAGAATCATTTGGGTTGGAAGGGACCCTAAGCCTCACCTTGCTGCAGCCTTCTGCCGGGTGCATTGATGCGCAGATGCGTGAATCAGCTGAAGAAAAGAGCACTAAATCAGCACAGCACTGCAATCCCCCCTGCTCACTCACTGCTGGTGGCACTGGGTGGCACTGGGTATTTTATTTGAGCTGTTCCTGCTCCTCTGCAGTTGAAAATTGTGGGTGATTAAGGAGTATGTTGGGGATTCCCTGTCAGTTACCAGGTGGAGCAAATCCTTACGAGTCCGTGCAGGACACCACTTCACTTCATGCAACCCAGTGCCCAGTCTGAATGCCTGATCCCAGGACGCTCGTGTGGTTATTTCCATCCGGGCTTTCCTTCTGAACGCGCGGGTTCTCCTTGTTTCCCTCTGCCCAGGGTGTTTCCCGTCGTTCCCACGCTCACATGCCGGAGCAGTGTCAAAGGACGAGGTGCACCGTCTCCAGCGGCTGCTCTCAGCAGCGGGGCAGTGCTGAGCTCTCCTGGGCTGGCACCGGCACCAGTGACGGTGGAGGAGAGCCGGCTGCAGGGTGGCAGAGCACAGCGTGCGTGTGCACGAACGGAGCCAGTTTGCATCTCGAAATAGGAATAAAATGCGATAAAGCTGGAATTAGGTCATTTGAAAATTGATGTTAATCTTTTGAAAGTGTATTTGAAGTGCTGAAATGAAATAAAGGCACAAGAGTGGGTTATGTTTCTCAACAACAGAGTCAAGAATGGTTTGGAGGTTCTGTTAATAATTTATCATTTTTTAATTGTGTGGTTGTTGGGTTTAATATAGTAAGTTCTTTTTAAATATGATGGTGAAAATAATTCCTGTTCCTTCTCCCTCCTTGTTGTACTGTTGGCTCATGTTGGAGCCTCCCCTGTGGGCGTTGCAGTTGGTTCAGAGCGTTTGCCATGCAAAACAGAGCATGAAAGGTAGCATTGGGGTACTATCAGGATTGCCCTGTGTTTCTATATTTATATATATCTATAAAGAATACATGAACACGGTCCTGTGACTGAAAAGGACAACCAACCATCCATCAGTATTGTTAGTGAGATCTGAGCATGCTTATGCAAATTACAGTGATAAGGTACCTCAGATTTAAACATAAGTTATATAAATGGTTATATAAAGGGGTGTCACAATTAAAGCAAATCAAGCACACGCAGTACCCAGGTTTGTGTTAATGTGTATAAACCCATACATGGATGTATAAGTACACAGGCAGAAGTGCTTGTTGCTGTACAAAGTTAATGATGCCTGGGCTTTGCTGCTGTTTAGCTTGTTTGCCTTTGGCTGTCCTTTAGTCACAGACACACAGTGCTCACCTGCAGCCTGCTCCTGCTCTCCGTGGATGTCACACACAGGGTGAGCAGATCCTTGGTGCGGTCAGGAGGGGCCAGGAGGAACATGAGACTCAAGGGAGTGGTGTTGCTCCAAGCATTGTGGCTTTTGGAGGACAAGTCACAAAATCAAAAATCCCAGAGGGATCCAGGTTGCAGGTGTGAGTGTGTAACAGGCCAGGGTCACAGGAGGTTGGAGAGCTGGGGGTCCTGCACAGCTGATATCACAGCTGTGGTTTTTATCTGCGGTAATGTTCCTGTTGGAGGGAGAAATGCAAGGGCAGGGCAAGGCTGCAGTGAGTTTGTAAGGGTTTTATACAGTGGCTGATCTCCTGGTGTGTACGTGCTCATTTTAAAAGGTAATTCCTAGAACTGCAGCGGGAAAGACAGAAGGGATATGTTTTAGCAAGCAGTGCTTGGTAAACATGGGTTTGTATTGCAGCACAGCTGATCCTGGCTCCTGCTCCTCAGGGCTTGGGTTTAGCCCAGCTTTTGGGGTTCCTTCTGCTGTGGGGCTCTCCTGGGAAGGTGGCCACCCTGCTTGGCCCGTTGTGGGGTGCCATTCCTGAGAGAGATGTTTTAGTCTTCAAATCCTTGGGCCAGCAAAGGAAGGCTGAGGTCCAATCCAGTCGCATTTGCAGTGCTGACTGCTGCCACACTGGGCTGGTGGCTGTCAGGGCTCCCTGGGACCAGTCTGCCATGGGAGTTGGCTCTGTTGGTCGGTGGGGTCTGAATATGTCCTGGCTGGAGGGCTGGCAGTGTCCACCCTCCTCATCCTTCCTGGATGTGTTATATTGAGCCTTGAAATGGAGACCTCGTTCTGTAGGGTCTCAAGGACCTGAGCGGTGAGCCCTGGCTGATTTGGGGGGTTCTGACTTCCAGCTTTGAGCAACAGATTTGTTGCTGGCGTGCACGGGTTCTAGTTAGGCCACATAACAGTGTGATGCTGGCAAAGACTCGGGCTGTGCAGTAGGTGCAGGTTGCTGCCTTCTAGACACTTCATTTATTTCTGTTTGGTTCATTTCTTTTTTCCAAGGTGGGTGATATTTCCTTTATACGATGTCACCAGTTGGTTTTTGCTGAGGAGCAAAGGGCACATGCTAATAGGAGATATTTTTGTAAAGTAGTTTGACCTGTGCTTGGGCAGAAGGCGCCCTGTGAGTGAAAGCGCAGGAAGGCTGGATTGCAGCACTTTCCTGTGGAGGATGATTTGTGCTGGGTTTGTGCAGGGCTGGTCTGACAGTGGGCTGTTCCCTCCTGGAGCTCCTCGAGGAGCAGTGACATGAGGTGACACTGCGTGAGGAAGAGGCGCTGAGACACCGATATCACAGAATTCTATTGACCATACAATAATTCAAGGATTATTTTGCCTGAGACAATTCTCCTTCCTACTCCCTTCTGCACTGGGCAGAGTACAGCCTGTGGTTTCTAAAATGGTCATGTAAATCAGTCCATTCCTGGGATCTTCTGCTTGCTGTTAGGCTTGCCTTGGTGCACGTGAGAGAACGTACTCCATCAGTGCATCCCTCAGTGATGTACAGCAGACAAACAAGGATTTATTTCATCAACCCAGCACTAATTCCGCAGGGAAGTTCTGCAGTATGTTTGGAGATGGAAGAGGAGGTTTTTAGGGATCTGGAGAGTTTCCTGTGCGGACTGTGCAGTGCTGTGTGGGTCCGTGGCTGGAGGGGCGGCTGTGTCGGCCCAGGCTGGGGAGATGAGCTGTGCGCAGGGCCCTGCACTGCACCTGGCTGTGGCTGTCCTGCCCCTCGCTGCCTTTGTTTGTGAGCTCTGCAGGGTGCAGTGTGTGTGCTCAGGTGTCTGTTTGAAGCCGTGTGGCAGCAGAGCAGAGCTCGCTGATGGTGTCACAGCCCTGCCGCTCTGCGCTGCTGGGCTGACACCTGCACGCCGGCCGGAGATGAAACAGAAACCCTGCACAGAGAGCAGAAGAGGACTGCTGAAAGGAGTGGGAGAGAGGAAGAGAGCAGCAGGGACAAGACGTGTGCAGAGCAGTTCAGTTTTCACACCTGCAGCCCGTTGGCTCAGCCGTGGGCCGGAGCTGCTCCGCGCTTTGGGCAGCGCTGGGTGCTCTGGGTGCTCTGGAGGGTCTGCACGCTGCTGCTGCTTCATCACCTTCCCCTGCTCCCAGGTCGGACCAGCCCTGCAGTTGCAGGATGGCCACCCAGCCTGGAAAAGGTTTTGGATGTGGCCAGGTTCCTCTGTGGACCGGTGCCACTTCTTTCAGTGGAGTTGCACAAGAAAGAAATGAAACCTAAGAGAATGACTTTGAGAGGAGGGTTATTTTTGTTCTGTTTGTCTAATGGACTTCTTGACCTTTTGGGTTTAATTTGGGCTTGGCAGTTTTTTCCTTCAGTTTTGTTTTAGTGCCGCTTTTTACCACTCTCTTTCTCTGGTCCCCTCCCTCTTGGCTGATTTCCCATCTGCTTTTGGGAAACGCAGTGATGAGAAGGAGGAGAACAAACATCAAGGCAGCTGTAATCACACAGGGCTGAGCAGCTTCTCTGCTGAACAGCCTGAGCCTGGTCCTCAGCAGCAGCAGCACCGTGGCACGGTGGTGGCTCCACAGATGTCCTGTGCCCAGCTCAGGTCCTTCACCTGGCAGAGGACGGGGCTGGCGCTGCCAGGGGAGGGGGAAAGAGGCATCTTGCTGTGCAAAAGATGGCAGGAGGCGTTCTCCCCAGTCAGTGCTGGAGGTGTTCACCCCTTCAAGGTGTTGCCTCTGAGGTCATGGAGATGACAGGCATTGCAGTCAGCTGGAATCGTGTGATTGATTGTTGGGGTCAGTCTCTAAGTCTTTAATTATTTTAAATTATATGGCAGCAAGACTGAATAGAATTTGAGTTGACATAAAATAATTAGGGGGAAAAGAATCTCATCCAGCACTTTTCAGCCACGTGTGTTTCATGAGAGTCACCTGCCGGCAGCAGGGATCAGGAGAGCTGGGCTTCACTCCTGAGGCAGGCTGTATTTCCTTGCTCTGTACATTCCCACACTGAGAAGAGGTTGTTGGAAAACATAATTTCTTCTAAACTAAGCAGTAATTCTCCTTCAAATTATATCTTAATAGAAAAGAGAACATTTTGGGCAGTCTCTGATTTAGGCACACTGCATTTTAAATCTGTCCTAATTATAGTGCTCATCGCTTAACATTCGTTTAATGAAGATCCTCATTTATAAGGACAAGGTTGGCAAATAGGAATTAATGCCATTATAACCTGTGAGTCTCCCAAAGGAAACAAATCAAAAGCTCTGTGAAGTCACTGAAGCCTTATTATTTATAGCCAGGCGAAGCACAGAGTCCCCAGCCGTACCTGTGAGGATGTGGCTCAGGGGCCTGCAGCAGACGGGGTTTGGAAAGGACAGTGCCCTGCCGTGCTCCAGCTGGGGCACAGCTGCCCTTGCGGAGCCCCCAGTCCAAGGCTCCCCTCTTGCCAGTGCACCTTGGATTTGTTTTGGTCTCAATTTCTGATTCAAGACCAGACCTCCTCTCACCAGCCCCAGAAATAACCATAGTGGTTCCCCAAGGCCCAGAAATAAGGGTGGAAGGAAGACATCACAGTTGTCTCGGTGGATCTGGAGTGCTGTGCTGGGTGCAGGTCTCTGCTGCTGCCATTTCGTCTCGTGCTGATGTCAGAGCTGCTTGGTTCGAAGCAGCACTGTCAGATTGTCCTCACAGGTGTTGATCTCAACACACACAGGAGCTGGATGGTTCCAGTGGCTCCTTAAAAACCCGGGTCATCCTGAAGAGCGTCTCACCGGTGGAACTCGAGTGATGGCAGTGAGAGTTGTGTACCAGCCTGGGAGCCCCTAGGGCAGAACAGACTGGCACAGGCCCCTGCAACCCTCACAAATATCTCCTTCCTTACTAGAGGCTCCAGGTCTCTGGTGGCCGGAGGGAACGGCTGGAGCTGAGCCAGGGAGGGTTAGGGTGGAGATCAGGGAAAGGTTCTTTCACCAGAGCGTGCTGGGCACTGCCCAGGCTCCCCAGGGAATGGGTACGGCCCCGAGACTGCTCCAGGAGCGTTTGGACAGCTCTGCCAGGGATGCCCAGGCTGGGATTGCTGGGGGGTCTGGGCAGGGACAGGAGCTGGGCTGGGTGACCCCTGTGGGTGCTTTGAGCTGAGGATATTCCATGATTTTATATCCTCTAAAAGCTCTCTCTATGGGCAGCACAGCCCAGCTCCTGCTCAGAGCTGGGCATTTCAAAGCACTGAGTGTTTGTCCATTTTTACAGCACAGCCTCGAGGCCATGGGGCAGGTGTGGGTGGTGCTGCCTGCAGGGGGAAACTGAGTCAAAGCTGAGCTCATTTCCTGGGATGAAAAGCAGTGCGAGCAATCTGATGAGCAGTGAGGATTCTCCCTGTGCCGCATTCAGGTGTTGCTGAAGCTATTGGCTCCTTGAGGCACTGAGCAGATGCTGTTCAGTTTGCAAAAGGAGCCCTTTCCCCTTTCCCTTTCCCCTTCCCTTTCCCTTTCCCTCCCCCTTTCCCTTTCCCTCCCCCTTTCCCTCCACATTTGTGCTTCTGTGAGCAAATGAGAGGTGATGTGAAACCCTGGCTGTCCAGTACAGCTTGAGTTGTCTCTCATTTAAGCCTTAATTCAAGATGTCCATGCAGGGGACCCTCACCCCTGTGCCCACACCAGCACATGGGTTCCTTCTGCTGTCCTGGGTCTCGTGCTGTCACACCAGCGTGTGTTCCTGGTCTCCTGAATGACTCCTGAGCTCTCTGCTTGGCTTTAACCCTAGCTGACAGCAGGCTGCAGCTCTCCAAAATCTGTTTCGTGAAAACATGTGGCTGATTAGATGAGACAAATCCTTCTGCTTAGGAAAAGGCTTGTCTGTTTGCTCTGGAGACCCTGGAGAGCGCACAGGGGAGAGCCCTGGTCAGAGCTCACCCTGTGAAACCACCAGGAGAGCAGCCCAGGAGACATGAACCCATGGAACAGCTTGTTTCCTTGCTCTCAGAACAGCCTCCCCCTTCCCCCTTTCCTGTATTTCATTAACTTCTCTTGTGCTCAGTGTTGGCTGCTGCATTTCTGGGTGCTGGGATGGACACCTAACATTGGCCTGGCACAAAACGTGAGGCGTGAGCCTCTCCACCGCTGCCAGTCCTGCTTTGCTTTGGCCAGGCGCTGGAGGCTCCTGGAACGGGACAAAGGATGCCCAGGTGTGCTCAGAGGTGACACCCTGTTGTCAGTGACACACCCAGGGACAGGGGTGAGCTCTGGTGGTCACTGATGGTGACCTGGAAAGGGCTGGGAACTCTTCTTCTGCTCCGTGGGACTTTGGTGATTTGTCCTCATGCGTTGGGGTGGGGAAGGGAAGGGATGTTAGCCTATTTTTTCTTTGGCTCTATTTCTGTTTTCCTAGATTTGATTTTCTTCCCCATCTAAGAGTATTTTTCTTGTTTATTTTATATTTTTTATATTTTCTTCTGGTTGATACTGGGGGTGACATGGTTTTGATAGAAGAGTTATGCGGGTTAATTTTTCTTCTGAAGCTACTTAAAATGTCACCTCCCTGCAGATGACAACCCAAGGTTGCCAGAAACATTCATGCTATAAAACCAGTTTAATCCACGCACCTTTTATTAGTGTTGCCTGCGTAACAAAAAAAATCATTGTTAACTTTATCAGAATATTGAAACTTGAACATCTCTTCACTGTGAATACAGAAGCAGTTCCATTCTAAAGTGGCAAAGGGCAGAGTTTCTAACAAAAATATAATTTGTAGCCTCTGACTGCAAGAGCTTCTAATGTGCTAATTCTCCTTTAAGTCCGTGTAACGTGGGTAAGATATCAGCTTAAACAGCTGCAATATCAAAGCCTTCACTTGTCATGATTATTTTTTTTCCCTACAACATTTTTGGTAAAACTCAAATACATTTTTAATAATATTTCCCTTTTATCTCATTATCAAATTAGTTTTACGCTGCCTCGACATGAGATAAATCACTTAATGACCATTTAAAAATCAACCATTAGGTTGGTTAAAATTCTTCCAGCAAGATTCCTGGATGCAGGATAATTAATCTCTTAGGCCATCTCTGCTGTGTTTGGGCAGGAGGGGTTTTTGAGCTGAGGGGTGGTGGTGGCTGCTGCTCCAGCGTCCCACGTCCCTGCCCGGCTCACGGATGCATCCCCAGTCCTGCTGGCAGCCCCTCAGGCATTAACAGCCATGGCACAGCCACTGAGGGGCTTTGTGGGGTGTCTGGGAAGGTTTTTCTCTCACTAAAGCATTGTCCAGCCCTGGCACAGCTGCCCAGGGCAGGGCTGGAGTCCCCATCCCTGGAGAGATTTCACAGCCCTGTGGATGTGGCACTTGGGGACACGGGACAGTGGTGGCCTTGGCAGTGCTAGGGAATGGCTGGACTTAATGGTCTTTGAGGGCTTTTCCAGCCTAAACAATTCTATGGCTCTGGGATTCTGTCCTTCACCAAACAAATATTTTTTCCTTCTAACCCAACAGTGCTACTGGGAGCTTTTCCCAGTTCTTCCCTGACAATGGTAACACACCCAGATCCCACACTGACACTGCTGTGGGGCCACTGTGGGATCCTCCTGAGCACCCTGCCTGGATCATAATCATAGATCCTGGATCCTGAGCACAGATCCTGGTTCCTGAGCACCGTGCCTGGATCCTGAGCCTGGATCCTGAGTACCCTGCCTGGATCATTAACACAGATCCTGGATCTTGAGCACCTTGCCTGGATCCTGAGCACAGATCCTGGATCCTAAGCACCCTGCCTGGACCCCAGGCACATCACCTGTGATCAAGCAGTGGCTGTGGTCCTGTGCCAGCTGTGTTTAGACCCATCTGATCATTTTCATATGCTTGGTTTTGGTCTTTTTGATATTTGTTTCTCCTGGGCAAATGGGGCTGAGAATAAAATCTGGAGGGACCAAAGCAGAGCGTTCTCATGGGAGAAAGCAGTAGATACAAACCACAGGGTGCCATTTGTGCTGCAGTTCAGGGGCTGAGGGGGAGAACGGCACTGTTCAGTCACTGTACATGACTTCAGCTGGAGAAATGCTTTGATTCTGTTTTATCGGTGATTAACCACCCTGAGAAAAAACACATTAGTAAATTGGCTAGGAGACGCTTCAGGACTGGGCCCTGGCTTCTAGCACAGCTGGCAGTGCCCTGCTGCTTTTTATCCCCAGGTGGAAATGCTCAGACCAGCCCACGGCTCAGTCACGGCCCCCTGAGACCCAAATCTTGCTCTGCAAACCCAAGCCAGGCACTGGGAAAACCTTGTTCCTCTGCTGGCAGGAATGGTTGCTTGGGGCAGTCTGGCTTTACTCTTGGTGGGAATTTGGTTTCCTGTGCCTGTACCCGTGTGGAAGCCACCAGCAGTGCTGCGGTGGCGGTGCCCGGGGAGCCCAGCTCCGCGCCTGAGGGGAGCAGCACAGCCTGGAGCGGGTTGATGTTTGGCTCCTGGTCTCCCGAGGCAGTTCAGCCAGGGGATCCCTTGGACAGTGCACACTCCCAGTTCCCCACACGGAGGGAAAGCAGCAGCTGTGAGTGGCCAAGCCGTATTCAAAGCCGTGCTGCAGTTGGAAAAGTTGAGTGTGTCTTGTGGGGCCCGCTGGAGTTTGAGGTCAGTTATTTTTACTCCTCTGCCTTGTTCTCTCAGATGTTTGACTCTCTCAGAACAATGGCTCCCACCACGCTGCAGCCATCGCCCCGGCCACAGCTGCTCCAGCCTCCTCCCATCCCGTGCCAAGGGTCTCAGATCCTTACTTTAGCTAAATATAGACTTTTCAAGCTCTTGGAGAGAGCCTAATCCATACCTTTACTGAGCTTAGCCAGCTGAATCCAGTGGCATAAGCAGCTGACACAGCTTTGTGGGTAGAGGAATCCTCTACGTTCTCTTACACTGGCTCTAATCAACCAGGGTCTGTTTGAATTTTCTACTGATTAATCTGGTACTTTTTCTACTAATTTTTCTGGTATTTTCTACCAACGTGATGTTTTTCTCTACATATGTAAAGGATTCTGAGGACTGCGTTGTTGTGGTGGTGATTTTTCCTGTCAGCAAACTTCAGTTTTGTGCTCTGGCTTCCCAGGGACACACAATAATTTTGTATTTTTTCAAGTAACTGTTTAATGAAAAAAAATCAGCCAAACGAGTGGTTGCTTTGACACAGTTCCAAAATATTGATTTCTGTTCCCAGTCCTGGTTCACAGAGATGAGAGTGTCTCTGGCTTTGGTTGCAGAGCTTCTCTCACCCCGGGCTCTTTGTTTTGAAGGGAGCTGGCTCCCGCGTTGACAGCTGCAGCAAACCCTCCGGGGTTTCCGGCAGGATCTTGTTTTGACACAACGTTTACAATGGTAACAAAAAGGATGCGTTTCTGTATCTTAGCTAGCTTGGCCTGTCCCAGCGTGGCAGCGGCCTGAGCGCCCAGCAGCAGGTGTGTCTGTGGTTTGCGAGGTGACGTGCTCCGCGGTGTGCCGGGGGTCGGCGGGGTTCAGCCCCTCCTCTGGGGCTCACCGTGCCTTCACCAGCTGCTCCCCTGCCCAGGTGTGCTCGTGTCGGCTCTCGGACACCTGCACACCCCGCCCAGGGCACCCGGGGCTGCTCCCGAGGGCGGGAGGGCGCAGGGTTGTGCGCTGTCCCTCCCGCGGCAGCACCCGCCTCCTGGCCCCTGCCTCGGGGCCAGCGCCAGGCGCTGCTGCTGTGTCCATCTGAAGCCGTTCCTGGACTCTCTGGTGTCCTGCAGAGCTCGAGGGGAGCCAGAATGACCTGAGGGGTTCTCTGAAGTGTCTGGGGGAACAGGCTCATGCTGCTGCCTGGCCTTTGGGGTGGAGCTGCTCTCCTCTGCTCTGCTTCCTCCGGGCAGGAACAGGAGCACCAGACTCTGCACTCCTGCTCCCAGCAGTGCCCAGCGCTGCTGCGCAATGCCAGGGGCAGAATGTGGCCTTGTGCATGGAAGGGGCACTGCAGGACCCCTTGTCCCTGGCAGAACAGCAGTGTTGGTGTTCTCTGTGAGCTGAGGAGCACTGAGGGGTGATCTGTGTTCATACGAAGCACTGAGAGGTGATCTGTGCTCATCAGGGCACTGAGGGGTGATCTGTGTTCATACAAAGCACTGAGAGGTGATCTGTGCTCATACACAGCACTGAGAGGTGATCTGTGCTCCCTGAGGGCACTGAGAGGTGATCTGGGCTCATACACAGCACTGAGGGGTGATCTGTGCTCATCAGGGCGCTGAGAGGTGATCTGTGCTCATACACAGCACTGAGGGGTGATCTGTGCTCCCTTAGGACCAGGGAGATTCAGGAGTTGAAGCAGGAGTTGAAGCCCAGGAGAACCCTGGTGTGATCCAGCCTTGCTCGTGCTGGAGCTGGAGGTGTCTGTGATGCCTCTCTGGGTGATCTTGCCCAGCCAAGCTCCCACGGATCCCCGCTCCGGGGATGGATCCCACTTCACCCCGCTGAACCCTTTCTCTGCGTGGTGCCCTGCAGCCCGTGCTCCCACGGGATTCCCAGGGCTGCAGGTGCTGCTGCTGTGCCCCATCCAGAGCCACCTGGGTGACGCCCTGGCACAGCCAGCCGTGCTGAGCTCTCTGCTTCACCTCCTCACCCTCCTGCCGTGCAGCAGAGGCGGCACCTGCGCAAGTGCTGCTCCCGGTCCCCTTGCCAAGATCCCTCTGGGACTTCACAGCTGCCCACACATATTTTGTGAAGATGTGTTTTGTTAATCAGCTTACGTGGGATGGTGCTGGGGGAGCTCTGTGTAGGAGCAAAATAGTCTCCTTGGAAAAAAAAAAACACTTTCTGGGGGACTCTGCCACATTTTCATGGAATTCCACAGTGGGCTGCTGGGTGGGCTTCTGGCTGGCAGCTTTTGGAGCAAGGCCTCAGGAACGTGCTACAGAAACCCGGTGCGTGGCACAGGGCTGGGCTGGGCATGGTCGGGCTAATGGCAGCTCTGCCTTCTTGTGTTCCAGCTGTGTCGGCGTGGAAGAGGAAGAGGCACCAGATATTGACATCTATCACTGTCCAAACTGTGAGAAAACCCACGGGAAGTCCACCTGTAAGTAGCCCTGTGTAGCCAGGATGGGGGGCTTGATCTGCTGGAGCTTTTCATTTGGGTCATGGCACGCCCCAGAATCGTGTGCCATAAATGCTGGAATTCAAACCAGAGGGTGAGGAAAGATGTCAGCGGGAGGAACTGCGGGTTGGATCACGGAGCTGGGGCGGCAGCCTCAGGCACGTGTGTGAGCTCATGCAGGCACTTACCTGGATCTGCCGTCCAGGGCCCACAAAAACCGAGCGTCCTGCCTTGCAGGAACCCTGCCCACCCAGTAATGCGGGCCAGAAAAACCCTATGGAGGCAGCCAAGCACTAGGAGAGGGAGTTTGGGAACCTACACGGTGTTTTCTGTCTACAGAGGAGAAGAGGAAGAAACAGTTTGTTGTGCTTGGCCTGGATATAGAATTGCAGCGATTTCAGTGTCAGTCAAAATGGTAGGATACACCGAGGGTGCCAAGTCTTGCAGTTCTTCCACAGGAAAAGGGTTCTCCTGAGCAAAAGTGACAGTTGATCTCAGTGGGAGTTTTGTCTGGGAAGGAATCGTGGGATGTGTTTGCTCTGGTCAGAATAATTCACAAATTCTTTCTATTATACAATGGAAAAAAAAAAGAATAAAAGAAACCAATCCCTCTGAAAGATGAAATGCTTTGCTTGAAAACCAGCTATTACAAATAAGCAACAGTGCTAGGGATGATCCTGCTGCTCTGCAACCTCAGGGCATCCTGCAGAGGAAGAGCACTGCACTCATCTGCCGGAGCTGAGGGAGTCCTGATGACCTTTTATTTAGCGTGAAATAAGGGACGACTGCAAAGTGACTCCTGTTGGGTTAAAATTCAGAATGTTTAACCCAAGCAATTAGTTCCATATTGCCTTTATTGTTAAAGTTTTTTTAAAAATTCTAGCGGGAATGGGGTGGAGTCTGAAGTATTCGTTTTGTGGGCAAAAAATAGAATTGTATTTCCACTGAGATTTTTAAAAAATCAAATGTGAACTGGTAACCTGCAGCTGTTTCTGTCTCCCAGAGGGTCTAACTGAGAAGCTGGCAAAATCCCCATTTGGGGGCTGGTTCTGAAAGACTTAACAAAATCAGTGTGTCTCTACAAAATGTTCTGGTTTGAAAGGATCAGCCCTTCTAATGTTTTGTTTTCCTGGCTACACAAATAACCACCGATCATTTTGAAGGGAAGGATTTGGGATTGGAGGTTGGGTGACTGCAGACACTCCCAGAGTGTTCCTAACCCAGGAGGGAAGAGCAGCACAGGATCTCCAGCCTCTGAGAGTGTCAGTGCACAGCATTGAGACGGGTCTGATGCTCGGATTTCTTTCACTTTTTTTATTAAATTATAAGTGACGAAAGGCACCTGCTTTTCAGTGCAAGGGGAAAAACCCAGACAGAAGCAGCAAAAGCCTATAATCAGGAATTGAGTATCAATTCCATAAAAACTGGGCTGCGTCATCCTAGAATTCAAGGCATGGCAGTTTTGATACAAAGATTACAAGTTTAAGATACCAGTTGTGAGGAGGGGAGTTGAATTGACAGCAACATTCTGATGATTTTTACAAGGTTTCTGTCTATCCAGTTATTTTTATCCAAATAAAATCCCAGTGATGTGTCCCAGGGCATACAGCCCAGCAGAAAGTGCTGCTGGAGCTCAGCTCCACTCCCACCATGGCAGGGACACCTTCCACTATCCCAGGCTGCTCCCAGCCCAGTGTCCAGCCTGGCCTTGGGCACTGCCAGGGATCCAGGGGCAGCCACAGCTGCTCTGGGCACCCTGTGCCAGGGCCTCAGCACCTCCCAGGGAACAATTCCTGATTCCCCATCTCCCACCCATCCCTGCCCTCTGGCAGTGGAAGCCATTCCCTGTGTCCTGTCCCTCCATCCCTTGTCCCCAGCCCCTCTCCAGCTCTCCTGGAGCCCCTTCAGGCCCTGCCAGGGGCTCTGAGCTCTCCCCGGAGCTTCTCCTCTCCAGGTGAGGACCCCCAGCTCTGCCAGCCTGGCTCCAGAGGGGCTCCAGGCCTGGGAACAGCTCCAGGGACTCCTCTGGATCACTCCAGCAGCTCCAGGTCTTTCTGAGGTGGCAGCCCACAGACGTGGGGCAGCTCTGCAGGTGGGGTCTCAGGAGGTGTCCCTTGACCCTCTTCCCTCTGAGGATGCAGCGTGGTGGGAACAGAGACCAGCATCCATCCTGTAGGACAGCAAGGACACTTCCTTTTCTCCCTTTGGATACAGCATGAGCAGTTCAATCACACACAGCACCAGTCATCGAAGAAGGGAAGTGCAAATATTTTATTTAAACGTGTATTTTTGCTGTCCTTACCTCGAGTTTTGGTGACGAGGTCACAGGCTGCACAGGAGTTTTCCCCACTGATGTGTAGCATGGTGGATCCTGTGGGAAAAGGAGGCTGTTCTGCTGTAGCCTGTCCTTGCAGGGCACACCAGGCCAGGGGAGTTAAAATCTGGCTGAAGTGAAGGAGGGAGCGGCTTGGCTTGGCTTGGCTTGGCTGGTGAATTCCATCTGCTGGGATCTGCATGGAGGATGTCCTGCTGCAGGGCTGGGAGAGCGCTTCCTTTGCTTCTTCACTGCTCCGGAGTCTGTTCAGACCCGTTATCCAGCACTATCAGCTCTGCAATAAAGGAGTAGGAGTTGTTCCAGTGCCAGTAGTTCGCTGGTAGGATTTAATTATTGTGAGATTAGCAAAGGGAAACACAGACACCAATTGTCTGTTATGCAACTTGTCTGGATTTAAAAATATACGTGTATTTCTGGAGCTCGCCTTCTACCAGATATGTTTTCCAGATGTCAAATTTAAAAATCATTTTCCTCTCCTTACATTTTTCCACATTACCACTGTGGTGAGTGGCTGCTCTCAGAAGATTGCTTCCTGTCACATGGCATTTTAAGCCATTCCTGTTTAATGAAATGTGTAGGGACTTCTCTTTGGGAAAAATCATCCATATTCATCCAACATTTCCTGACATCATTTCAATAAAATGTGAGGGCTTCATTTGGGCAGGCTTGGCTCATTTTCATAACAGTCTGAAATGCTGGGTTTGATTGCTGCCTCGTTTGCAGCAGTGAAAATCAGGAGAAATCCTCTGGAATCAGTGGAGTTACAGAGCTGCAAGTGAGCCAAAGGCTGTGGCTGGCTTCGAGTCCACACAACCTTAGGTGCTGATCAGTGAGAGCCCGCAGGGTGCTCCTGGGTTTCCCTTCTCGAGGGAAGCACCCTGGTCATGGCTGGAGCAAGCTGGGCTGGAAACCCCCTTCTGACTCAGTCATTTAGGTCGGAAAAAACTCCAGGATCACCGAGACCAGCCTGTGACTGACCAGCAGCTTGTCCAGACCAGAGCACTGAGTGCCATGTCCAGTTGTTCCATGAACACTTCCAGGGATGGGGGCTCCATCCTCTCCCTGAGCAGCCCTGGCCCATGCCTGCCCACCCTTTCATTCTTCCCGAGTGTTCTACACAAATAGGTTTGAAATAACACATGTATACCTGTCAATTTCTCATTTTGAGATACAGTTTTTGTAAAAATGTAAAGAAACCCCTTTTTCCAGTGTTGGACTTCCCAGAGGTTAAATTTAGATCAGAAAGATCTGCAGAAAAAGAAATCTGTGATAAATTACAAGGAAGTAGCTTTTCTGGCCAACGCTGGGATCTGTTGTGCATGGGAATGAGCCTTTGGTCCTCACTGTGGAGTTCATGGCAGAGATAAAATACAGAAAGGGTGTCTGGAGATGGCCAAGGGTCGAGTGTTTGATACAGTGTGATGGACTCCAGCTGCTGCCCAGGAGACAGCTCCTCCTGGGGAAAGCTCCGGGGCAAGGAATCCAGGCTGCCTCTGCAGGAGGGCTGGTGGGAGAACTGGATGGACAGGTTCATGGGAAGGGTGGCTGGGGAGTTTCAAGGGAGAACTGGATGGGGAGGTTTTTGGGAGAGGTGCATGGGGAGGAGGTTCCTGGGAGAGGTGGATGGAGAGGTTCCTGGGAGAGGTGGATGGAGAGGTTCCTGGGAGAGGTGCATGGGGAGGTTCCTGGGAGAGGTGGACACCTTCCAGAGCGCAGTAACCCCTTGGTGCCAGGGCAGAGCTCTCCCTGGAGGTTTTGGGAGAGCTGCAGTGGATCTGTCCCTTCAGCTCTGCTCTGTCACTTTCCTTTCCCCACGCCCCGTGCTATCTGGGGTGTAATAGAGGAAGGTGCTTAGAGGATAAGCTCTTTAATTTTCCTGTGTCAAGTGACACCTCTCTCCCTGGGACTGGCACTCAGAGTGCCAGTGCAAGCAGCGCACTCGTGTGTGGATTCACATGTGCTGAGGGGGAGGAGGCCGAGGCTGGGGAGGGAGGGAGAGGAGGAAGCTTTGGCATTCAAACCAGGCTTGTTTCCTTTGTTACCAGGAGCATTGAATTAATACACTAAGCCTGAGAGTCATTAAGATAAAGAACTAGCAGCTTTAATGAATATCTCCAGCTAGGCTGGAGCCTGCATGGAACTAATAAACCCAACATGCTTGGTGCAAAACCTGGGATGGACTCGCTGGGAGATCTTTCCTTGAGTTATTCAAGGGCTGTGTTTGGGAAAGCAAAATTTGGTTTTTTCCAAATCTCATGTGTTGTATCTCTAGCCTCCAGATTCCTTTCCAAATGGAAAAGTGTGTGGATCTGTGTATGTGCAGAGCGAGGAGTGGGCGCCATCCGTGAGGGGTCTGCTGCCTTCCCTCACTGCTTTGATAAGAGGTCTGGACTTGGGCTGAAATACTGAGTTTCATGGTGTAAAACAAGGGCGGAGAAAGAAAGTATGTGACATATGAAAATTCTATTAACAGAGGCTTTCTATGGTGCAAATGTGGAAAACTCAGTTTCCTACCCAAGTGAGTTTCTCTGGACACACTCTGGAAGCAGGAACAGCTGAGGGAGGTAGTGCTGACTCAGGGGAAAAGCAGGACTAGTTTTTCTTGCTTTGTGTGAACCAGCTGTCAGAAGCTGACACCTGAAACCTGACTGGCTCACGTCTGCTCGTTCCTGCTGGCCCTTTGTCCCTGATGGACTGTCCTGTGCATCCATCCCTCACTGGGAGCAGTCAAGGGGCTTCAATCTGTCATCAGCTCCAGTCTGAGCCATAATAAATCCCCTTCCCTGCACTTCCGGCAACTCCTTTTCCTTTTCCTTTTCCTTTTCCTTTTCCTTTTCCTTTTCCTTTTCCTTTTCCTTTTCCTTTTCCCTTTCCCTGCTGTGTGCAGGGCACACTCAAATCCCCTCAAACTTGGTGTCAAATCCAGCACTTCTGGCCAGAGCTTTGTTCTGAGGTGACTCCTGACGAATGCACACCTGCAGATCCGTCCTGCAGCCTGTCCAAGGGGCTTTCTGGGGTTTTCTGGCGAGGATGAGGAGCAGTGTGAGAGCCCGGGGTGTCCGGAGCCGGTGTTTGTGTGAGGCTGCAGGCACTGCAGCTCAGCAATTACCCAACTGCTGCCCTCTGCTCCAAAGTGCTCCCTGCTCGCTCCGTAATGGACCTTCAGCTGCACCACAATTGTCTAATGGGGCATTGAGAGCAATATTAAAATCTGCGGGGCAGCGTGGCGGGGGCTCCCTCCGCTCTGCTCGTGTGGGAAATTAAATGAAGATTTGTCCTTCCTGCCAATGTCTTAAGAATTACCTTCAACTTCACATAGCTGTCCAAATCATTCTTTTCCAGTGAAAAAGAAAAGGAATTGGCATAAGCATGATACGGGGCAGACAACGGAGGTCAAGCCTGTACAGAACGGGAGCCAAGTGTTCATAAAGGAGCTTCGGAGTCGGACGTTCCCCAGGTGGGTTTTGGTGTGGATGGCTGCAGGGATGGGCTGTGCTGGAAGCGTGGCAGAGTGGGGGTGATTAAACCAGGGCTGTTTGGCTGCAGAGGTCCCGGGCTCTTCCCTTTTCCCTGTTTGTGCAGCTGTACTCAGATCTCCTCTCAGCTGAGCCCAGTGCCTGTGGGTTTCCATGGGAGCTGGACTTTGGGAAGGCAAGGATCGTGGAATCATGGAGCGATTTGGGTGGAAGGGACCTTAAAGCCCATCCAGTGCCACCCCTGCCATGGGCAGGGACACCTCCCACTGTCCCAGGTTTCCCAAGGGACACTGCCAGGGATCCAGGGGCAGCCACAGCTACTCTGGGCACCTGTGCCAGGGCCTCACACCCTGCCAGGGAGTGATTCCTTCCAAACATCCAATCTAAATCTCTCCTAGTTTAAAACTCTTCCCCCTTGTCCTATCACTGTCTGCCTCTGCAGAAACTCATTCTTGCTGCTTTTCATAAGCCCCCTTTAGGCTCTGAAATTTGCTCTGAGATCTCCCCAGAGCCTTCTCCTCTCCAGGCTGAGCCAGGGTGTTTTTGGCCCCTAGAACATCCTCTTGCATAAGAAACTAACCCACTTATTGCACAGAATCCTCCAGTTCTCCAAATCCCAATGACTCTGCTGGAGTCTCCCCATCTTGGGCAGAACAAAGGCTGGCTCAGTGGCTGGGTGACAAAGGCTCCCTCACTGGCTAATGAATGGTGCCAATTATTAGGTGACACGTCCCACATGTTAGCAGCCTGCTCCACAGCCCTTTGCCAGAGTGATCGTTTTCTTTTGGCTCTTTAATGTAGGCTGTAGCCAAATAAACCCTTAATTATTAATAACTAATTATTTTAGAAGAATCCTTGGAGGCTGGCAAAGCAAACACAGAACTTCTTCCTTTTTATGGAGAGTTTAATTTTACATTTAATTTAAGATACTAGTCTTAGGCTGCTTAAAGAAGAAAATGAAAATCATTCTGGGCAGTGTCTTGCAGCTGTTACAGATGTGTTTTGCTGAGCTCAGGATCCAGCATTTTTACTTGCCTGGCTATTTCCATTGGGACCTGCAAGGTTTTTTATCTTTGCTGTTTATCTTTTTTTCTTTTTTTGTAATTTGTAATTTGACAGGTTGCACAGCTCATTTTAAAAAAGATTTATGGCCCAGGCAGACTGATTTCAGTAACCTCGGGTGGCCTCTGAGACTGCAGTCACACACACAGTATCTCTGAGTCACTCCAACTCTGTTATAAATAATACAGCCCCCCAGTTTTGCTCTTTGTTACTCATTAACGTGTGCATAAGAAAATCCTGCTGCCAGATGAAATCTCCTGAGACAGGGGGGTCTGTAGCACAAAGAAATGCCTGCAAGATCCGGGGCTCGGACACGAAGCCTTGTGGAGGAGTTTTCTCCTCCAAAGCAGAAGAATGGGATGTGCAGATGTGACAGAGCAGGCGCCAGCTCCCGAGGGGACAGCGGGCTCCGGCCAGGAGCAGCGCTGGCAGGGAATGACAAACCCAGTGAGGGCTTGGAAGGGCCTCAGGTCAAAAACAAAACCCTGAAGAGAGCAAAAAAGACAAAAATGTAATTCGTGTCATTCTGTTCTAGAATGTTTAATACCGAAATAGCACTGGAGTAGCAAGAGTAGCAATAACAATTAAATTGATTATTCCCCCGAGGGTGGGAGGCCCTGGCACAGGGTGCCCAGAGCAGCTGTGGCTGTCCCTGGATCCCTGGCAGTGCCCAAGGCCAGGCTGGACAGGGCTGGGAGCAGCCTGGGACAGTGGGAGGTGTCCCTGCCACTTTAAAATGATCTGCAGAACGTTTCCTGAGCGCATTATTTGACTGCTTTACAATGATTTGCAAAGCATTTCTAGGGCCATTTGTTTGAGATTGGGTAATGTTTTTAATCTCACCTACTTCAGAGTGAAACTTTTGACACCAATTCCTTTAACATCGATCGCTGGTAGCTCGGCTGATCCCACAGCTGAGGAGAATGGTCTTTTGCTATCAGCTGTTACTTTAGGACTTCCCAGCAGCTGGAGCATGAGGCTCGAGCATTGGTGTTGCGTGATTTTATTGTGCCCCTCGTGCTTTGCGATAAATGGGGTTTGGCTCGTGGACCCAATCTGCCTGTAATTCCTTTTTCCCAGTGTTTTCCTTTCAGCAGTGGAACGCAGAACATCCCAAACGCAGCACGGAGCCCCTCACCCCCGACCCTCTGCTTGCTTTTGCAGTGCTGAGGACATAGTGGTGAAAGTGCCAGGCAGCCAGCTGACAGCGGAGTATTTGGAGGAGAAGGGCTTTGCAGAGCCCATCCTGGTGCCCAAGAAGGACGGGCTGGGCCTGGCTGTGCCTGCCCCCACCTTCTACGTCAGCGACGTGGAGAACTACGTCGGTGAGTGCTGGCATTGCACTGCTTGGGGATGGAGTTACTGTCACCAGGGCTTGGCCCTGACTCACAGAAGAACTGGCTGTACGGAGAACTGTAAAATGTGTGGTGAGGTATTGCCTGTGCCGTGAGCTGCGCTGGGGCAGCGTTTGTTGTGCCGTGGGAGGTTGTAGCTAGCAATGAAGTCACTCTCGTTCTGTGTGGCAGCTCGGCAGTGAGGCTGAGCCAGGCTGCACTGCTCTCCACGGCCCTGCACAAGCAGTAACAGCCAAAGCAGTGTCAGGGAATGGTTTTCCCGGGGACATGGCTACAAAAGCACCATTTGATGGGTGTTTATGGGTGTGCAGGTCCTTCATGCATGTGTGTGTCTGAGGGTACAGACAGAAGCAGCAGGGAGGATCCAAGGGCTGAGAGGGTCAGAAAATCAGGAGATTGAGATGTTTCTGGGCAGGTTAACTCACCCCCAAGCACAGCAAAGGGGCAAGGCAGGCTGTCCATCAAGCTCTCCTCTCCCCTGGATTCATGTGCAGGGCCGGAGCGGAGTGTGGATGTCACTGATGTCACCAAACAGAAAGACTGCAAGATGAAGCTCAAGGAATTTGTGGATTACTACTACAGCACAAACAGGAAAAGGGTCTTAAATGTCACAAACCTGGAGTTCTCTGACACCAGGTAAGGGTCCAGCCTGCTGCACAGTAATTGCTAGAGATTTATTTTGATTTATGCTTTTTATTTAATTTATTATTTTGTACATAACATCTTTCTATACAATAACATAGCTGTGTACCATACTACAGTACCCTGTGTGTTTATTTTTGATTTATATTAATGTTGCTTACATCAAATTATATATAAATTATAATTTTAAATTACCGAATCCCACATTGTGTCTGGGATACGTGGCTGGGTTCAGCCTCTGCCTTCCCCAGTGTTTTTCCTCCTTACGGAAAGTTGATCAGCAACTTCTGGTTGCTCGACTTTAGATGTAGGGTAAATATCTCTGGGTGTCCTTTGAAGAGAATAACTTTGGAGTTTTTACCATCCTGTAACCCTACAGTGAGTGTTCTAGTTGTGGTTTCAGTGCTTTTGCCAGGTAACCTGGGATCTGTCTGACAGCAGCTCAGGCTCAGGGTGATGTTGACTTCCCAGGGGCAGGCTAGGCGTGGTGGTGCAGGGCAGAGGGATCAGGGGTTGGGAAGGAATTCCTCCCTGGGAGGGTGTGAGGCCCTGGCACAGGGTGCCCAGAGCAGCTGTGGCTGCCCCTGGATCCCTGGCAGTGCCCCAGCCCAGGCTGGACACTGGGGCTTGGAGCAGCCTAGGACAGGGGAAGGTGTCCCTGGCCAGGAGGAGATAGGAATGAGATGATCTCTAAGGTCCCCTCCAGCCCAAACCACCCAGTGGTTCCATGATTAGCTGATGCTGAGACACTGCCTGGAGTTATTGTCTCTGGGGCTGTGCTCCATAGCTGAGCACTGCTTTCCTTCCTGCAGTGGGCAGGGGCATCGCTGAGATGCTGAGCACCAAAAGCTGTGCAGGTTATTTTCACAGGCCCTGAATCCTTTGGGGTAGCTGCTGCTTCCAACAGGGAAGCACCAGGAAAAGGAAAAGATCCTTTTACACACAAACACACTGCACAGACGATGAGGAGTGTCAGCAGGAAACCAAAGGATGGTTGTTTTGGGGAGCATTCTGCTTCAGCACAAAGCTGAATAAAGAGGGCTGTGGCCAATGAGAAGCTCGATTTTCCCAGGCATTCCCCTGATCCCTGTAGCTGGGATTTGTGGCTCACCCCCATCGCTGCACAGAGCAGCTCTGCTCACCGCAGGGTTGAGACCACCGGGATCCTCAGCAGAGATTTTTTCAGCTTTCTGCCATTATCCCCAAATAATGGGATGTCTTTTTTCCTGGAGGACTGCTGGAGCTGTCGTTCATACTCTGCTAATCGAGACATTAATAGCAAATATTTTATTTCTTAGCATAGACAGTGACAGTTTAATTGAATGCACAGCTCCATCTCCCCTGCCATGGAAATGGAGTTATTGTCATCAGGGCTTGACACTGAGCACAAATGACACGTGGGAGAATTCAGTATTGGTTTGAAGTGCAGATACTCTTGCTGATGTGGTAGAGTGTCTAGCAGTGAAGCTTCACCTCCTGCAAATTTTGGACTATTTAAATCTAAAATTTAGCACGTTCTAGGATGAAACACTCAATATCTGGTTGTCATGCCTCTGCATTGCCTTAGCTGTGACGATAGTATATGTTCTGTATTTGACAAAAACATAGTATATGAATTATATAAATAAATAAATAGGAGCATACGTTCAATGTGAATGAAGATAATTTGTATAAATTTAGGTATATATCCAGTAAGAGTATGTTCTTAATGTACATAAATAGATTCATTCATATAAATTATAGAAATATATATTATACACCTTATATTTTAAATATATTCACATTATCAACCCAAAAGAGACTTTTTCCTTCTCCTGAGCTTTTAATATAATTTAGTCAATCTAAATAAGATTGCTGATTTTCAGCATCAGATCAAGAGTTATTTGTCCGTAAGCATTAATGTTATTGTGATCTGGATTATTAATCTTAAGCCTGAGTGTCCGATTTTCAGGGTTTGCCAGGGGTTTCTGTCCAAGTGCACACATCTCACTTTCTGTTCTGGAGGGGCTGGGAACGTGGCTGTGGTCACAGCGCTCTTGGTGCCTGAGCCTGCGGAGCAGGGGCTGGAAAACTGCAGCCAGCGCATATTTGCCCATAGATGATACTGCTGAAAGAAGACAAAGGGTTGTTCTTAAGTCATCACACTTAAAAATCCTTAAATCTCTGTCTGTAAACGGTTTTCCCTAATTTTCTGAATGAAGAGCAGTTCCACTGCCACAAGAGGAGCTGCTCCAGTTTGCCATGCAAGTATTTGTCACAGTGGTTTCTTGCTGTAGCAGGGTGCTGGTGCTGTGTTTTAAAAGCTGCCTGTCTGTTCTGCACTCTCTCTGTAAGGATGTCCAGCTTTGTAGAGCCTCCTGATATCGTTAAGAAGCTGTCCTGGGTGGAAAATTATTGGCCTGACGATGCTCTGCTGGCTAAACCCAAAGTGACCAAGTACTGCCTGATCTGCGTGAAGGACAGCTACACTGACTTCCACATAGACTCTGGGGGGGCTTCTGCCTGGTACCACGTGCTGAAGGTGAGGGGGGCTGGATTTCGGGTGTAGCTAGCAACAAACTCGATTTTATACACAAAGGCCATCGTAGAATTCGCTCCAAAACTCAGCTCTCAGGTTTTGTCCTCCTGCTGTATCTGAGCTTTAACTGCTCTAAGTGAGTGCACTCCCAGAGGTGCCAGCGTCTCCTGAGTGAGGAAGCACTTGGAGCATGGAAGTCCTCTGTGTATTTCCTCTCTATTAGGATGTAAAAATTTGTTTAGCTCCTTCTGCACACACATCACCCTAGGCCTTAAAGATAGCTCGTCCTGTTTTTGCAGTGTGACGGAACCTGGCGCTGTAAACCTTTTGTACCATCACTCCCACAAGTCTCAGCAGATGTGGTCAGCTGTGATTTAATTATTTCAGCCCTTCTGTACAAAGCTGAGTAATTAATTTTAGTTAAATACTACCAATATACACAATGTTACATGTGAATTTAGATAAATATTTGTGTGTCTGTGTGTGTGTGCATGTCAGCGCAGCGTTGTTTGATTTGGCTGCTCATTTTGTTAATTTTGTATTTCTAATTCAGGGAGAAAAGATCTTTTATCTCATCAAACCAGCCTCTGCAAATATTTCTCTGTATGAACGCTGGCAGTCAGCAGCAAATCACAGCGAGATGTTTTTTGCAGACCAAGTAGATAAATGCTACAAATGCACGGTTAAACAAGGCCAGACCCTCTTCATCCCCTCAGGTGAGCAGCTGGGACAGGAGGGCTTTCCTCATCCTCCAGAGCAGCAAAATCCAGCGGGGTGGGATCTGACAACTTCCTCTGACAAAATATGGAGTCTAATTCTCAGCAGAGGTTTTATTTGATGTGCTTACAAACAAAACAAATCAGAATTTTTGCTGCTGGGTATTAATATTTTAACAGCCTTTTAAATGTTGAACTAGCAGGGAGAGTGTTCCACTCACCACTAGCTGGGTTGTAGTAACTCATGAGTTCTCTTTCTGTGTCCACCTTGTCATTGGTGCTTGTTGACATCTAACAGACAATTTACATTGGATGAATTTGCATTCTGACCATGACACCCCCAAATCCTTGTCACCGACAATAATCCCCCGTGACACTCAGGAACTACAGGTCACTGTGTGTGAGGAGATTCTTGCACCGAATCTTTACACACTTGAGTTTTACCTTGGGTGCAAGAAGTGGAAAGTAGGTGTTTCCCTTATGACCATCTGTGGAGCAGATGGTGGAACAAACACAGAGCAATTTATAGAGATTCGCTAAATTGAGTTGATTTTTGTATGAAAATACACGTTTGGAAAACACCTGATTCTGGCACTGTGATAAAGCACATGTCAGGGGCTGTTTCAGGTCTTTGTGGAGGCAGGAAAGCAGCTGCCATTACACAGCAAAACAAAGAAGGGGCCAGAGGCAGCTCTGTCCAAAGTGTGTGTGGTTCTGGGGCTGGGCTCTGTGGGTGGCTGTGGAGTGAGGTCTCAGTGAAGTGTAGATGTCCTTTGGGATTGAAGTCTGTGCTGATGGCCTTCGAGTTCTTGGCTTGAGGACTCTTCTCTCTCTTTTAGGTTGGATTTATGCAACTCTAACGCCAGTAGACTGCCTGGCCTTTGCAGGACATTTTCTGCACAGTCTAAGCGTGGAAATGCAGATGAGGTGATCTGTCTTTGAATTCTAAAGTTATGTAGAGGCTCATTTTTTAATGAATCAGTAGTAATGGGTCACTGACAGTAATGCTGGCGTTGCCCTTGGGCAGTTTTGGCTGGTGCACCCACCTTTACCCCTCTGACCGTGTTCCCTCAGGCTGAGTTTCCCTGAGCTGTTCTTACCCCTGCTGGCAGTGCAGGGGAGGCTGCCTGAGTGCCTGGATTGATGTGGCCGCATCCTGAAGGCAGAACTGTTTCACACTGCCTGGAGTTTTACCCTGGTACCTGCCGCTCGCCGCTGGATCTGTGCCCACCTGCTCAGCTGGGCTCTGTGCCCAGAGTGAGACAATGCAAGCGGTTCTTTGCTGATTCTGGGCAAATAATGCCCCAAACCCACCATACATCTGTATCTCAGTGTTTTACCAGTGCTGTCGTGTTCTGCTTTGGGCCTGAGGCCAGCCTATGTGGCAGCAGGACAGAGAGGGACCCCACTGCAGAGGGACCCTGGCACCCATGTGACGTGCCCGTGTGACATGCTCGTGTGACACGCTCGTGTGACATTCTTGCGTGACACACTCGTGTGACATTCTTGCGTGACACACTCGTGTGATATGCTCGTGTGACACACCCGTGTGACACTCTCGTGTGGCTCACTCGAGCTGTGCCATGCTCAGGTTCCCGTGGCTTTGTCCTGCAGGGCATACGAAGTGGAAAGGCGACTGAAGATCGTCAGCCTGACCCAGTTTCCCAACTTTGAAACGGCGTGTTGGTACATGGGGAAGCATCTACTGGAGAAATTCAAAGGTAAAGCTGCATTTCCCTGCCCGCCCTGATGGCTCAGCCGGGGGCTCCGAGGACAGGGACCCCGAATTTCAGTAGCCATGGCTGGCAGGAGCGCGGGCTGGGAGGGCTCAGCTGGGTTTGGGACACACCTGCTTATTGCCATCAGGCTGTAGCAGGGATTCATTTGTGGGGACCAGCTCTCAAAGAGTTAACTTCAGCTTTCCCAGTCACAATTTTCAACCTAAATGCTTCCTGTGAACAACTGTAGCTGTCAGGGGTTGAATGACACTGGGATTTTTCTCTGCTTAGGTTTGCATAAAGCTGGACAGCAACCTCCTGCTCATCTCCTTCAAGGAGCAAAGATTCTCAATGGTGCTTTCAGGTCGTGGACTAAAAAACAGGTAGGAGAAGCAGCCTGGATTAATCTTTTGCGTTTGTCAGTCGCTGGAGCAGAGAGGAAATTCAGGAACAAATAACAACTCCATTGCAAAAACCTCCAGTTCTAAGGTGCCTCAGAGAAGGAATTGGGAGAACTGGGGGTGAGCGAAGTGATGCTGCAGTTGTAAAAATGAAATAATGTCTGAAAAAAGATGTTTGACTTTGTTGTTCTCTCAGGACAACTTGTTACAATAATATCCAGAACAGGGAAATTTTTTTTTTTTTTTTTATTTGAATGTCTAATGCAGTCAACATTGATTTAAATAAGTAGGAAAAAATATAGACAAGTCGCTTAAAGAGGTTTTTTTTAATTATTATTTTTGAAGAAAACATGCACAGAAACAGCAATTTGGCTTTGTTGTGTTTTAGGCTTTAGCAGAGCATGAAGATGAACTACCAGAAAACTTCAAACCAGCACAACTTATCAAGGACCTTGCCAAAGAAATAAGATTAAGTGAGGTTTGTGCTGTTTTTATGCTATTTACTGTACTGAGGGCCCCGGCTGTAAAGTGCAGGGAGGTATCACCCATTGAGTGTGGTTCCACATCCTGCTGGGTGGAGGGAGATTGTGACACCAAAAGGTGACCACAGCTGGCTCAGCTCCTTCAGGAAGACGTTGTGCTGCATTCCCCCTGCTCTAACCACATCCAGAGACTCAAAACTGAAACCTATCTTCTCCTTTGATCCTCTTTGATGTAGTATTTAAGTTTTCTGATTGTCAGAACGGCAAGTTAAGCAGAAAATAATTTCTTTTTAATTAGGCAGTGTTAATTTTAATTGGGCAGCTATTTTACTGCTAATTTTTCCCGAGGGCACGAAATGTGATTCTGCTGTATTTATCTCCTCAGAATTAAATGGAAGGGGGTTTTGGTGGAGCTGATCAGCATTTTAAGCAGAAGGCCGTTCATTTTATCCGTCCAGTGTGGACAGGCCGTGTAACAGTCCCACAGGATGGTACAGCCCCGTGAGGGTTACGTTCCCTAAAGCCTCTGGAGTTCCTGCAGGCTTGAGGGAGCTGGGGGTGGGGATTGGTGAGCAGAGCGTTGCTGTGGCCTTGGGGGGACCTTCATTCCTCGGTCACGCTGCCCTGTGCTGCAGATCCCCCTCCATCACGTCCTTGGGCATTCTGGGGTTTGTTTCCCCATCTACCGAGGGTGCGGGCGTGTCTGAACCCCCTGTGCTTTGTGCCACACCGCAGAACGCCTCAAAAGCCAGCAAAGCAGACACGAGTGCCAACCCCCCTGCCGAGGAGATCTGTCCTGTGGACAAGGAGGAGGCCCCGTCGCCCGTCCAAGTCACCCCTCCACCCCCTCCCGCAGAAAAGCTCCCGAAAAAAAAGACTCCCAAAACTGTGAAAACCCCCAAACAACTCAAGCCATCCAAACCCCCGAAGCCTCCCAAGCCCCCCAAACCTCCCAAAGCCCCAAAAGTGAAGGGAGAAGGCAAAAAGAAAGGAAAGAAGGCGAAGGAGAGCCCACCACCAGCCATCCCCAACCTCGACCTGCTGGAGGCACACACGAAGGAGGCTCTGACCAAGATCGAGACGCCAAAGAAGGGGAAGGTGGGTCCTGTTTGAACCTCTCCCTCTTCTCCCACCCTCAGAGAGATAAAATCACTCCCTAGGTGTCATGCAGAAGGTGATACGAGCAGCACACTGGGGAAGCCTGGCTCTGCAGAGGCAAAGGAAAGGTTTGTAACTGCGGGCTCATTGCCCTTCTCCTGCCCAGCTGCTGGGCTTGGTTTGACTCCTCGTTGGTTATCCACTGATGTGGAGCCTCCCAGACACCCAAACGGTGCCAGTGACGACAGAACTCTCTTCTAAAGTGTCTCATTTGCTTGAGATGTTACTCTAGAATGAGTGACTGAAAACAGAACAATTGTTTTCTTTCACTTTTGCACACGTAGGACAAGTTTCTTTTTGATGTCCTGTGATTCTGGTGCCCTTTAATTCAACATGAATTTTGCTATGGATTTTGTTAGGGGCCAGGATCCGTCAAGGCTCTGACAGAGGAATGGCTGTATGCTGTTTGTGCAGAAATATCCATAAATCTTCCTAAAATGTTCCTGAAGTTCTGGCAGTTTGTGTGCAGTCTGTGAAAGCTGTCAGGGGGTGACAGACAGGGAGAGGGGAGTATTGGTGTATCACCACCAATGTGGAGAAGTGCAGCTGCTGTTCTGCACACTCTGAAGGAGCAACATTTGATTGAACTTCATTGTGGGGCTCAAAAAGAATAAATGGGAGTTTTCAAAAATATATCATGTTATTTCCCAGATAAGGCCTGTGTTTCTGATATGCCAACACTCCATCCTCATTCAGGGGACTTTTTCCTGACTTTTTTCCCAGGCTGCAAAGAATGTTTTAAGTGCTCCCAATAAGGAATCTGCAAGCAAGCAGAATGAGGTGGAGAAATTTGAAGTTCGAGAGCAAAATAAAAGCAAAACAGAAGCCAAATGGAAATACAAGGTAATGTCTCCTGTTAAATTCTGCCACGTGATGATGAGCCAAGGGTAGGGCTTGGTTGTGGTTCTGCCTAAATGGAGAGAACCAGGCACCAACCTTCAGTTCCCAAAGAAAGGAAAATTAAGCAGGAAATAATCAATTAATCCCTGATGAAGGAAGAGGGGCTGGATGGATTCTCCACAAGCATGTGCTGAGTTGTCCATTTGTCCATGGTGACAGCAGACTGTAGCAGTGAGATGGTTCAGTGCTGATCCCTTTTGTGATCCTTGCTCTGACACGGTCCTACTAGTTTGTCTGAAATCAATAAGTAATGAGAAATCAAAAACTAACTAATAGCTAATAATCAATAACTAATTTGAATGGCATCAAATTAGAGTTAATGAAACCTGAATTATGCCCTATGGATTAAAAGCTTGCCTTTCTTGAGGGCTAATGCAGGGTGAGTGCAATTCACTCATAGAACAGAACAGAACATTTTGTCTGCAGGGAAAATTTGATAGGGTTTTTAATATGGGAAGATTTAACAGGCTTAGATTTGGAGGGTACCTGGGAAGCTGAAACATAAATGACTCATTTGACTGATTTATTTATTTTGTTTTGGTCTTTTGCCTTTCAGAACAGTAAACCTGATTCGCTTCTAAAAATGGAAGAGGAACACAAATCGGAAAAGACGCCTTTATCAGGAAATAAGGACAACAAATTCATGTTCTCTTTCTCTAATAAAAAGTTGCTTGGGTAAGTGAAAAGATGACAACACACATCAACTAAAAAATGAAATTGAAAGATAATTATTTATTTTTTTTTATCCAAGATGATGAAAATCTGCCTTTCTGGGCAATGCAGAAAATACTCTATCATTAAAACTTCTTCTAGTGCTCTAGTCAGAGTACTATTTTGGGATAAAAATCGTAGGTTCAGAAATGTGTTTGTAAAATTATTCTAATGGCTTTGGCACCCCTGAAAGAATTCAGTTTGACTGAGATTTCTGCGTAGAGATACTCACTGTCTGTCAAGTCACAAGCTGTTTTCCACTCAGAGTGTTGTTACTGATCTGTAAATATTTTTTTTTTTTTCAGTTCAAAGGGAGTCAAAACTCATCTGAATACCAGCGTGTTTGGGTCACTGCAGAATTTTAAAGAGGACAAAGCCAAACCTGTACGGGATGAATATGAATATGTGTCAGATGATGGTGAACTGAAAATTGATGAGTTTCCAATCAGAAGAAAGAAAAACACTGCAAAAAGAGAACTGCCCTGTAAGGATATTTCCTGGTTTGTCTTTATCTGCTCGACAAAGTCTTAGGCGGTGATTGTCCGAAACAGTCGATAGAATCTTTAAACTCCGTGTGATTTATAACAAAGAGAGCCACGTCTTACCTGTCAGTCAAGTGTGAGTGGAACAGGAGGGCTGGTTTTTGAAGGGAAAAAACCCTGATTTTTTGTTTCTTTTTCTTCATTCAGTTTTGTCAGATAAGAAGGAAGCCCTGCAGCACACCCCTGTTAAGAAGCCGAAGGTGGAGTCGGTGCCGTACAAGGTACGGGGTTATTGTGCCCTCACCAGGAGGCTCTGTAGGGTCCTGCCCAGCCCAAACCATCCTGTGACTCTCTTCTGTGAGGGAGCAACTCAAGTGTTTGCTTTGTGCCGTTTGGCAGAGCCTCTCTGTCCATGGTGGGCTGGGCTGTGGAGCGCTGCTGGGCTCAGTGCCACTGAGCCTGCGTGGAGCTCACCTGCAGCACGGCACAGCCCAGGTGTGAGTCTGCCCTGTGCCTGAAACTCAGTGCTGGACACCAAATGGGATTAAAATGAAACGCTCTGCCCGACTCTGGTTAATGCAAACTCGCTTTATAATACTGGAATAAGTCAGAAAAAGCAAATAGTCTGTTAAGACAGGACCAAAGTGTTTGGCCCTCAGTAGTGAGGAGTTCTTTTCACCTTGGTTTGTGTCTGGGACACGCAGGAGGAGGTGCAGGCCTCTGGGTCAGTACCCGGGCTCTGGGGTAGAGCTGTCTCCCTGGGCAGGAGCCTAAGGAGGGAGTCTGGAGACAGCAGCCTGGCACCCCAAGCAATGAGGGCTGGTGCTGTAGCAGCCTGAAAGCAGGGCAGCAACAGGGAAAGGCTTGTTTTCTGGGGCACCAGACCACAGTGCCTAGAAATCCCAGCCCCAGAGAGAGGGTCAGAGGCAGGCAGCCCCCTCCAGAGCCTCACAGGACACTGTTCCTCCATATCCCATTCCTCTGCCTGATCCTCCCAGCCTTCTGCCGTGGGGATGGAAACACCACTGGTGAAGGGAATGGATCCCATTCAGGATCAAAGCTTTGGGAGGGGAAAGGAAAGCCTACCGTGCCTACAGGCCACAAGGAAATGGATTTTTACAGTGTGCTTGGTTTTGTTCTCTTTTTTTGTGTAAACGAAGCAAATTCCAAAGCCTAGGCCTATGTTTCTGAGGAGCAGCAGGCTGCAGAAGTCACTGTGCTGGTCTTGGGGACCAGCTCAGTGAGTTTCCACCTTTTTTAGCCCTTTCCTTGTTCTTGCAGAGCGAGGACTCATCAGATGAAGATTTGCTTCACATTGACACAGAGGCAAAGCCGGGACGCAATTCCAAAGTAAAGAAAGAGAGTGGAAGTTCAGCAGGAATTCTTGATCTTTTGCAGGCAAGCAAGGAAGTTGGGGGTTTAGAGTATAACACCAACAGGTACGCACCAGGGGAGCCTTTCCCTCTCACCTGTGAACAAAATTTCTCTTTTGTGCTCGTGTGTGAACGAGAATGAATTTTGCAGCTTGGGAACTGCTTTCTTCTCATCCTGTGATCCGGAGGGAGGGGGAGGAAAGATTTTGGTGGTATAATTTGAACAAATAGAGAATTTCACATCTGTGGATGCTGAAGATCAGTTTTAGCAATAATACTGCAACAGATGAATAATTCAAAGGAAGGAGAGAGCTCTGTGGCTGCAGCTTGAGGGTGGGAATTAAGGTTTTTAATGTTGTGAGAGTGTAATAAAGAAATCTAAATGGCTGGCATTTCTCCCATGAGGCAGTCCAAGGTGCCACAAATGCCAGGTGTTTGAAAGAAGGATAGAGGAAACTGTCTGCCCTCCCTCCCTCCCTCCCACCTCTGGTTATCATTCTTCTTCCCACCAAAAAATAAGGCTTGGGGGAAAAAAGTGAACATTTTGGTGGGTGTCTCTTCACCTGAAATGGAAATGTCTGCCTGGGCTTAGTGGTGTCTTATGTGGAAACTGACACTGGATGTTTTGGTACAGCACCAAACCCTTCAGTGATCCAGGCAGTGAGTGGGGGAAAGAAATGATCACATTAACACTTGGCTGCTTGACCATCCCTGGGGATTCCCTTTCCATTCTGCATTACGGTCCATAATGGGATGAGTATTTATGTTGATTTTATGGTTACATTTTGGCAGGGGATTAGACGCATCAAAAAGTAGTTAGGAGTATCTGACGCTGTAATAAAGTTTCTGGGTTAATAAAACTCCCATGCTGGAAGTTTGGTATTAAAAGAAGAAAATCGATCAGCTATTATAAGAAGTTAAAGGAATCCTCCTTGGGCCTGTGTGTGCTGCTGGCCGTTCTGCGGATAACACAGCTCCCTGCGTGCTGTGAAATGGTCCTTGACAAGCTCTGCCTTGCGAGGGGTTAAACCAGGATGGAGCAGGACTCACTCGGGCCTTTGCTGTCCCCCCTCAGGCTGGGTGCTGTGCCCAGGGTGTTTGAAGGCTCTGTGGTCCCATCCCAGACTCGGCTGCGTTGCTGCTCCGTGTGGGGTGTCTCAGCGGGAATGTGTCAGATCAGCGCTGGCCCTGGGATATACACTGGCTTTTGGCAGTGTGTGCTCCATCTTGATTGGAAAAAGCCCTGGTAAATGTAATTACCGTGTTTCATTTCCTAGTTACGCTGGGCTTTTCCAATGGCCATAAGGTGCTTTTTGAGGATAAAGAGGAGGAAAGGCGATAGGCAAACGCGGCGTCACGGCGTGAGGCCAGCGTGGCCACGTCTGGCTCTCAGGAACAATTGCCACCTTTCTCTGCTGGCAGGGCAGATGAAGGGTGGGGAATGAGTGTGTTCAGAGAGCTGTGTGTGCACACTGGGGCTGCTGTGGGGCGGCCCTGGGTCACTGTGGGCTCTCCTCCCACACAAGCAGCCGGTGCCTGCATCCCCGTCAGACCAGTGCCAGATCCCAGTCACCAGCGAGCAGGTCAGGGCTTCGGTGACAGTGGCTTATCTGAATCGTGGGAAACCCTCTTCTGTAAGATAGTGGGCTGCCACTAGCAGCTGGCCACCCCAGAGACCCTGCTGCATTACCTAGAGTGCTCTAGAGAGCTGCAGCTCAGCTACGTGTGCCAGCAAGACAGGGAGAGGGCAGGGCAGAGCTGCTGCAGAAAGGCTGCTGTGAGTGTGGGAACAGGCTGAAAGAACTGAAATGGAATAGGGAAAAAGTTTGGAGGGCTGGCCATCACCTGATCTTGAAAGGTGCAAAATTACTTGTGTCTGGGTCTGACTCAAAAATGGAAGAAAACACTGGGTTTGTACTGGAATTGTTGGAGTTCTTTATTTTTATACAACTGTGACTTCTCTGGAGGCACTGGTCAATCAGTAGCACTCAGCTGAAAAGTTATAAATTCAGTTTCTAAATACGAGGATACAGGTATGAGACTCAGTTACTGCTGATGGGAGGAAGGAGATGATCTAGAGAGGGTGAGCCCTTGGAGGGAGATGGCAGTGGTAGAGTTGGTGGTGAAGAGCAAGGCACCAGCTCCCCAGGCAATATCCTGCAGGATGCTGGGATCATTCCTGTGCCCAGCTCACTGAGGAGGCAAACCCTGAGCCCATCAGTGCTTGTCCCTGCCCCCAGCACATCTGGGGACACAGCCAGGGACAGGATGGCAGACCTGGGCACCACAGTCCCCCTGAGCCTCCTTTCCTCAGCCTGAGCCCCTTTCCCAGCTCCCCCCGACTCTCCTGGAGCTCCAGACCCTTCTCTGGTCACACCCCAGCCCCTCAATGTCCTTCTTGTCGCGAGGAGCCCCAAACTGACCCCAGGGCTGGAGGTGGGGCCCAGGGACGAGCACTGCCCCGGTCCTGCTGCCACCGCAGGGCTGGCACAGGCCAGGTGAGGGCACAAACCGCTGCCAGCGTGTCTGTCAGTGTCCTCCTCCTCCTCTCTGTGCACCCACAGCAGCAGCCCCCAGCACAGCACAGCACAGCAAGGCTGCTGGGCTGCAGGCAGGTCTGAGCTGTGCCCCAGTGCCACCTCCTGTGTGTTTGGAGGGGGCTGTGGGGATAGAGCAGGGCTAGAAGCACTTTGGCTGCTTTGTTCCTGCTCCAGAGCACTTTTAAAATGGTTTTTAAGCCATAATTGTAACTTACTGATAGTTCACTTTCATAAATGTGGCTTTTCAAAAATCATTGCTGAAGCTACAGAAAGGGGATATGGCTCTTCCAGAGCTTCGAAATTGCTTCCTGAGTCTTCTTGAATTTTTTTTGGCTTAGAAAGCTGAAATACTCCTGATGGAAGCACACCAGGCGCATGCCCTAATGAGAAACATTCTGCCCCATGTGCAGCTCTGAGACATTTCCCCCTTTTCAGGTTGGTGTTTGACTCTCAGAACCACTGGTTTTGATCATATGCCACCATTTATTTGTTGAAGTCTGTGTTGCTTAAGGCAGTTCCTCTCTGATTTACCCATTTAGTGGTCAGTATTTGATGGTCTGTTTGCAGTGTTTTGAGAGTCCAGTGTTTGGAAAAACAGTTCAGGGAAAAAAGGCTGGAAGAAAATATGATAATTCCTTGTAGATGATGCAAAATACTTCTTTGCCAGGGAGAAGGCAGAGGAGAAGGCATGATACTGGAGGGATTTAAATGGCTCTTTCCTAAATAAGTTTTTTATATTCTTCTGTTTGTTGAGTTGTGAACTAACACTCATTTTCAGGATTATGACTAAATGCCATTAGTGCCCAGAAAATTCCTTAATGGTCTTGTACATTACTCTATTTGGAGCCCAGATTAAGCTCAAGTAGGAGAAGGTGACATGGTGCTGTTAATTCTCTTGTATGTTTGTGGCTTCTATTGCACAACAAATGCATAAAAAGTTCCACAGATATTAATTCTTGCCACAGCAAGGTTTTTTTTGCATTTCACGACTTGCCCAAACTCCCAACTTCTGGAAATATTGGATGATGTGTTGGGCCATCTCAGAATCAGTTTCCAGCAGCTCCTGGAGTGGTGACAGCCCCTGCTGTGAAAACTGGGACCAAAAACTTCCAGGCACTTTTGAGCAGAGCCCCCCACGACACCCCCCACCAGTGCTGGTGCATAAGCTCTCCTTTTACAGGGGCTGGTAGTAGAGATTATAAATAATGTTATTAAAATATGATGATGATGAGGAGGAGGAGGAGGAGGAGGATAGTTGATATAGAGACACTGCTCTGACAGGAATTCTGCTGTGGGCTTTGGGAAATTCCCAGAGCTCTGTCCCGAGCGCTGACAGCCCCAGGGCCCTGCCCACATCTCCGTGGCTCCTGGGCCATCACCGCCACATCTGAGGCGCTCTCTGTGCTGCTCCTGTCCCATCAAATTCCCCACTGGCCCTGGTGGTAGGTGCAGCTGCTCAGAGGGATCAGGGCCCCCTCCTCGCACAGCTGCCGTGGCAGAGGGGAGGGGTTGGTGTTTGTGGAATCACTGAGTGCTCCAGCATCTCTCCCCGTGTCCCACAGCCAGCCACCTGCCTCCCCCAGCACGCAGGAAGCCATCCAGGGCATGCTCTCCATGGCAAACCTCCAGGCCTCAGAGTCCTGCCTGCAGACGTCGTGGGGCACCAATCAGGCGAAGAACAACTCCTTCTCCACACAAAACTCGAAAAAATCTGGTGGCGGCGGCAGCAAAAACGCTGGGAAGCGGCTGCTGAAGAAAAGCACAAAGAACAGCATCGACATCGAGGATTACGACGAGGACCAGGACCACTTGGATGCCTGCTTTAAGGACTCGGATTACGGTGAGTGGCGGGAGCGGGGTGAGGCGGTGCCTGGCCGTGCAGGGACACACCTGTGCCGCTTGGCAGATGTCCCTTTGCTCCTGGCTGCTTCCTCCTGCTCTGCCCCCGGCGTCGGCCGGGCGTGGCAGGATCGGGGATCCGCACGCCAGAGGACGCAGAGATGTGACAGCGGACTGGCTGCAGAGCCCAGGGTCACGCTGCCATCCAGGCGGGCTGCGTTCGAGGCGTGGCACAAAGAGAAACTCTCAGGAAACCTGGAGAGCCGCCGAAACCGCAGCAGTCAACCCAGAAACGGGGGCCTGTCCCAGAAATGTGGGTCAGGTACTGCTACTTGTGACAGAAATGTCCTTGTCTGCACAGTAGCAATTAAACCTCCAGCTGAGAGGAGTGAAAAGTTGAATTTGTACATGGGATAGGGATCCAATGCTATTTTGAGTTTGGGCAGAGAAGGCAAGCATCTGCAGCAGAAATGGGCACAAAGCCGGTTTGCACCAGTTACATAATTTCTGCCATGATTATCATGGAATCACAGAGTGCTTTGGGTTGGAAGGGACCTTCAAGGGCCATCTAGTCCCACCCTCTGCTGTGGGCACGGACACTTTCCACCAGACCAGGTGGCTCCAAGCCCTGCCCAGCCAGGCTTTGGACACTTGCAGAGATGGAGCAGCCACAGCTTCACTGGGCAGCCGAGAGGGACTCGATGATTCTTGTGGCTCCCTTGCAGCTCAGGGTATTCTGTGATTGTAGAGGAATATAGAGGGCCAGTTTAATGACAGCAGCTGCCAAGAGGAATGTGTGGGTGAGAGCAGAGTGAAGTCCCCGGAGTGTCACAGCTGTGGCAGAAGTGCTCGATGGCCTGTGGTCACTGCACCTGGGCAGAGCAAGGGCCTCTGTGCAGGGTGGAGCTGTTTCCTAAACTGAAACTCCTGCCTTTGTTTCCTACTGTAGTTTACCCTTCTCTCGAATCAGATGAAGATAATCCAGTGTTCAAATCCCGATCAAAGAAAAGGAAAAGTTCGGATGATGCCCCTTACAGTCCGACGGGTAAGTCAGTGCGGTCTGTGCTGCCCACACTCAGGCTAAGCCATGCAAATCTCTAAGACCCAACCACTTTTCCAGGAGTGTGGAAACCGCACAGTGAAGGATTAACCCTTTCCAGGGCAGCGGGAGGTGATCCAGGTGCTGGGATTCCTGCCAAGCAGTTTTAGCCTTCCTCCTGCAATCAGCAGGAGAAAGTCATTCCTTGGTTGGTTTATTTCTCCTCACACTCTTAGTGACAGACCATTTGGTTGCCACCTTAGCAGTGGTGTAAGAGTGAATCAATCCCTGGACAGCTGAGCTGCCGTGGATTTCAGGGGTTGACTGTGGGAACAGCGAGAGAAAGCAGGAGCAGTCTCCTCCATGTTCAGCCAAGGCTCACGGTCTGGGAGGGTTTGTTCTGCCCTGGGTTTGTTGGAGCTCACCAGGGGCAAGAGGGCCCCTAGACCCCTTTGACCCCTGTGGCCCACGAGCAGGGCACCCTCTGTGTGTGCTGCGTGTGACAAGCAGCCCACGCTTGGTCTCAGCAGCTTGTGGCCCTGCATGTCCTCCCCCGGCTGCAGGTGAGCACCGTCCCTTTGGCAATGCCACTCACAATCCAGGAGGTGGGCACAGACCACGGGGCTTTGGCGTCAGGCGGCCATGGAGCTGTGTGACATCTCCACCAGCAGCTTCTGCCCGGAGGCTGTTGGTCTCACTGGGGCCTGGGGAAGGGAAGGGCTGAGGTTGTCCCCACCTCTCCCGGCTGAGCAGGGCAGAGCCGTGACCTGGGGTGGCCCTGCTGCCCGCTGGGCACATCCCTGCCCCTCACTGCTCTGCTCTCCTTGCAGCACGCGTCGGGCCCTCGGTGCCCCGGCAGGACCGGCCGGTGCGGGAAGGCACCAGAGTCGCCTCCATCGAAACCGGACTGGCCGCCGCCGCCGCCAAGCTGTCCCAGCAGGTGAGGGGCTGCCCGGGGAGCTGCCAGCAGCGAGAGCCCTGTCCCCAGCAGCAGAGCCAAGTGCCGTGCCAGCCCCGCACGGTGACACGAGGTGCCCGCTCCTGCCAGCGACACGAGGCTCTGCGGTCTCAGTGACATAACTGGGATCCGAGCCCGGCGGGGTCACAGCGCACCTGACCGCGCCACGAGGCAGCGAGGGACAGAGAAGGGCACAGGGAGGGAGGAGGGAGGGAGAATGGCTGCCCCAAGGAGTGTGTGACGTGTGCTTGAGAGCCTGCCTGGTGCGACTGCCTGTCTGTGCAGACCGGCTGCTGGGAAGGGTCGGGGTTTGCTTCCAGAGCTGTGGTCAACTGTGAGCAGGGGGTCAGTTTAGGAAAGGAACTGGGGCAGTTTGGATGTTTGGTGTCTGGTCTCTGGAGGGGCCAGAGGAGCCCCACAAAGGTGACACGGTGAGGTGACAAGGTCTGCTGGAGCGAGGTCGGTGAGGGGCCTCAACGAGCTGGTGGAGATGCGGGTTGTGGTGGCCTTGGGCTTCTGCGCTGTGGACTTTTGAGTAGAAGAGCTTAAAGGATGGTGGCAGGGTTTCAAGAAGAAGGAGCTGGAAGTAGACAAGGGACACGGGACAGTAGCAGGCCTCTACCATCCCCGTGTGCATGTGCAGGTGCAGTTACAGGTCAGGAGATGACGTGTGTGTCCTAGCAGGAAGCAGAGGCCGAATCGGTGGGATTTAATATCCTTCGTGCTGTTGTGCAAGGGTGTGAAGATCCCTGAAGATAGGAGGTGCCAGTTTTTGTGGAAGATGGAAAGAGTTGCCTGTGCTGACCACGCTGGCCGCAGCGGGGAGGAACCAGGAGGATGCGAGGATGTAGAGGCACGAGAGGCAAACGTGTGTGTGCAGCTGTGAGCCAGACGTGTCGGAGCAGCCCCCGAGCGCTGTCCGTGGCCAACTCCTGGGCTGTCCTTGTATCAGCACCCTAAGCAACGCCGCTGGCCCTTGCCCTAGATAAAGGTCTTCTGGGGATTAATCTGAGCTTCATCTTTGTCATTTTAAAGGAGGAACAAAAAGGCAAGAAGAAAAAAAATACCAAAAAGAAGCTGTCAGCCCCCAACGCAAGCAAAGCGGCTCAGGAAGGCGGCTCCCCCGAGCCGAAGCTGGAGTCCCAGGCCAGCAGCCTCACAGATCACGAGTACACCGCAGGGGCCAGCACCTTTGGGGTCGCCCAGCCTAACAGGGGATCGCAGCCGATGGCACCCGGCGTCTTCCTCACACAGAGGAGACCCTCGTCATCCTCGCAGAACAATGCCTCCGCCAAAGGTACCAGGAAACGCCTGGGTCGTGGTGCAGGAGTGAGTGGGGAAGGGTGAAGGGCCGTGCAACCCCAGCCTTCCCCCCGCGTGTGCTGCGGGCACGCACGGCTGCAGGCGTGTGCTCACCGCCCTGTGCAGGGACAGGGCCCCTGGCCTCGGCTGTCCTGGCACAGGGGGCGAGAGGTGCTCCTGTGCCGGGTGCAGGGCGTGGGGGCTGCCGTGGCAGCAGCACGGCCCCGGCTCAGGAGCACGTCCCAGACCGCCTGGAGCTGGCCAGGGGAGGATGCGCCCACGCAGGCTGTGCCCAGGGCTGGGGCAGGCACTGTGCCCTTGGTGGTGGCTGGACAGCAGCTCTGTGCTGACTAGCTGAGGACAGTCCTCCCAGGACATGTAGAGCAGGACAGATCTCTCCAGAGAGGGAGCAGAGGAACATCAAATCTTGGGCAAAGGCAGGAGAGAGGAAGAGGTTGCTTGCTGTCAGCTGTAGGGAAAGCGTGAGAAAGCTGAGCCTGCCCCAATCTGGTCTGGGACCTCCTGCTCTCCACTTGAACTCGGCTCAGGAAGCGTGACTGAGGCAGGTGTGTGGGACAGGCAGTGTGTAGTGTGAAAACTGTGTGTGATCCCACCGGGAAAGGCCCCAGTGACAAGTGAGGCAATGTGGCGGATGTTTCCTGAATTCCACGTATTCGGGCGGAGCAGAAGAGAGGCAGAGCAGAGTTCCCTGGCAGCTTGGATGGCCATAGGGCGGGATGTGTGCAGCCTGTGGTGGGGGCTGCTGGTACCTGTGGCTTTCTGCAGAGCTAGAGCGGAAAGAACGTGTTTGCCTGGAACTGTGCTTTTGTGGTGAAATGGTGGGAAACAGGTCCAAGGTAGAGAGGTGCCCAGGAGCCTGGAGCTGTGGGGTGTCTGCGTGTGTGCGTGTCTGTGTGTCTGTCTGTGTGAGCAGCCTCCCCCTGAGGAGCAGGATGGCACTGGTGGGGCTGGGTTTGGCTGTCACCCTGTGGGCAACCAGGTGACCATGAGCAGTGAGCCAGGGCAGGTGAGGGCAGGGCAGCAGGGCAGGTGCTGCAGGGACAGGAGGGTTCCTGGCAGAGCTGCAGGGACAGGAGAGTCCCAGCAGAGCCATGGGGACAGGAGGGTGCCCGGCAGAGCCATAGGGACAGGAGGGTGCCCGGCAGAGCTGTGGGGACAGGAGGGTGCCTGGCAGAGCTGTGCCTCCTGGCGCAGGTGTGGATGTGTCCCTGGAAGCACAGGGACAGGGGGGCAGGGGGCAGCTGAGGGTCTGTGCCTGTGGGGTGGTGTGGGGTGGGCGTGGGTCCTCACCCCAAGCCCGCTCTCCTTCCAGGGAAGCGTACGAAGAAGGGCATGGCCACGGCCAAGCAGCGGCTCGGCAAGATCCTGAAGATCCACCGGAACGGGAAGCTGCTGCTCTAGTGGCCGCGGGGACACTGCCACCCAGTTCTGGGCCACCACCACCATCATCCCTTTAACTTTCAGCGGTCGGACTGTACAGAATCCTGCTATAAATATTTTTTAATATAGATGTCCTTTCTCAGAGCGCTGAGAGCGACTAGCCGCAAAAAGTTAATACTGATCTCGGCCACCGAGGAGCGCGTCGGGCTCTCCGCCCCAGCCCCGGGCTCAGCCCCTCTGCTCGCCCGGCCAGCGGCCAGCCGGGCAGCCACCAGGAGCGGGCAGGGCCACTGGGCCACAGGGCCACCGGGCCACGTGGTGGGAGGGCACCGCAGCACTCGAGGCGTTGGCGGGGCGGCGGCGGGCGCGTCCCTCAGGCACCGCCGCCGCCCCGCGCGGCTGCTCCCGGCCCCTTTTCCTAGAATGTAGCTTGTACATAGCTTTTGGAATAACCACCGCCGGGTTTTTATACGGGGAGGGTCTCTCCGGGCGCTGCCCGCCGGTACCAGCTCTTTGCGTAACTTCTTGTACGAGGAGGGAGACAGTTATTTTACTAGCACCTTGTGGAGTGTTTCCGTGTTTTGTGACGATGTAATTTATTAATGTTTGTAGCTTTTTATATTTGTACATTTCTTATGGGCTTTGTTTATATACACACATTACCGGGGCGCGGCGCCTGCGGGGAGCCAGAGCCACCTGCCGCCGTGTGCCAGGGCCGCCGGGGCCACCAGGGCCACCAGGGCCGCCACCAGGGCCACCAGGGCCGCGCCGGCTTTTTTTATTATGATTATGATTATTATTAGTATTATTATTTTTTCGCGACATGTACATTTCTAACAAAGTTTATCGTGGCTATCTATCTATGACAGTGTTTTATTTACCGATTCATATCAAATGCTCTTGTATCGACTTCACAAAATCTTAAGTAAACCTAGAGCAAAGTTTAAAAAAAGGAGAAAAAAAAGAAAAAAAAAAAAAAAGAAAGCAAAGTAAAACTATTTCAGGTTTTGTACACGATTGCCTGGGCCTGGCCTTTTTGTGGGGTCGGCGAAGGAGGGGTGGGGAGGCGGCCGGAGGTCCCTGAGGGTGGGTGAAGGAGCGAGCAGGGCCCCACAGCTGGCACAGACAGGGGCTGGCTCTGCTGCCGCTGCCCCCTGTGTCACCTACCCCCTTACACAGCTCTGCTTGCTACAGCACCACGAGCAGCCCCGGCCAGCTGGGCATGGTCTGGAGCGTCCCAGTCAGACTCCTCACAGTCACCCAAAGGTGTGCCCTGCCATCCAGCACATCATCCACCTCCCGTGGACAAACACACGTGCCTGTTTCCTCTGCTTCCTCCCTCTTGGGTGTCACTGTGTGCTCCAGCCTTTCCCAGTCTTTGTGCTCGCTGAAACCTGCAGCACCCCACCATCTGTGGGACACGTGCAACCTGCGTTTTTCTGTGTGCTGACACAAGGCTGTTCCCACATCCCACGCTGCTCCCTGCTCTTGGACACCTCGTGATGGCGTGGCCCGAGCCCCCTGCAGCCTGCACAGTTACCTGTTACCTGCACGGGACTCACCTGTGTTACCTGTTACCTGCACAGTTACCTGTTAGTTACCTGCATGGGACTCACAGTTACCTGTTACCTGCACAGTTAGCTGTTAGTTACCTGCATGGGACTCACAGTTACCTGCAGCCTGCAGTTACCTGTTACCTGCACAGTTACCTGTTACCTGCACGGGACTCACCTGTGTTACCTGTTACCTGCACAGTTACCTGTTAGTTACCTGCATGGGACTCACAGTTACCTGCAGCCTGCAGTTACCTGTTACCTGCACAGTTACCTGTTACCTGCACGGGACTCACCTGTGTTTCCTGCTGCCCTGGATGGCCCCAGGGCGCAGCCCCAGGGTGCTCTCCCTGCTCGCAGGCTTTGGGGAGCGCTGGCAGTCCGTGCTGGCAGGGACGTCGCGGCCGGGCTGCGGGGGCTGCGGCGATATCGAGCCATCGCCAGCTGGGGGAGTTCACAGTTCAGAAACAGCCGCGGCCGGGAAAATGGGACCGGCCGGAATGGAGCCTCCCGAGCACCGCCCGCCGCCGGGGACACGAGAACAGCCCTGGCTCGACAGCAGATATCTCGGGCTGGAAGGGACCCTCAGGATCACCGGATCCTGAGGAGGTGCTGTGAGGGGTGAAAGCGAGCACCCACCCAAGGCACACACCCAGGGCACCCAGGGCATCCAGGGCACACACCCAGGGCACCCAGGGCATCCAGGGCACACACCCAGGGCACACACCCGGGGCACCCAGGGCATCCAGGGCACACACCCAGGGCTCCCGTGCAGGGACAAGGGGTGACAGCAGCTGTGCCAGCCTCCCTGTGCAGGAGCCCGGGGCTGGCACAGGGTCCTGGTGCCGGTGTGGGACCATCGCTCGCCGTGGCTGTTCCCTGGGAACTGGCGAAGGCGCCGCTGGGTGTGCGGAGGATGGCCCGGCCAGGGAGGCGATCTCTGCGCGCTCACGGGCGGGGGGCTGCGGGCTCTCCTGGTAAATCAACCACTACTCACAGCGTTCGTGTTCCTGCTCTTTCAAAGACACTTTGTACCGACAGGATTCACTCCAACCCAGACATTTGGCACAACCACGCCTCAGTCTCACACAGCCCCACGTTCATCATTCCCCGTGGCTGGGCAGCTCTGCCCGGGCCTGGGGCAATTCCAGCCATGGCCCGGTTCCATCCCGGCTGCAGGCGCCGTTCTTTCCATTCCATCTGCCCGGATCTCAGTGCCCACCCCACAGGACTCACAGCATTTGTGTAAACCGTTTGGAAGTGTTTCTCTGTATATCACAAGAGAAAGCCTGCTTCTCCTCTTCTCTTGAGAATGTAATAATTGTAATGAATTGGATTTTCTCCGCAGCCTGCAGGGAAGACGCACTTTGGAACACATTTTCATGTCATTCTCCTGTCCAAACTCCACATCCTCCTGCGCACCAGCTCAGGATGTTTGCTAAACATTGATCTCCACGGTGCAGTCCTCCTCGGGGCGAGGCACGGACCGGCCTGGGGCTGCCCACCTCCCCGGCTCACCGGGCTCCGCAGGTGTTTGCACACTGCCTGCGACCACCAGTCTTCCTCCCACCTTCCACTCAATCAAATAATTAGCAGTCACTTAGGAGTCCATTAGGTGACACCTCTTGGAAGTCCTTGTGTTTACCCTGCTCCTTCATTTATGAGCTCTGTTCAGCAGCCCAAGGGAAACCCTTTCTTCTGGGGTCACCAGGGCACCCCGGGCTCATCTTCACTCTCCTGGCTGGACTGCAGAAGGGTTCCCACTGATCTCTCACCACCGGCTGGGCAGTGGGCACAGCTCCTTTCCTTCGTGGTCCCTCAAAAGCCGCCTCACTGGGAGCCTGCCCTCCTGCTGCCCGTGGGGAGCGTGTGGCTGCAGCAGAAACTCCGGTCATTCTTTTCCCTTTCTTTGCTGAACTCAGCAGCTCCAGCCCGCAGCCACTCCATTTGATTGCTGCCATAAAACATATTTAGGGGGTTGGTTTGGAGGACAAACCTTCCACACAGTGTGGAATATCAGATGCCTGAATCCAGAGCAGAAGGGGAGGAAGGGATGAACGCTTTCTAGAAGCACTTACGTATGAGTTTATGGGAGCAGACCTTAAAACAGGGCCTAGAACAAGTCATACAATTGAAACTGTGCACCAGGGCTGTGTGGTTTACATGTCCCCTGGCCAGGGTTAAAGGCTGCAGCAGCTCCTTTCAACATCCTTTCTTAATTCCAGATCACCAGCCTCGGTGCTCTGCCTCCAAATGTGCAAACCTTTAACTTCCCCCGAGGGATAACTCACTCTGAGAATGAAATATTAATTAGAGCCTCGTCATCCGCCGTCACTGTGTGGCCTCTTGGAAGCCCGGGGAAGCCAGACACGCTCCAGCCCCAAAGTGCTCCCTTTGTGCGGGGCTTTTGTTCCCCGCATTCCACCCGTGGGGCCCTGTCACAGTGGAGGAGAGCTCCCCAGGCCTGAAAGGGAGCTGTCAGGCTGAGCTCGCTGCCTGCTGACAGGGAGTATCACCATTAACCAGCTCGTTATCTCCAGCAGCTTTGCACAAATCGCTCCTGCCTGGCTTTTGGCATCAGCCGTGATGACAACTCTTCGACAGATGCTGGTGAGGAGTGAATAAAGATGCTGTGGCTAAAGACCATCTGCAGGGATTAAACCTTCATCACATTTAGTGACTTTTCTGCTCTTGAGACAAAGGGAACCTTTCTTTTCCCCCAGTCACACACCTTAGTTTCTCCAAGAGGCTGTTTTTCCCTGCCAGACACTTCCATCTTAGCTTGTCTATCACGGAGACGTTTGAAAACCACCTTAAACTGACTATTTGCACATTTAATCCACGATTCTCTCTAATGCTTCTCTAAAGCTCCAGCAACAACCCACCCTGGTCCAGGACGGCTTCAGGAAGTCTCTGATGGCCCTTAGGGCGGCCAGCTCCCAGCACCAGCCACAAAGGTCAAAAGAGAAAGTGGAGTGTGACCTTCAGAGCCTTGACTTTCCATCTGAGCTGGGTGCAGAGAGGGAGACCTAAAGCACCGAGAATGTTGTGATTCTCTGTCTTCTGAGCAATGGCACAGATGTGATTTGAGCAACACAAGAACCACGGAATCACAGAGCCTGGGCCGGGAGGGACCTGCAAGGACCATCGAGTCCAGCTCCTGGCCCTGCACAGGACACCCAACAACCCCACTCCATGCCCGAGAGCACTGGACAAACACTTCTTAAATCAGCTTTGCTGTTTAAAACAAGGAGAATATTAACTCTTGACTTTGCTTGTCCGGTGCTTAGAACTGACCGAGGAATTAAATAGATCCAAGCAAAGCAATTAACTGCAGTGAAGGATCTGCTGTTTGTTTTCAGTGTGTTTTTGCTGGGTGCAGTAGCATATGAAGAGGAAACAACATCAGATGGGGATGTTTATCTCACGCAGTGACTCAGCCCTCGTGCCTGATGCTCCTCAAAGCACCACGCCTCGCTGCCCTTGTTGCAGTCCTGTTTCCATCGGGCTCCTGAGGCTCTCACATGCCTGTCCTGGGGAGCCACAGGAATCCCGTGCACAGAACGGATTTGCAGGGGCATAAATAAACAGACAATTCCGAGCTGCAGGTCTCCAACCCAGCCTCACTGTGCTGGATGAGATGAACCTTGGCCCAGGCCCCTTTCCCAAGGCAGACCTGGCTCAGGCACTGGAGGTGAGCAGGGGCAGGAATTATTTGCTGTCTATACAGCAATTACAACAGGGAGAGGAGTCGTCACTGCTGGTGGAGAAGGGTTTGCTCTTCCTTGGGCATTGTTCTCACCAGCATCCCATGGGCTAGCTCCATGTCCCCCAGGCAGGCTGGCAGGACAGAGTGCCGTTCCCTCTGGAGACGTGTGCTCAGCCTTCCTGGGAGCCAGTTTGTGACTGAGGGATCTCTGGGTGCTCAGTTCGGCTGCAGCACGGCTCCAGGGGGGAATTCTGGAGCTTGGCTCTACCTATGGATTCACAGGACATATTACACTTCTTCCTAGATGTTATTTTCCAGAATGATTTGGTTGAGAAATCCAGAACAGTTGGAGGGTTTATCTGGAGATCCATCACTTTGCCCTTAGGTTTATTCATTTAATATATAGATATGTACTTATTTATATGAAAAACAAACTAACCTTGGACAATAATAATAGCTAAAAGCCGAACTTGCAATTGTTATGCAGTCTTGTTGCTATTAAGCGGCTGTTGCTCATAACACAGCCGTGCATGCTTTGGATCCTAATCTCCTTTTGTGGTATTAAATGGGCCAAGCAGCTGCTAAATGGAACAAAAGTGTCATCCATCAGGGTCAATTGGGATAAACATAAACATCCCATTTCCTTGCAGACAAACATGGCACGGGCTGAGCAGCTTGCTTTGACCGTCAGGATGACGTTCCTGGAGCTCCAGCAGCGTGGAAAATCGGAGTGTTAGCCTAACCTGAGCCTGGCACGTGGCACTGTTCTGGGGAGCTGGAGGGTGTGAAAGGCTGGAACGTGTGATGTCCGTGCTTTTTGTGGGGATGGAGCTGGGGAAAGATGACTTTGTGAGGTGCAGCTGGGGCTGGGCTTGCACTGCCAGCTGCGCCCGTGAAGGCTGGGGGAGATCCCTGCGTGTGCAGGGGCAATCACACCCTGCTCAGCAGGGGAAATGTCAGGGGTTTCACTCTGGGACTGCAAGGCACTTCCCCTTTAGCTAAGCAAAGGAAAGTTACCAACAAGGCAGCTCTGTCAATAGCAGATTTTAGCACGTCCCAAGTGCGTGCAGGGAGCCTGGTGTGCCATCATCCACCCTCAGAGCTCCACTTGAGAGTGATCAGCTGTAGGGAAGTAATTGGAAAAGTATGGCATAAATTGTGTGTGCACACACGCACACGGGTGAAGCAGCTTTCATTGAACAGCATTAAACACAGAGCCATATGCCAGACTGAAATCACTGAAGTTTCCTCTGGTTACTACCACCAGCACTGGACCTGTGGAGTGGTACCTAGCTTGGCTTGGTGGTGGGCAGCCCTGGAATGTTCCAGCAAAGGTGGAACATCAGAAATGAGAGGTGGCTGGAAATCTGGGGACTGACAGCTAAGGATTGTGGAGGTTCAAGTGGGACATGGCGCCTGTGAGAGCGAGACCTCCTCACTGCTTGCAGCAGCGGTCAGTGCAAGGGCTGGTGGAGATACAGACTGATTTAGATGGTGGAGATACAGACTGATTGCATTAAGTGATTGCTCTACCTGTACCTAAGGCAACATAAATGGGTTTTTTCCATCTCCATCTTCCCCTACATTGAATTCCTTCCCCTCCCCTCTCCTGTCTTTTCCGAGCTGTGCTGAGGACGTGGGACATGGGATATCCCACGGCACCATAGACACGTCAGGGAAGGGGCTGAGCAGCAGCTGCAGAAGAGGCAGGAACGACCTCTGGGGTGGGGAAAAATGCTGTCACTGTAATAGCCCTAGGATGTCGAATATTTAGAAACATGAACCCAAAAAAGCCAGTAGGTTTTTTAAAATTAGGAGTGTAGAGTTTTATTATTTAGAAGGTTTTATAAAGGAATTTTAAACAGACCATGGAATTGCTGTAGCAGGTTGAGTTTTTTCCTCTTGAAAATTACTCAGCCATTTGGTTTCTATTTTTGCACAAAGGACAAGCTTTTTGAACAATCATACGATATGCTTGTTGATGCATCACAAAAAGGAGATATGCTTTGAATTCTCCTTAAAAACCCCATGTAAACACAAGGTTTATGGAGCATTGCAACAAAATACCATCTCCTTACTGAGTGCTTTCACATGTAATTTCCTCTCTGACTACTGCATGTAAACACGCTTATTGTATTTGGGAAACTCCAAAACCTCAGACACGATCGGGATCGATAGCTCAACAACAGCAAGTTATAGTTTAAAATGTCCACATTTTGCAACCAGATGCCTGGATGGTAGCAGAGGAAGGAAGAGAGGGACATTTTAACACAGCAGGGTGGTGGGGTAGCCCCGTTTTTCACTCCTTGGGGTCACCCTGCACACACCGGCAGCACCCTCCCCACCCAGGGACTGCAGGAAAGACACCCAGAGCCAGGGTGGTCATTTCACACAGACAAGGGCAGGGTCCTCGCCAGGCCCTGAATTGTCCACTGTGTTTCTATCTTTTTGTAAAGAAAAGCCTTTCATACGTACTGTTTGTGTTCCTTTTCCTTGCATTTGTGTTTTCTTCAGAATTTGTATTAGAAAAGCCACAAAGAAATAAGCAACAATACCAAGACATTACACAGGTGAGAAGAAATAGTGTAAGATTCAACATGACAAAATGATGTCAGAAAATTATTAACTATCGCTGAGATGAGTGGATTGTCCTGTTTCCGCCGTGCATGCAGCGCACTGCTGGGCATAGGGGTGATCACTGCAGGACTGGGGCCCTTTAGCTTCCCCCAGAAGCCAGCCAGGACGTCCTCACTTCTCCAGTTCTGAATCTTCGGTGGAGACTTGCGAGGTGTTTTTAGTTCAGCACATGAGCCACTGCCACCTTCTCCCCCAGAGCTGAGCAAAAGGTCTGTGTAACGTGAGGAACCTGCAAAAAACGCCAGGGCTGCAGTCTGAAATGACTCTCCCCTGCGCTCGCTGTATATTTTTTATTTCCAGATTTGTTTCAGCTATGCCCTGGTTTATCAAAGCCCTAAAACACATGCTTGACTTCAAGTACCTGGCTGCAGCTAAAACTAATTGCATACTTAGTCTTTGATGGTTCAAGGTCATAAAGAAATCACTGGCTTTTCCAAACAAATACTCCAATATGTTAATTGCTTGCAAACCACAACCCACAGCCCCTGCAGAGATGGGTGTAGGGCTGTGCCTGACTGGAGGGTGAACCGCCTGGGATTTCCCCCAAACTGGGGCACTGCACCCATTTCCTCGGGGCACAGCACGTCCAGGAGGCTCAGGCAGGCTGGCTTTGCGTCTGATCCATGACCAAGCACCGGGAAGAGCGTGTGGCCGTCCTGATCCTGCTGGCAGTGCCTGGCTGGGAGGTGCCCGATGTGCCACACTTACCTGAACGCATCTGGGAAGTCCTCAGCGTCCCTTCAGCAGACATTTCCCATATCGAGGAATCATAAATAATATATCAATATCCCCACTGGGGATCTCATTAGTGCGTGTAAGTGACTACATATATTTATAAATATGCAAATTATGTATAGAATCTAAACTTGCTCATATATTAAAAAAGTGCACGAGCTGAGTTCCCATCGCCATCTGCTCTGACAGCCTGGGGATATTCCCTCCCTCCCTCCCTCCCTCCCTCCCTCCCTCCACACTGGCTGCTTTCCCCTCCAAAATTCTTAGTAGAACGATAATATTTTAACAGTTGCAGCTTTAAAAACCTTGATTATGACCAATCATTTCTCCCAGGCAATTGTATATTTAGCAGAAGGGAAAAATTAAACTTCCCAGGAATGAGGTTATTTAGGGCATAAAATTCAAGGAAATAGGTATTTAGGTCATTGTGGGCATGGTTTTTATTTTCCCTAATTTTCAGATTACTTTCGATTAGGGTCTGCTCAGAGTGGAAACTTCTTGATGTGAAATAGATACTATCTAAATCATTAGAGCTCATTCATTGCCATGTGCCACCTTTTAGAGCAATTAAACCTGACCTTGGGGTTACGGAGCTGAGCACTCACCGACCCAGGGCACTTCCTCTGAATATGAATAAGCTCGGAGCGCAAATACAGTGGGGCAGGATTGCTCCTGGCACAGATAATGCCTTTGTTAGACAGAGCAGGGCTCTGCGGGCCCTTAGACTATGGAGCCCATTGATTCAGAACGTTCACTGGTGGGATCGCTTCTTGGAATTTTTTTCCTTTTTTTTTTTCTTCCCTTGACATCTGGAGTCTATCTCTTCGCCAGGCTCTCAGCCCTCCATTCAAAAAGAGAAAGTGAGGGAAACAGATGGACAGGCTCACAAATGCATAGAATGAGTACCGAAAATGTTTGACAAAAATTTTGCAAGAAGAGGAAGAGGGAAAAGAAGAAGAAAATGTCTAAATTTTAAAGTCTTTCGGCCATTAGCATTTTTGCCAAGTCCTGGCAGATGAACTCAAGCTGAGTGTAAAAACCCCGTGATTCTCACCAAAGCGGTTTCCTCTCACTTTCCAGCTTTCAGTAGCTCTTCCATCGGCGGTGCCACCACCTGCACGCCACATTTGGAGTCCTTGGATTACAAAAAGTGCCCAGGGCAAGGACTGTCCAGGATTTCCCTGGAAATCTCTGGGAGGCCAATCCATCCCTAGGAGGTATTTCAATGCCTTCTTCGTTTGGCAGAAACATCGGGGAAGCTGCCTCCACTCACAGCAAAGAGAAATGGAGATGCTGGCCGACAATTTGGTGGGGTCTTGTTTGGAGAACAGAGCTCTTCATGCCCTGCCAAGCCACGTTAAACAATAACTGTCAGAATCTGTTAGAAGGTGGAAGATTGGTATTGCTCGGTACAGATCTCGTTTTGCTGGGGTCTGTTTGCAGATGGCGTGGCACGTTCAGCCCCGTTTCCCCCACGAGCTCTCAGCGATCCAAGGCAGCTCCAAACGCTTTTCTTTCAGCTTCCATCATGTGCGAAGGAAGGGACAAAAGCCATCTGGCATTCCTTCTCCTGGCAGGGCTGCTCCTCATCAGGCTGCTGACCTAAAACATAATCTCCACCGTGACCTGTGGAGAAATGGGCAGGACCCACCTGCAAAGTAAAAGCCCTTTTTTGAGGCACGATGCCAGAGTCCTGACGGCTGATTTGTGCACATTCACCTTCAGGAGACTCTGCCAGCTTGTGCTCCATTGCCACAACATGCAAATGGTTTCCAAGCAGGCATTCTGCTCATTTGCAGGTAAAAGTTAACGATACTGAGGGAACTAAATCAAATCTCCTCGTTCCCCACTGCCTTAACCCAAGAGGACAAGACATGGAAACACTCTGTGTTGCACATTTCTGAATTCCTTTGCACATCTTGTACACAGCATGAAGAAGCAAGGCCAGAACTTTGCGTTCTGAGGGCAACATTTTTTCACTTCAGCCAATAAAACTATAAAGAACTAGGAAATATTCACAGCCACGGCAGATTTAGGGATTCAGACTTTTTTTGCAGGTGTAATTATAAAAAAAAAAAGATGATGAAGAGTATTTTAGATCAGCTTTATCTAAAAACGAAGTAAGCATGCAGCTAAATTATATTGTTGTAAGAAATCAATTTCTTGTGGTGGCTGAAGAACTTCAGGGTGAAGTTTTGGCTTCATGTGCAAGCACAGAATCAAAGCAGCCATCATTACCCATTCCCAAGTGCAGCACTTGGGTTCCTGAGAACGGCACTCATCTCCTCTTGGAAGTTTGCCTCATGGTACGCTCCCAACCCCGAGGGAGCAGCTCATTCCCTGTGTGAACACTCTGCTTGAGAACCAGGATGTTCCTGTGCAATGAGTGTAAGGAAATGCCATCCGTGCTGGGATATCACACCGGGACACGGGGGCCAGGGATCCACAGCGCTGCCATCCTTCCCAGGAGCCAGCAGAGCCAGCAGGATATGAATGAAATTGTATCTGCTCAGTTAAAATACTGCAGTTTTACTTGATTAGCTGTTTCCATGGACACACACACACACACAAAATAGAGGTTAATTAACTGAGTACAAAATTGTACTTTCCAATATGTCAATACAAAATTAGATAATAATATTGAAAAAAAATTGGAAAAAATGAGTACCACCTGCTCTGTCCATGAGGCAGAAAAATGGAGGCATTATCAGAAAGGAGCTGCAGAAGGAGCCTGTACCCTGACAGTGAGGCTGAGAAATATGCCTCAGTGGGCGATAAAATCAAGGAGTGATTTGGGCTGGAAGGGACCTGACAGCTCATCTGTGTCCCCCTGCCATGGCAGGGACACCTTGCACTGTCCCAGGCTGCTGCAGGCATCCAGCCTGGCCTGGGACACCTCAGGGATCCAGGGGCAGCCCCAGCTGCTCTGGGTCCTGTTCCTGCAAGAAGAGCAGAGGGACTGGCACCACTGCCCGGGCTTTATCTGCCACCGAAGGCAGGGTAAACGTTCTGGCAGCCCAATTCCCTTTCACTGGACGTGTCAGCCCCCAGATCACCCAGACAAGCTGGGAGTGTTGGAAAAGTGACCGAGGCTGCAGCTCACTGGTATTCCAGGGGCAGTGCTGGCATCCACGTGTTTGTGCATTTTTTTTTAAACTAAATTACATTTTATCAAACTGGAAGTGTCCTATTGCTGAGTGGATCTCTCCTGCTCCAGGCACGGAACCGCTGCTTTCATAGGAGAAACAAAGCAGAAAACCCTGGCTAAAGCCAAGCCATTCCTTGCAGAGGTTTAAATACCTCGCTCGGACCCTGGCTCCCCTTTCTCCTGCGCTGGGGATCGGCTGCAGAGCGAGGGCTGGCTGTGAGCAGGCAGGGGGCTGCAGGAAAGGCAATATTTCCAGCTCCACTCTGGCCATTAACAGGAGCAATTTGCCCACAAACAATCTGGAAAGAGTTTTCTCAGATTACAGTAGAAGTTAATGGAGTTGGAAATTCCTTCTCTTTTGGATTAGCTCAGCCTTCTTTGTGCAGCCCTTAAGGACATGGTGAAGTGCAAGGAAGCAGCAGAAGCAACAGAGAGCATAAGACCCAAGGTGAGTGGGCCAGGTCCAGGATTCCTGGATCTCCTCACTGTAGACTAGAAAGCTTAGGACCACCCCATGTCAAAAAATATTGATTGTCATCCATTTATATCAGAAGAAAATCACAGCTAAATTGTGTTTACACTTCATCCGTCTTTACTATATCTCAGACTTGATTTAAAAAAAAAAAAAAAAAGTGAGAACTCTGTGTGGTGAGCAAAGAGTCTTTCCACTTCGAGGTCAGCAGAATTTCCCCACCCATGCCCTCTACCAGCAGAGGAGATCCAGAAGGGAACAAATGAACAGCTGCTGGAATCACCCCTGCCTGCAGAAGAAATGAAAAAATGCCAGCGCACTCTGGTTAAAAATGCAAGAGATTTCTCTTGCATAAACTTGGGCCAAAACCTACCAGAGCCGTGGCTCTCACTGAGGAGGGCTCGAGGTCCGTGTGTACAGCAGGACATTTCTTCTCTCAGTCATGAGCTCAGTGGAGGCAGAGCAGGCACAGGCACCCACGTGTCTGAAGCCAGGTGATGCTCACCAGGACCAGCCCACGGGCAGAGGTGACCCCTTCAGTCACAGCTGTCAGGATGGATGGGAGCTGCTGGGGACACCCTCCCTGCTTTATCCCATCTCCCCTTTCTGCCCAAGTGCCATCACATTACTGAAAAAATACTTACAGTTAATCAGCGCTGCTTAATCCTGTGCGCCTCCGTCCGTGCCTCCGCAGGACACCTCTGCTGTCCCGAGGCCATGAACACTCGGGGAAATCGGGGGGCAGCAGCTGTCCCCAATCATCCTGTCCACAGCCCCTTCACTCCCAGATTACATCTTGTACCAGCAGTTTGTGTGTGGGAAAAATCAAAGCTGTCGGGGCTGCTCGTGGGACGGGCACCGTGCGCAAGGTGCCCGAGCAGGGGGGCGCGGGGGCCTGACCCCCGTGCTCACCCCAAATAATGAATGGGGCTGGTTCCCACCCCCTCCAGCTCCTCCACAGTAATCACTGACATGCACGAGCAATGAAAGCAATCTGTTGTTAACTGGCTGAACAGGCTTGTCCAGAGACCCCAGACTTCCTCGTTCGGGCATGTCACACAATGGGAATTTTCTCTTTAAAGGAGGGAAAAAAACCTCAGCAGGCTAAAAGATGTCTCCTCACAGCCTTCCTTCCCCAGTCCAGCGCTTCAAAAGCAATTGACAGGAAATCCAAGGACGAAATTTCAGAAACCATGGGCTGTAATGACAGTGGAATGCCTGAATAAGTTCTAATGGACTAGAAAGATCTGATAACAAAAAGCATTTCTTTAGTATCAGTTCTTCACCCAAGCTCATGGGGATGAATCTATTGAATTACATCCACTGTGCTGGGAGGGGACTTAAGCCTTTAGTTATGGCTGACCAGGGTGTTTCTGATGGATTGAAATGGAAACACCCCTACAGTGGCTTTGAACCATAATTCAACGCCAAAATTCTGTGTTTGGGTGTCAACCCAGGCAGCAGGCAGAGGGACCAAAAACCGGCTGCCTGCTGAATTTCAGCCTGTCAGCAGCAGCGCTGGCTCATCACATCCCTGCTCCCCAGTACTCACTCGTTACCAGTTACCTGCATATCTACCATTTTAATTGTCAATTCAGCCCTTAATTAAGCATTCAGTCACAGAAGGACCAAGCACCACAGGATTCCTGCACACAGTTGTGCTGACCCCATATGGCACTGCCTGGCTTTTCACTCCTGGTTATTTTTTGCTTCGAACGTGATCCTTTACACCCCAATAGCTGCATAAACTGTAAAAACAAAGCGTTTTATGGGTGTGTCAGTAAAGGACAGGGCAGGGAGTGCCCAGCTAAGCTCGTGGCACCACCTGAGCCTCCAGCAAGGCAGACTCAGTACCTCAGCAGGTCCAAGATGTGGGTAAGAGCTCAGGGCAGGCAGCGTGCGAGGATCCCACAGAACTGCTGTCAGTGCTTTGAGGAGTTAAATATCCACCCTTGGAGCAAATGCTCTTTTTTCACTGCAGGAACGCCACTGCTGAGGATATCAACCGTACTGCTAGATAAAGCTGTCAAAAAGCAGGATAATATTCTGTGAGGCATTTAGCACTTTTCCCCACGGCTCCTCTTGCAGCCTGGCCAGGGAGGTGCTGCTCGCTGCCTCGGTCAGCTGGGCACACAGCACTGCTATTTTATCGGTGCAGGGAGATGACGCTATCTCTTTCCTGCACACTTCTGCCCTTCCTGGGGCTGCCTTGTTGGCAGGTATTCGGCAGGATTAAATGAGCCGATGTTATCGAGCTGCCGGGCAGAGCTCGGCTGTCCCATCTGATCACCGCGTCCCCTCCTCAGCGCCGCAGAAATCCCCTTTTCTCATGGCACTCGCCAGGAAACGTTGTCAGGCTTACACAAACAGATATTTTGACAAGGAAATTCAGGTTTTCCCTCTGTATTTTGTCTCATGCTTCTCGTGTTTTGTCTATTTGTGTTGAAGATCGGTTAAAACAGGAGTGCAGGCGAGGGCAAGATCCGCAGAATGCAAAGGTAGTGTCCACTCCATTTTCCTATCCGGCAACACGTCAGGAAAATATTCGCAGGTTTCAATACAAATGCTCTCGTGTTTCAGTGCAAACCCTTAAAAACGAAGTTTAGAACTGAACTGTGGGTGCCAGCCACACCGTTGACTCTGACCCAGCCCAGCCCAGCTGTGGCAGAAACCTTCTCCAGGATCACGGAGTGTTCAGGGGTGAAGATCCCCTGGTCCCAAGCCCAGCTGCTCCCGCCACAACAGGGTGCTCCAGGCCTCTCTTTCTGCAAGACTGTCCCAAGGACACAAGCCCCTGTGCCCATGTCCATCGTATCATTTGTGTGTAATTTTGTCCTGCTGCACCCAGGGCCATTCCAGACCCTTGGGCACCCTTTGGTCCATCAGTTGCTCACCAAGCGTGAGCAGAAACAAGGAGCAGGACCGTCACTAATTGGGAACACCCACAGCTGTGTCCTGCCTCACTTGCAGATTTTCAGTATTACTGTCACATATGAACATTTATTGTGCCACGTGTGACCTCGGGAGGGGCGGCTGAAGATCTCGCTGCAGAGACCATTCTGTGGCGCTCACAACCCCTGGTATTCCTGCCCCACCCCTTACAAGGGCACCACACACAGAACAGATTCCTTACACAGCTCCCGTCACAGCCACAGCAGTGCAAGAGCAGCAGCTGGGGCTGTCTCCTGCAGAGCTAAACCCCAACTGTGCCTCGAGAAGTCTCACAGGGGATGGAACCTTGGCCCTTGGCAGGTGAGGGGGGATCTCAGATTGCTCCAGCAGAGCTTGGCTGTCACGCCAGCTCCCTTGGGCTGGGGCACAAGGGAAACCACAGAACCAGCCTGGGGCCCCTCTCCTGGAAGGGAAGGTGTGGGCTCTGGGGTCCCAGCACCGGTGCTGTATCTGCAAGCAAGCTCAGAGCTGATGGAGGTATGTCCAGTATAAGTCATGGGGTTGTTAATCCTCCACAGGTTTTAATAATCATTTAGCGTTTAGTGAATATACTGGACTATAAATGTGTTATTAAACCTAAATTAAATACAGACTTGGAACTTAAATGTGCTATTGAAATTTATGAGGGAACTTAGCAGTGAATAATTTTTTTAGACATTATGGGAAAGCTACACAATATCAGTTTCTGAATTAGTATGAAATACTGTGTGTTACTTGTCCATTATTGGGGACTGTGTCTGTGGAGGTATGTCCTAAAACCCCCATGCAGTCCAACACTTCATGCATTGGCAAGAATTTCCAGGTCTGTAAAAAACAAATGAACCATTTTCGTGTCAGCACAGTACTGCTCCACCTGGAGCTGCTGCGTGTGGGTCCCACTCTCTCCAGGCCTGCCAAGCTCAGGCTGTGCAGGAATCACAGAACCCCAGGATGACTTGGGTCGGAAGGGACCTTAAAGAGTATCTCATCCCACCCCTGCCAAGGCCAGGGACACCTCCCACTGTCCCAGGGTGCTCCAAGCCCTGTCCAGCCTGGCCTGGGAAGCTGCCAGGGAACGTGATTCACAACCCAAGGACCTGAGGCTTGTTTGGGTGTCAGTGATTGTACCTTCCTCCTCTTCCCCCAGAGCCATCACCCTCGCTGCAGAGCCTGGAAATGTGTTGTTGATAATCTCAGGGAAACCACTCCCAATAAATCCCAAGCACCTCACTCACCACGAGGTATCAGAGGACAGTGCTGCCCACGTGGACCTGCCCTTGGCTGAATTTACATCAACAATACTGAATTAATTTGAGTTGATTTTTAAAGGAGAAAAGCAAGCCTGTAACAGTTTCCACCGGCTGACAAACCCGCTGATGACTACAAAACCTGAAGATCCTGCACACTGCAGCCTTTTGGTCACTCTGAGGTACAAGAGGATCGCATTTTCTGCAGGAGAACTGCAAGATTTAACAGCTTTGGGCAGAGCAAGGCTGTTAGCTCAGAAATGAACCTCATCAGTATCACAGCTAGGAAACAGAATCTACCTCAAACTCTGCAGTGGCCACGAGGTCAGGGCAGATGTTAGGAAAGACAGAATAGTGGGGCAGCTAATTGACCTAATGATGGTGCTTCATTTTAGAGTCATGCCAGATTTCCTTCATGGTCTGCACCAAAAAATGAACACCCAGCTGTCACGTGCGGCAGACAGCCGTCCACATGTGGGTTTCCTAGAGGACCATCTCTGTTTCTAGTAATTCCAGATGCAATTGTAAACCTTACCTTAATCAGGCATGATGGAAATCTGCTCCCACTCAGGGAAAGAAGGGGAGAAAGGAAGCAGCGGTGCAAGGGCAAGGTCCTGGAGCCCTGGCCGAGCACTCGAGGTGGTTCCTGGAGGAACAAAAGAGACATTTAACATGGGCTAAGTGCTCTCAGCAGAGCACATCGGCGTTGATGACTTCCCCTCACTCCTGAGAGTGATGCATCCACTGTTTCTGCAGCCAGCCCTGCAGCTGATTAAAGGACACTCCGCATCAGAGCAGTGTTGTACAGAATGAGTGTGTTCTCAAATAATAAACTGGCTCTCACAACAGTGGTTTGGGGATTTTCTAATGGAGGAAGATTAAGATGGTTGAACTGACATAAGTACAATTTCTGACTAATTGTTTGCAGATATGGCATAGAAGCAAGATGGCTTCTTTTGGGAAAGTAATGTGATTTTACTTTACAAGGTTCTAGCAGAGAAATAAATGTTCAAAGCCCAAACTTGCTTAAATCTGTACGTTTGCAGTCATCTGAAGGGAAGCTGCACTTAGAGCACTGCTGAGTGTCCCAGCATGCTGAGCTCCCCTTTAAAACTGGAATTTAAAACTGTCACCACATTAGATTTAATCAGCTGGGGCTAGATTTTGTAACAACCACATGGGCAGCTCTTCAGATCTGGCCTGTGAAGTCTCCCTTCTCCATACCCACAAAGACACACGGAGAAATTCACTCTGCAGAGCTTGCAGAGGCTCCCAGCTCTTTTTCTAACCACTAGGACACGGCCTGTCCTGCATGGGAAGGTCCCAGGTGTCCCCATCCCTGCATGGGAAGGTCTCAGGTGTCCCCATCCCTGCATGGGAAGGTCTCAGGTGTCCCCATCCCTGCATGGGAAGGTTCCAGGTGCCCCTGTCCCTGCATGGGAAGGTCTCAGGTGTCCCCATCCCTGCATGGGAAGGTCTCAGGTTTCCCCATCCCTGCATGGGAAGGTCTCAGGTGTCCCCAGCCCTGCATGGGAAGGTCTCAGGTGTCCCCATCCCTGCATGGGAAGGTCTCAAGTGTCCCCACCCCTGCATGGGAAGGTCCCAGGTGTCCCTGTCCCTGCATGGGAAGGTCTCAGGTGTCCCCATCCCTGCATGGGAAGGTCCCAGGTGTCCCTGTCCCTGCATGGGAAGGTCCCAGGTGTCCCTGTCCCTGCATGGGAAGGTCTCAGGTGTCCCTGTCCTGCATGGGAAGGTCTCAGGTGTCCCCAGCCCTGCATGGGAAGGTCCCAGGTGTCCCTGTCCCTGCATGGGAAGGTCCCAGGTGTCCCTGTCCCTGCATGGGAAGGTCCCAGGTGTCCCTGTCCCTGCATGGGAAGGTCTCAGGTGTCCCTGTCCTGCATGGGAAGGTCTCAGGTGTCCCCAGCCCTGCATGGGAAGGTCCCAGGTGTCCCTGTCCCTGCATGGGAAGGTCCCAGGTGTCCCTGTCCCTGCATGGGAAGGTCCCAGGTGTCCCTGTCCCTGCATGGGAAGGTCTCAGGTGTCCCTGTCCTGCATGGGAAGGTCTCAGGTGTCCCCAGCCCTGCATGGGAAGGTCCCAGGTGTCCCTGTCCCTGCATGGGAAGGTCCCAGGTGTCCCTGTCCCTGCATGGGAAGGTCCCAGGTGTCCCCATCCCTCCATGGGAAGGTCCCAGGTGTCCCCAGCCCTGCATGGGAAGGTCTCAGGTGCCCCTGTCCCTGCATGGGAAGGTCTCAGGTGTCCCCATCCCTGCATGGGAAGGTCTCAGGTGCCCCTGTCCCTGCATGGGAAGGTTCCAGATGCCCCTGTCCCTGCATGGGAAGGTCCCAGGTGCCCCCATCCCTCTCCTGTGCCGATCTCCATGGTGTGACCTGCACGAGCATTTTCTCCCTGCAGGACAGGGATCAACACAGCCAGAAAGATCTTGGTTCTCCATTCCAGCTGACTCAGAGGCTCGACATGTGACCTTCTGACACTCAGTCTTCTCCTGTCAAAATCAAAATTGAGTTTAGATCTAGGAACACACTGAGAACCAGATGCTCCAGCTGAGCCAAACCTTTCTGGGAAAATACATTGCAAAGAGCACAAATCATCCCACTTCAAACTTTGTGAATCTGTATATATTTAAATGTATACAAAATTCTGCTGTTTCTCGACAATAGGTTCATGCTCTAGAAGAACAGAAATCCAGCAGGCTGAAATTAATAATGCATTAGAATGAACACCAGTGCGTTGTTTCCCATTTAAGGAACTGCCTAGATATAAATAAATCCTTACTCATATTCTGTGATTTAAATAAGAGAATCATTCTTATTGTGAGTAACAATTGCACCTTTCATAAAAATAAGAGGTAAAAGTTAGCCTTGAGAAGAAATCTCAATGAGGGACGAGTCTTAAACTTCCCCAGCTCTGGCTGTCAGTGTGTCGAGTGTGGCTCGGTTCAGAACTATCTGCTGATGTCCCCAGACTGTCACTGTTTAACCCCAGGCAGCCCCCAGCCCCTCTCAGCCCCTCGCTGACTCCCCACCAGTGGGATCAGGCAGAGAACGGACAGGTAAAAGGTAGAAAACTCGTGCGTTCAGATGAGGACATTTTAACAGCACAAGCAGAAGCTGTGCACACAAACAGTGCAGAGCAAGGTATTAATTCACTGCTCCCCACGGCTGGGCAGGTGTCCAGCCCCTCCAGGAGAGCAGGGCCCCGTCCTGTGCCATGGAGGCTTGGAAAGACAAATGCCATCGCTTCAAACGTCCCTCCCTCCTTCTCCCCCAGGTTTGCATCCTGAGTACGATGTCACACGGGCTGGAATGTGCATTTGGTCAGTTTGGGCCAAATAACACCAGAAAGAATTGAGGTAAATGCTTTAAAAACATAATTTTAAAAATCCGAAACACAAAGATTTCAACTTAATAACTGGGTGTATGGTTCCAAATAAATATGGGGTGCTATACATTCAAATCCAGTAACAAGATCTTTTTGCCTGAAACTCCACAGCAGAAAAAGTTTGTTGTAAGGCAGATTAATTAGCCACTTGATTTTTTTTTTTTTTAATTGGTGATATGCATAAGTCCAGAGTATTCTACTCTAAAATTCACCTCAGTATTTGGAGCGAACAAGTAAAAAAGACCCAAATCATGAAGTATTTCCCTTTGCTTATATTATCGGTTTGTGAAAGCAAGGATCAGAAGAACAAACCATTTTAAACAAACAGGGGTTCAGAAGTGTGCAATACAGCAAATTGGGGTTATTTCTCACATAACTTTGTCACATGCCAAGCACTGATTTCCTTTCTGTATAAATGAAAGCCTGTAAACTGATGCAATTACCCTCCCCACATACATTAGTTTAAATGCTAGGGTGTTACAAACCCCATTTATCTTTCGTGCTTTCTGTTGAGCTGCGTGTCAGCTCTGAGGTTTAAATTTTGTTTAAAAGTTCTTGGCTAATTGATCACTTTAGAGATGCTTTAAACACAGGTAAAGCACCGACAAAGACGTTAAAAGTAAGCTTTCCTAATGGATGAATTGCAGCTATCCATCATCCTGCAGCTACTTCCCCAGCACCCTCCCATTAAACCTAATAAGTTCTATTAGGGCTGTTAACATGTGGCATCTGTTAATGGAGAGTGTATAATGCACAAGGCGTGAGGGGACCTGAGGGCTCCGAGGAGGAAAGTTTGGAACAGAAAAACAAGTCCTGGCTATTCCCAAAGTTAGTGCAAAGCCAGGTCAGTGTTCCAGGACTTTCTCCGAGGCCGTTCCCATTCGGAGCCTTGCTGGAGCAGCCAGGTCTTGCTGGCTGGCACAGTGCACATGTTATATTTCAAATACAACTGCAGGCAGAAGGTAGAAGTTGAAGGAAAAAGAGGAAATATATTTATTTTTGGCTTGAGAAAACAGTGTGACACATGACAAGCCTGGATCTCCTTCGGAGAGGCCGTGCTCTACGTTACTGAGATTAAGTTTGATCATCGGTGAAGGAAGACAGAAACCCCCGGCCTGGATGGCAGGGCTATGAGAGTGGCTGCTCATGTCTGCTGTGAGCTGATTCCTGACATCTTGAACTCATTGCTGGGGCAGCTCCTGCGAGCCTCTGTCATGGGGATGCTCCGGCAGATGGAGAGCACGGGGAGTGGGGAGAGGCTGGCTGGGAGCTTCAAGGGCTGCCAGTAATCAAAGGCTTTGAACTGTTCCTAGCCTGTGAGACCACTTTCCTTGGTACTAGGGGGACTATCAGAACGTATTATAATGACCAAAGCCAGCCCATGTAGTAACAGCTGTGAGTGTAATCCAAAAATTAGCTCATTAATTCACAGGAAAGTATTTTCTACTCGTCTTTCATTACAAAAAACGTGTCTGCTTGTTAGAGAAACCTAGAGCTTTAACTGGAATCTTTAAAACATTAGCAATGCACATGTGCTTTTCTATGCCTTAGTGGGAGATTTATTGAGTTTATTCTCTAATCTCTGTTTACAAGCAGAAATATGACCAACATAAATCATTTGAATAAGATTTCAAGCTACAAATCCCTTTTGCTATTTTCCGACATCCCCGTGTTATTTCAAACCTGCAATTAATTCTTTTCGTTGCTGGCCCGTTTGTTTTTAAAAACAATTTCACTCCACTTGACCTTTGCATTTCTTGGAAAAATGTTCAAAGTTGGAAATAACTCTAGATGCTATCTGTTAGTGCTTATTTACCATGCACAGTGAGCTCAGCTTGCCCTGGAGCTTAGGAGCCCCAGAGAGATACAAGATGAAGGGGCAAACTCCTACCAGTAGGAATTACTATCACAGGAATGCTGTGGTCATTATTAAGGACAGTCAGGCTGCTCTCCAAGTGGTGGCTCTTATAAAAACCTCAAATATTTAAAAAAGAAAGGAAAAAAAATGATGACACAAGAAAACACCTCTCCCGAGCTCTGTCCTGCAAGGTGCTGTGCGTACTGGCCGCAACCCAAGCACTGAAACAATCATTAGGTGGGCACAGGTACAGAATTGGGCCCAAGGGTCTGGAACAGCAGCAAATTGCCATTATTGTTAATTAATTCCAGTTATTGTCGTTGAACAGGACGAAAACGTCCTGCACTAATTGCATTACAGCAACTTCTAGAAGCCCAGAGCTCTACAAAGCTGGTAATTGTGATTTTTGAGTGATTTTAGGGGTTCTGCAAGAGTAACTTTTATCTTTCTAGGAAGCTTTGCCTGTTTTCAGTGGGAAATGTGTGGCCAAAAAGGGCTGCTCTGGTTTTTCAACTGCTGCCAGCTAAGGATCTGCTTAAACTTGTGTTTTCAGAAGTGCAGCCCATCTATATCAGATCAACAACAGGGCAACAGCATTGACTAAACTATTACATCAATGGTATGTAGTCCAGACACACAATCTCCACTTTTGCATGCTAGAGGGAGATCAAGTCCTGAAAAAAAAAAAAAAAAAAAAAGGAAAAAAAGGAAAAAAATTGAATACAGAAAGCCGACAATATTTACATTTAACAGATTGTAGCATTTTGGTTTTCAAAAGGCTGAGTCCAAGGCAATTAAAACTTTGGTGGCCTTTTGGTTTTCAAGCTGCAGCCGAGGGCTGCGCGCACACATGTGCTGTCAGGGTTTGACAGGTGTGCGCTGGGCGCTGCCCGCGCCGCTGCCCGGCAACCCGGGAAACCTGAGAGTGTTTGTAAACAGTCTGGGCTTTCTCAAAAGTGCCCTCGAGATTTGCTACAGGAAGTCAAATTGCTCAAATCTACCTAATTTGGCACGATACGTTGAAAGCATGCTTGAGTGATCATAATTGCGCTGGGACTGACTTCATTTAGCGATCTCTGGGCATACCTTTCCAATAACAACTGCAGGCGATATAAATTCAATCTCTTGTTTGTTTCTGAAAGTGATTAGCCTAAAAAATTTGGAATTTAAACACTCATAATTGCAAAGTGTTATTTATATTCAATTTTGATTTATTAAAGAAAAAAGTCCCCTCACTTTTTCTTCTTTTTCTTCTTTTTTTTTTTTTTTTTTTTCCTACCTAGGATTGGTTTGAGTTGCTTTGGAAAGTGAAAGGGATAGAAAATAGAAATGAGAGGAAAAGGCACATCTTGTTGGTGGTATTGCTCTTACAATGAGATTTTTTCTCCTACAACATATTGTTTTACAACAAGAGCATAAAATGTTCTGATGTTTACTTCAAGCCTGGGCTTTTTGCTGTGAAATAGCTACTGCTCACTAGGATTAATATAATTTTCAGATCTATGCAGAAATATGTTCAAAATAAGGCAAATCAACTGTGCTGTAGAACTACAAGAGCAGGAAGGGACCTCAAAGAGTCCCATTTACATTCTGAGTACAATAACTAGCGTTGTTCAACATGAAAAAGCTGAAATAAAGATATTTATTTGGTGCATGCATTCAAGCTTTTTCAACCAATTCATCTAATACATATTTGCACCCTTTTTAGCTTTGCCTTATCCAGAAACGGTTGGGGTAAACCCCAGGATGGGCAAGAATTTTCCTGAAAATGAATTTTGGGAGAAGATCTGCAGGAAGAAAAGTATTGATTCATAAGTGTAGGCAAATATTCATAAAGACTTTTCAGCAGGATGCTAGCTCAAACTAGTCAAACCAGCTCCCAAAAAGCCTATAACATGTATAAACCCCAAATGTCAGATTTCCAATTAAAGAAAAATGCTGTGAACTTTTTAGAAATTTACTTATAAATTACAGAAACGAATTCCCAACAATTGTGTCACAAAGAGCTGTTAAAAATATTCAGAGAAAACCAAAAAACTCATTAGAAAAAGCTGTTTCCTGAGAACATCTTGCTTTGCCCTAATCGCAACCAGACCCGTGTGCAGCTCCCTTGCCCTAATTAAAACCAAGAAATGAGAGATGAAGCGAAGGAGCACGATCTCCACCAGGGCTGACCCCGTGGCCCCAGCCCCGCATGGCCAGGAGGGACCGGGCTCTCCTCGCAGGACAAACAGGAGCTGGACGAGTTTGCCACGTTGTTTTTTTCCTTACCTTCTTTGTAACCATCCTCCTCCAGCTGCTGCTCCTGCTCTGTGCCTGGCCCTGTCCCTGCAGGTGACAGACTCTGTGCCCACCGGTGGTGGAGCCCTGTGCCCAGCCCCAGGACCGGGGGCCAGGAACCTGCAGAGCTCTGGGCAGGCCAGGGGCACCAGCAGCAGGGGGGCAGCAGGGTGTCACCTTCGTCACACGCTGGCCACCCCCAGCAGCCCACCTGGAGACCCCTCTGCTCTCCACATCCACCTGAGGGGAGTGGGGAGCCCGGGGGTCTCTCGTCCCACATAGCAAACTGACCAGAGGAAATGGCCTCAGGCTGTGCCAAGGGAGCTTCACGTTGGGTATTAGGGAAAAACTCCTCACTGAAAGGGTGGCCAGGCACTGGAGAGGGGGCCCCAGGGCAGGGGTGCACTCACCGTCCCTGGAAGAGTCCAGAAGGCTTCAGGGTGTGGTGAACGTGCCAGGGCTAAGTTAATTGTTGGATTTGAACACCTTGGAAGCCTTTTCCAACCGTAACAATCCCATGGCGGTCCTGGGATCTCTCCTGGCAGTGATGCCCACCCGGGTGCTGCTGTGGAGGGATGCCCACAGCCCCCCTGGGCACCTGGCTAGGAAGGGAGCTGAGCGCACCAAGGCAAAGGCACCTGCACACACTGAAACTCAAATCTTCCAGAAATTTCTGAGCCCCTGCAGGGCCCCGTGGCAAGCCACGGGATGCCAGTGTCACAAACCAGCGTGGTGCCAGCAGGTGTATCCAGGGGAGCAGGTCACTTAAGTGCTGCTGGAACAGACAAGGAACAGTTCTCAGACCCATCGAGCCTTACCTAAAGTTTACTTTGTTTTCAAAGTAACAAATTAACCAAATCATCCCTAAAATAAAGACAAACCTCAGGGTGGATGATTTTAAAAGGGTCTGTGCACAGACCGTCTCAAGCTAGGTGGGACCTTCACCTACTAAACAAATAATTTAGTGCTATAATTATCCCATTTCCCTGTCAGCAGTACTACTGCTTACCCCAAACATCTCCATTTAGTCTGAAACCAAACACATTATTTACTTGATGGGAGGGAAGGGAACAGAAAGAGCAGCACAACCTGAACATTCGTCATTGTTGTTTGTGCACCTTGAAGGACATTGTTGAATTGCTGCTATAAACATTCCACATTTGGCTAGATGTTGTTGATATAAACAAGGATTTTTCCTCATTAAGGTAATTTGGTGCAGTTTGAGAAACTGATTTATCAAGAGAATTAATTCAAGGCAGATATGATTTGTGTCTCTTTGTACTTGTAGATGTTTCAGCATAAACATCCCCATTAAAATTAAATTACGGCTACTCTGATCCTACTAACAATAGTTTTCAAATACACTTCACACATGCAGACACGATGTCCTCGCTCCAATTTGGGGCTGTACAGCAGAGCTCACCGTTGTCATGGTGCCCAAGAGCTTGGCAGACGCCTTGGGTGGCACTGGGCACCCTCACGTGGAAAGTTTGCTGGTTTTGGAGTGGGGCAGAGGGAAACTTTTTTCTCCTCCAGTTTTCCCATGAGGTACAGATTTAAAAGGACTTGCTTGGGCTGGAGAAAGGATGCAACTGGGTAATTAAAATAAAAAGTCTCTCCCTCCTCCTCTAATGTGCATTTTATGTAGTCCACAGAGGTAGGATGCAAATCAAGCGCCAGTGAAACCAGCTGCCCCATACCAAGTAAGATTTGTCTGTAGCACCTTGGTCCAGGAGCCAGCCCTTCCTGTAACATTTCCTAGTCCTTTCTATCAGAAACAAGGGAAAAACAGCCCCAGTGGCAGATGGCAGGGCCTCAGGACACACATCAGCCTCCCACGCTCTCAGTTTCCTCTGGCACAGCTGCAGAGCTGGCACAGGGACACCCAGAGCAGGAGCCCTGTGTCCTCCTGGAGACCCAGCAAGAGGGAATGGCACCAAACCCTGATCCCAGACCCTGAGGCACCATTCTGCAGGTTCCTCAGCCTTTCTTTCACATAAATCCACCACAGAAAGGCTCACAAGCACTAACCAAAGCTCCAGACCTGTTGCTTCTCCTCCCCTCTTCCCTGGCCCTTGGAGCTCCTCCACAAAGCAAAACTGAAGTGCGAATTTGGCCCAGGGTATCCAAGTGCTTTGAAAGGTGCATGAAATGGTCAGCAGCAGCAGCAGTTGTACCAGGCTGCCTGAAAAGGCTGCCTCTGCTCAGGGAGGTTCTGAATAAAACTCTGTTACCATTTATTTTGTTTATTTTGTGCTTGCTGATGGGAGCTGGGAGATGCCCGTGGTGTGTTTTCCAAACGGAGCAGTGCTCCTGAGAGCTGGGGGCTTGTGACTCTGGTTCCTGTGCTCCCACACGGTGGTTCAGATTCCAGGGTAATCACCAGTGATCATATCATACCGATTCTCTTGCCAGCCAGCAATACAGGATATAATTTGATGGAGAAATCAAAGTTTTCTAATCTTGACACAGAGAGAAATGAGGCATGAAAAGGAATGGGGGAGCAGATCAATCTAGCTTAGGTCATGGACATACCTCATGTCTTAACTAACAGCCTCTCAAACACTGAAGTGCTTGCTGTAGAAAACACAGCTGAAAATGCCTGGATTTATCTTCACTCCAAGGAAAGAGGCAGTTGGTGATTGAGGACAAGCCACCTTTCTGTTCCCAGCCTCGGTGATCAATCCTGCAGGGATGTTGAACATCTTCAAGCCACTGTTAATTGAGTCTGCTAATTACAGTGCTCAGCAGTTGCCAAGCCATGGACATCACAGAGGCAGATAGATCACACATTTACAGAGAGGGCCCTTGGGAAATCCGGGTTAGTCCCAGCACAACTTGAAAGGAAAGATAAGGAAGCTTAAGGGGACCCTTCCTCTCCTGCAGCAGACGAATGAATTAGCAGAGAAGGCTCCAGCTCCGGTCAAAGGGAAGGGATAATGTGGTGATGAAGTAGGTCTTCAATCACAGTGATGTATTTAAATGTCACTCTAAAGAAGATCTAGAGATGTAGGGAGAAAACAAAGTATCGGTCAAAATAATCAGGCAAGTTTGAGGACACCGTGGGCCGGTTGCATACATCTTCTTTCTAGGACAAATTTCCTTTCACTTTTAAAGGTTCTTTCATATATGCAGTTACCTAGTCTTGGGGCATCAAGAAACCGCAGTGCACATCCATTTCACTAGCTAGGAAGAAGGGTGGGAGGGAAGAGGGGGAAATGCCAATTGGTTGGGCATGTATCTGTCTGTTTTGGTTCCAAAATGCTGAGCAGCACTGAGTGTACCAGTAAAACATCCCAGCACCCTGCACTGGAGGGGAGCAGCAGGCTCAGGGGACAGGTATTCACCTTCACAGCTCATTGGCAGTGTGCTGCAGGACTGGCATCCCACAAAGGCAGAATTTCCTCCCTGGGAAGGTGCAAAGCCATTCATCGTTTCCATGTGAGCCCAAAACACCCCCAGACTTTCCCTACTACAACAAGGTGTGTGTTGGAAATGCAATTCCCTGTGTGGGGAGAGGGGCAGTTCAACAGTACTGGCCTCACCTTCAGAGAGCTGAAGACAAAACTCTGACAAGGCTTGAGCAGAAGAGTCTCACATGCTGTCAAAAAAAAAAAAGCCAACACCGCCCTCCCAATTTTTCTCTCCAGCTCAGTCCATCTCATGGCACCATTACTTGTTCAGCAACTTGTGGCTGAGCCCACTGCCACCACCACAGGGAACACGCCAGAGTCCCAAAATTCCTCCTCCTGTCAGTCCTAGTCCTGCAGCCCTGGTCCATCTGTTACCCCTGAGTTTGTCTGCACAGTGTGGTGACAAGGGCTCAGTGCTCTGCTGCTGCCGCCTCATTTTTCAGAGAGCTGGGGACACCTCTGCAGCACAGTCTGGGAGCTCTGGAGAGTTGCAGAAAATACAAAATCATCACAGCTCTGTTTTAAAGTCTCCAAGCCTGCCTGGGGTTTTCCTGCATGCAGCTGTAATATGAAATTAATTTTGAACTTTGGGTTGCAATGTGAATGCAGCCTACTAGTCACTGTGAAAGACAATGACATGATAAACAATAATTCAACAGAATTGGTCTAATTCCTAATCTAAGGAAGTGGATAAATGTAATGATTGTATTTTTCTCATGCTGACCAGCCCAACACAATCAACAACAGGTTCTATACGTGAGGCTGTGAACCTTCAGCACCTCTGAGCTCCTTCCATGAGAGCTGCCCATCATTCCAAGGCAGGAACTCTGACCAAGAGACGAGGTGGATAATTCCTCAATTCTGCAAATCACAGAATCATCCTACATTTGGTCATTTGCGTTTGTGAAAAAATACCCTGACTCTCCTTCCTTCTGAATTAGCCTCAGATTCTGTTCTGCTGCTGTTCTCTCAAGGCACAGACACAGGGTGCCAGAGCAGCTGTGGCTGCCCCCGGATCCCTGGCAGTGCCCAAGGCCAGGTTGGACACTGGGGCTGGGAGCAGCCTGGGACAGTGGGAGGTGTCCCCAACATGGCAGGGGTGGAATGGGATGATCTGTAAGGTTCCTTCTAACCCAAGCAATTCTGGGATGCTCTGAAGTAATTTTGCCTCTGTCTCTCTTGATCCAGAAGAAAGAGACCTTTAGATCCACCCCATTGTGTTTGGGCTCCATCAGCCCAGCTGCAAACACAGGCATGACCCGCGCTCCTTGGACTCGACGTGGTTCCCCCCAAATCGAAGGCTCAGCAGCGAGAAAAGGGAGCTGTGGGGTTTGCAGGTCACCTCTCAATGCAGATGAGTTTATTGCAACCCCGGTGAAAAGCTCCTGTTGTGCAGCAGGCCATTTCCACGTGTTAATCAAGGAGCCACTTTTGCCAAGCAACACCCCGGCTCCCCAGGCTGCCATAAATACCTGAGCATCCTGCCAAATTTCAGCGTGAACAATAAAGCACTTTCTGTTATCTGAGCACAAACCCCACTCTCAGCTACTGTGAGCTGCCCCTTAACTTCAGTCCCAGGCACCCCCAAAATGGTTCTCCCTGGCAGGCAGGGCTGGGAGCCGCAGCAGCCAAGCCTGGCTGGGAGAGCCCGAGGCCTGACATTAATAAGGTGCTCTATGCCTGAAAGACCATAAAGGGAAAACCTTAACTAGGTGTTATAACAAGGGGATATGAAGTGTCACAAAGTGTGTAAATGTCACCAGCTCTCTATGAGGCCTCTCTGTTAAAAACCTGCCTCATCTCAGCTCCTCCGGGCAAAATATTTCCCTTCTGCCGCTGCTGTTTGTAAAATATTTTGATAACAGGAATGAAAATGATAATTTCAGCGGCGTGCATGCCGGCAGCTTTGTGGGGATGGCAGCACAGATCACAGCACTGCGGTGGAGCAGGAACTACACAGCCTGATAACAAAACCCAAACACGTATTGCCATTAAAAGCTGTTTACAGAGTGCTGCAAGTGTTTCAGGTACAACATAAACCCTGCTTCTAGCTGCCAGCATTCACACCCTCGCAGTTGGGATGTTTGTGCCTTTAAGCTCTTGGTAAATCCGTGGGAAGGTTTCCATGGTTAACGCCTGTAGGGCTGGGGGGCTGTAAACCCAATCCTGCAAGTCCTGAGCCCCAGTCACAGGAGCTGATACCTGCACTTACCCTTGCTGAGGCAGCTGTGGGCACAGAGAGCCCTGCCACAGCCCTGTCCCCAGTGGCACAGCCCTGTCCCCAGTGTCACAGCCCTGTCCCCCCAGTGCCACAGCCCTGTCCCCAGTGTCACAGCCCTGTCCCCCCAGTGCCACAGCCCTGTCCCCAGTGTCACAGCCCTGTCCCCCCAGTGCCACAGCCCTGTCCCCCTCCCACAGCCCTGTCCCCAGTGGCACAGCCCTGTCCCCATTGCCACAGCCCTGTCCCCAGTGCCACAGCCCTGTCCCCATTCCCATAGCCCTGTCCCCATTCCCACAGCCCTGTCCCCATTCCCACAGCCCTGTCCCCAGTGTCACAGCCCTGTCCCCATTCCCATAGCCCTGTCCCCAGTGGCACAGCCCTGTCCCCAGTGGCACAGCCCTGTCCCCATTGCCACAGCCCTGTCCCCACTCCCACAGCCCTGTCCCCAGTGGCACAGCCCTGTCCCCAGTGGCACAGCCCTGTCCCCATTCCCATAGCCCTGTCCCTAATCCCACAGCCCTGTCCCCATTCCCATAGCCCTGTCCCCAGTGCCACAGCCCTGTCCCCACTGCCACAGCCCTGTCCCCAGTGCCTCAGCAGCCGCTCCTCCCGTCGTGCTGCTAACGAGAGGAGCTGAGGAGCTGTGCTGAGGGCACCTTCCCGGCCTCACTGCCATGCCAGCCTGCCATGGACTGGGGCTGCGCTGGCACCTGAAGACCAGCAAAATTAACAGTGAGTTAGGAGATGATAAATAGCAGTCACACAGCCCCGCGGTTCGGGCTGCGCTGCCCTCTCCCATATCTTGACACAGCAAGTGTTTATGTGCACCAACAAGTGCCTGAGCGGGCGCCGTGCCTGGCCTTCGTCAGGGCCGGGCTCTCGCTGGCACAGCAGCTTTATCAGCGTTTATCCCCGATAAGGAGAGGTGGCGGGGCTCTCGGGGAGCAGCTGGGGGCTGTGCCGGCAGGGAGAGCCGTGTTTCCCTGCCGCACTGCCGTGGAGAGTCCTCCTGGGCCGATCACCAGGAATTCCATCTCATCTGAGCACCCGAGACAAGGCTTTGGCTCTGGAGGGGTGTGGAGCTAAACCAAGGGGGCTGCAGTTCGTCCTCCTCTGTACACGGACAGATCCCTCAGCTCCTGCAAATTTGCTGGAAGAAATTCTCAATGGTTTCATCTGTAAACGCCAATATTCCCTTTCCCACCCATGGTTCCATCTGTAAATGCCAATATTCCCTTTCCCACCCATGGTTCCATCTGTAAATGCCAGTATTCCCTTTCCCACCCATCCTCACTCCCCATGCTACAGCACAGAGGAACCGACCCAGCCGACTCAGATGAATGCCTCTGTACTTGTAGGCTGCTTTTACTATCAGAAAAGTAAGATTTAAGAACTTGAAATAAAATCCAGGCTGCTGAAAATGTCAGTAGGAATTCCTTCTGTAAGAAGTGAATGGAGTTTGGTCCAAAACCTCAAGAACTGGCCAAGGAATTCTCAGTTTTTTGTTCCTTCCCTGTTCAGCAGCATCCTGTACGGCTTTTCTTCAGCTTTTATTATTCCCTACAGAGCATATTAGTGAATCCTTCTTCATTTTTTCAGATAAGAAGTTGAGTTCTTAGCATTAACAGGCAGAAAATAAAGGGTTTGATCTGGCTGCATGTAATTATTTAATAACATTTTTATATCTCTGAGCGTGCACATAATTGAAGCAACAGGTTTAAACTTTTATTTATCTGTCCTGAGCGTTCCACACCACCCCTTTGATGGCTCTCTGAGACTTTCCCAAACTGCCTCGAAGAGGATGTGATGGTTCGAGGCTGGAGCTCACAGCAGCCGAGTTATCTTATTAATTGTGTGCTCTCGGAGGATTAACACGGTTCTTCGACCCCCGAGCGTGTGTGGGAACAACCAGTGGTTATATTTAACCGTGTAATTTGGGCTCCCTGTTTAAGTCAAGGAAACAATAATGGTGGCCTTAATTGCAGAAATTACCAGCTCCTCGGGCTCTGACATGTGCTTAATGACCAGGCGGGGAAAAGCCAGCCCTAATGCCACTTGGCAGACAATTGGAATTGATAATCACCTCTCTGAAGGCTATTGCTGGTAATCTGTTAGGAGCAGGTTTGGCTAATTCCGAGCAGAAGGGTCTGGCGGCTTTAGCGCACAGCTCCCAGTGCAGTCAGGGATGGGGAGTATCCACATTTCCCTTGAGCCTTCCCATCCCAAGAGCAACAATGTAGAAACAGAATTGTCCTGTTTGTTCAATAATAAAGGATTAATTAATGAATATAGACCGGGTGAGGTCCCATGACGGCCTCAGGGCTTCCTAAAGCTTTGGCTCTGGAGTGAGAGGCCAAGTCCCAAGGGTGACACTTGCTCTGAAGTCTGCCCTGCACTGCAGAAAGGCGACGTTTGACATCAGTGCTTCCACCACGGAGCAATTCCCTAGAACACAGGTAATCGTATTTAGACAGCAGTTGATGGAATCACACGTGTAAAACCTCCAAAAACTTTTTGGGAGGTGTCTGGACCTTGCCAATAAACTCCATCTGCTCTCATTAGAAAATAAATTACAGAGCAGCATCAGTCACCAGCAGAAAAGCCACGTGCTGCCAAGTGACTTCAAAGGCAGCCCCGTGTGTGCTGCTGCCTTTGATTTACAATGGCACCAATTACTTCAGCTCAACACCAGTGCTTTAAATCCATGACTAAATCCTAAAATAATGAAGCAAAACATTTTTGATGGGATTGTTTTCCTTGCCTTCTGATTTATGATCCATAAGGCTTCCAATATTTAGGCAATCTCGCATGCACGGGGCCCACAGTTTGTTTGGAAGTAAGAGATGATTCACAGAATTATTTGCCTGCAGCGTCTGGATCGTTAGGCAAAAGTGAAATATTAGGAAAATGATCATAAATTTCAAGTGTTAACCGCACTGCCACCCTACATATCAGAACAAGGCTTCGTTTTATGCCTCTACACGAGATTCAAAGCTAAACATTGTTTTGTGTGAGGGCTTCTCTGGTCAGCACAACAGGACAATGAACTGGATCCCAAAACTGGTATGGAAAAGGCACCGCTATTAAATGGTGGCAGCCCATTTCCCAGCTGCAAGACGACTGCCGAGCTGAACTCCAGTCGAACAGCCAGCACCAGGATCGAAAGCTCGGATAAATTCTGCACTGAGTTAAGGTTAAAATACCTCCCTTTGACCAAACACCTCCAAACTGCACAACTTTACGTACGCGCGTATAATGTATTAAAGCAAAACTTAAAATTCATCTCCTTAGGAACATTATCCTTGAAAGCAGCCACGGATAATGCTGGTGTGAGATGAGAAAAAAAAAAGTTCATGGATTACATTCTTCACCTTTTTATTATACACAGAATTCTAGTATCTATAATGTTTTAAAGTACTTATATACACTATAGTCTAATATGATTTATTTGGTTATTGCAATAGCATTTTAGTGCCATTTTATCTGAGAGTTCATGGAATGTTTTAAAACCCAAGCCTAATGGAAGCCAATCAATCATCACGTTTTCAAAGAACAAATTATTTAAGTTTTTGTACTACACGGAGCTAATCACTGCACAGAGATATCCGATTGTTTTGACTGATGTCATTCACTTCTCTTTGGGCTGACCTGATGGATAGTCTAAGTGCTGGAGTTAGCCAGACAAATGGATATGTACTTCTGGGCTATTTCCAGCCCAGCTGCCTTTTTAGCACTAAAAACTTCATCTGCCTGATAGCAACTCGCAGCTGCTCCTGCTCAGGCGATTGAAATTAAAGCTGGAACGGAACGTGACAGCCGACACTTTTTCCTCTTACATTAAGGATTTTGTCCACGATGCCTCCGAGCAATCGCCAGTAATAAATGAGCTGTATTAATTCCACATCTATATTTGAGTATGTGGTGGCCTGCTTTCCAAGTTCCCACTTTCACATCTTAAAACACTTATTAATAGCACTGCTGAGACACCCAAGTATTATTGCATCCAGCCCTTCCTCTCCTCTCTGGACTGGGATCCAATGCTGTGTCACTTTTAGGCTGTTGCTTTTGATAACTAGAAAACTCCTTCATGTGCCAAAAGCTGGCTGCCCTCCATCAGGGGAGCAGCCTAACTGAAATCTGCAGGATGATTACCTGATTTACACAAGCAAAATTTGGCTTAACACATGCAAAATCAGTAATAGCAACACAAGCTTCCCCAGATTCTGTGAGATTTAAGGCAGGCCAGTTCCAGACCGAAAAACTGACTAGATTCTTTTACTTTAATGTATTACATTACTGGTTTATTGGCTGACATCTACTATAAAGGAATTGAGGAAAATTTTGTGTGAGGAATTAAAGCAAAAACTTGCATAGCCGAGATTTCTCATTTATGTGGTCCCTGACCCAGATGTATCACTGGTCCTAAGGAGCCACATTCAAAGCCGTTAAAGCACAGTTCTGTTTGACCTTTATGCTATGACAGAAGACACGAGCAAGTTATGAAAGTTTTGGCTGTTTTACGTGGAATGAGATGCACTTTCAGAATGGACATTTTTGTTGGACACCCAGGAAGATGAAAATACAGATATTCCCTTCATGTGCTGAAATATCTGTCTAAGTGTTGCTGGCAGAGCTCAGAGCTCTCCAGTTGCCTCCAGGAACCTTGTTTACAGTACAGGAATCACTGATACCATATAATGTGGCTTTTGCAAATGGAATTTTGATGGTGGGACACCTGACAGAAGTACTCATATAAGGTTCAAACACTAATTATGTTATTCTAGTAAAAAAATCTGCCCTGTCAGCTGCCACTTAAAGATCACTGTGGCTGTGGAAGAAAAACAGCAAAGCAAAAGGCAAGAACAGAGAGTTACAGGAAACAATGGCAGGCATTAGTCCCAGTAAAAATAGCACAGATATGAGAAACATTGAGAAACAAACTTAATTTTACCAAAATCCAGAATGAAAAATATGCATCCTTCCATAAATTGGCATGCCATGAATTAGACAAAATTTTGGTAGAAACTACGTCCACTGGAAGAAAGCATTCCCAATTTCTGTGTGTCCCAGCCAAATGGGACCACAGAAACATCAAGAATATTATAAATCAAGGCAACATGAAGAGGTTATCTTCAAAATGCGTTTGTTGAAAGGCTAAATATATTGGCAAGGGTAAAATCCTGCTCCATTTCAAATCAATTAGGTAATTCACTGCTAAGCCCAGGGTTCTGTGGTCCGAAGAGCTAAATAAAAAGTATATAGAAAATAAATATTTTCGCAGCCATTCTTGGAACCAAAACCATTGTGATGTGTTTTTCTTAACTGACGTTTTGCTAAATACAAAATTTCGGATTATTACAAAACAAATATTTTCAAGTAGCAGGTAGCTATTGGATAGCTATTGACATGGAAAATTAATTCAGCTCCAACTTGGCTTGATTCCATGAAAATTCAGTTGACATTGGGCATGAAACTTCTGAAGGTTCTTCACTGTCGCATCATTTTTTGGAAACTGGGATACACTGGACTAAGATTCACATTTCATCCAGAATTTCAAAGAGAATCACGTGTTCTCATTTAAGAAGTAGAAAATGGAAAGCTCTAAGCTCAGAGAGTGCATGTGTAGGTATATATATAAAATTGATGTATTTTTATACATGCACACATATATGTATATAAATAAATCTCAGTCAGTATAGATGGCTGTAACATTTGCCAAAGAGCTGGACACGTTAGACAGAATTTTTCATTAAGGTAGATCAAAATTATTAGGTTTGAAGTGCTCAGTGAGCTGTTCCTTGATAAAGTACAGTTAGTAGTGATATTCTGGAATTTCATGGCAACAATATTGCGTCAAATGTCTGGAATTTGAAACAGCAGCTGTCGGAGTTTTGCTTAGTACTGAGAATGAGAATTTTAAAAGCCATAAAAGCAGGAAGCTCCAAAAGCACACCGTACAGAAACTCTCGACTTGCTGTACAATTAAAGGGCTCTGTTCGCAACTGGAACATATTTAAACTAAAAAAAAACCAACAAACCACAAACCCAAAAAACTAAAAGAACTTAAAAAAAAAAAAAAAAAAAGTAATTTCTTGTGAAACTGGACTTGGGCCAAGACAGTCATGGCCTGACAAGAGCTACTTTTTGTCCCCCAGGAGAGACTGGGCTCTTTTCTCCTCCACAGCCCTGTGCTGGGTCCAGGGTCTGTCACCCTCATCCTGCCCACAACACCGATTTATTTGTGGCACGTGTCATTCTGCCACGGCAAGAAACTGCTCTTGTTTTACTCTGCTTTTCCCTGGGAACCTCAATTTTATAAAAGGCTCAGGGGGCTCAGATAGTTGTCTCTTGCAACTTCTCTGAATAAAAAATATCGTGCAATGGTTGTGGCAAAAGGGGAAACTTCCCTGGGAAATGTGGAGTATTAATAGCAGAATGATGGCAACTTGGTGCTAACGGTAACACTTTGTGCCTTAGTTAAAATCGTAATTGCTGTATTTTATATATATTTTTTCCCCCTTCACCTGCAAAACTGACTAAAAAGCGTCCCATGAATGAAAAGTGGTGATCTGGTACCCGAAGCGCCCTTGCCGGCGGCGAGGCTCCTGCCGTGCCGGCGGGGCCGGGGTGAGGATGCAGCTCCGGCCCGCATCCCCAGCGCCGTGCCCGGGAATCCTGCCCAAAGACACCCTTTAAAACACAACTTCTCCCTGCACTAATCGCTGGATTAAGGCTGAGTTTAGCTCCGGGTCTCGTGTCTCAGAGCAGACTCCGTCTGATCAGCCGGGTCACCGCGGCCCCGAGGATGCCCTCGGGAAGTTTGCGGAGTTTTGTGCTGTTTGCCACAACCCAGAGCATCAAAGTCTGCGCCCCAGGATGCTGCCGCTGCTGTGATTCAACACTACCGAGATTTCTCCTAAACAGTGCAGAAGAGCTCGGTTAAATAAATGCCGCCAGGTCCTCCTGCATCGTCCCCGGGCCGGGGCGGTGAGGGAGGAGGGGACGTGCAGGAAATGCAGCTCTGTAACCGATACGCTGCCTCGCAGGGAACTAATGTACATCTTTCAGCAAAGGGGAAATGTGCTCCCGGTGTTTACCCGGAGTGATAAGGCTCCTGATCCATCCCGAACCTGCTCGGCTCCGAGAGGAGCCCTGCCAGGAGTTACTGCAGTGAGACGGCAGAGAAACCCGGGCTGGCAGAGCTGAAATGCAGCGCTGAGCAAGGCTAAATGGAGCCTTTAACTTCGAGACTAATATTTCCTCGTGTTTATTTAAGGGCCCACAGTGATGGGAATTGCTGGGTATAGGTATCGTGCCATTCCTATTAACGGGAATGAAGAATAGCACAGAAGAACTTCAGCAATTGTTGAGTTTACTCCAGCAGAATCTAATCCAATTTCCATTTTAGCAAGAAGAAATTTAGTTTTGAAGCAGATATATTGCTTTTTAAAAGAACTAAGTCCAGGTTTCTTTATATTTTAAACTGCGTCAAAATTATAAAATGGAATTATTTAATTTTCAATAATTTCCTTAAAAGGTTATAGTAGATATTCCTGGTTGAAATATTTTGTTCAGTTTCTTTCATGAAAAGCATGTAACTTTGCTCAGTTATAGTTGAGAGGAGTACTGTTTAAATAAAATGCCTGAAACAAAATCTCTTGAGTAGATGGAAAGACTTGCACCAGCTCCCTGGGCATTTGATCAAACTTTCATTCAGAAAACATTTTTCTCCACCAACATACTTAAGCTGTTAGAATTAAAATGCAATTTAAGCAATTACATAAATAAGAGTGACAAATGTTTCTTTTCCTAAGTGCAAGCAGGTGTAAGGCACAATCGAGGTTATTCTCTGAGAGCTGCAGTGTGCCGGTGGTGCTGGAAGAGCCCGAGACAAAAGGAAGGGAGCTTCAGGAACCTCAGTTTTACAGGATTAACCCAGTTCACAACTCGTACAAACAGACCCACAGCAGCATCCCACTGCCAGCACAAACCGGCAGGATTGCCAGGAGTGCAGCACCCAGCAGGATGGAACAGAGACCTGCCAAGTTCTGTGCTTTACTCCGCACCACCGGTCACAGTCGTTATATTCTCAATTTCTATTCTGAAAGGAATCAGAGCCCAGGCTCCAGCGGGTTCCCCCCAAAGGTGGGAGGCCGTAACTCTTGGGTAGGAACTTCACTGGGACCACACTCCTGCTTTCTCTGCCAATATCCATGGTCATTCCCAGCCGATGTCCATGGTCATTCCCAGCTGATGTCCGTGGTCATTCCCAGCCGATGTCCATGGTCATTCCCAGCCTGTCCATGGTCATTCCCAGCTGATGTCCGTGGTCATTCCCAGCCTGTCCGTGGTCATTCCCAGCTGATGTCCATGGTCATTCCCAGCCTGTCCATGGTCATTCCCAGCTGATGTCCATGGTCATTCCCAGCCTGTCCATGGTCATTCCCAGCCTGTCCATGGTCATTCCCAGCTGATGTCCATGGTCATTCCCAGCCTGTCCGTGGTCATTCCCAGCCTGTCCATGGTCATTCCCAGCCTGTCCATGGTCATTCCCAGCTGATGTCCATGGTCATTCCCAGCTGATGTCCGTGGTCATTCCCAGCCTGTCCATGGTCATTCCCAGCCTGTCCGTGGTCATTCCCAGCCTGTCCATGGTCATTCCCAGCTGATGTCCATGGCCATTCCCAGCCTGTCCATGGTCATTCCCAGCCTGTCCGTGGTCATTCCCAGCCTGTCCGTGGTCATTCCTGCTGCTGCGGCACGCGGGCCCCGCTAGATGGCAATGCGTAGTGGGAAAGGAATAATTCGGATTTTACGCCCCGAGCCCGGGGTGGGTGAAGCGGTGACAGCACGAGAATTTTCTTTCTGCGGTGCTGCAGACACCTCCAGGGAAGGAATTACAAACACTGCTCCACGACACGGGAAGGATTTATTGTAATTTGGGAGCTGAATAAATCACTTAAGTGCAAGTATCCAGGGAGAAGGAGCAGTAAAACACAGCAGAATCTGCTAGTGATTTGGCAGCTTTTGTCTTCATGAAACTGTTTAAAATAAATCATTCTTTGATTTCTGTGCGGTTCTGTTATTATTATTGGATGCCCTGGTATCATCTGCAAACCACAAGAACAGGGCTTAAGCAGTGAAGCACATGTTCCACATTTATCAAAATTCCTAATTTTAATTTTTTAAAATAAAATTTCAGTCTTCACTGAACAACTAAATAATTTAAATATATTTTTGAGAGGAAAGACTAATAAAATGCTCCCACCATGTTATACAGTCAGCCCCTAGAAGTTTTCTATTTTACAGTTACAGTCAGGATTTACCTAATTTTGTTTTTATTACTGCAAAAAATTTCCTTTGCATTTCAGCTACGCATGCAGATGTACCAAAAGCAACATGACATGCTTTAAACTACACCCACAATTCAAAAACCATCCAGGGGAATAAAGCAGCATGTCACATTCACATTTCCCTACAGGGGATGTTTTTACAATCAGCTGTATTTGAAATAGCTTTTCATCTTTATCATTTTTTTGCAGGTAGTGGCAGGAATCTCTTCCTGGGGGGGTTCTTCAATACATCTAAGAAGTTGCAGAATATTTCTATCTCTCTAAAAATACTGGCAATGACAATCTATATCCTTCAAGTGTCAATCCTTATAAGATATACTTCCCATTTCTGTGCTGCTCTGCAGCAGAAGCTGCTCCTGTAAAATGGAGACAAATCTGTTTATTTTTATGAAGAGCAAACGGCCATGAGTGGGCTGCAGAGTGTGGGCAGAATAAACCTCTCAGGACTTAAAATATAGTACAAATTCTGAAGCAAAAAGGACTCCCAGAGACAGATGCCCTCCTTACCCATTCTCCCTTAAAAGATATAGATTTTGTTTGTTTGTTTGTTTGTTTTGGTTGGTTTTGTTTGTTTTGTTTTGTTTTGTTTTCCAGGGGGTTGGTCATAAATGGGAATAAAATACTACTTTAGGTAACTACTTTGGGATCTGTTTTCCGAGAATTAATACTTATCTTCACAATTAGCCTAAAGAACTGATTTTTTTGTACTGGGTAGTCCCAGCTCTAGTTACTAAGAATTTTTTGCTTTTAAAAATTAATTGGTAGATATTCCAAGTGCTGACTTGGGATTTGCACAACATTCATCCCAAGATTAATGGAAAGCACATGGTGAAAACTCCACAAATCACCTGGAAAATGTATCCTAAGGAGCAAGTGAATACCTGCTGAGGGATGGGCTCTCTCTGCTTCCACGTGGGGAAATCCACTGGCATTAAGAGCACTGTTAATCCTGAGGAAGGATAGTAAAATCTGCTTCGTCTTCCATCAAGTGTGAGAACTCTGAGAACTTTCACAGCAATTTTTCATCCTCTGAATTTGTTCCCAACATATTATTAGAAGTCTGCAGAAACATTCAGGGCTGGATAAGCCCTCCCAGTGTATCCAAAGCGTACTGGGTGCAGTGTAAGAAGCGGTTTGGCCTTTTGAGAAAACCATCAGTTCAAAGTATTTTCAGCATAATCCAGGACACTAAATCACCAGTGAAACAGAAACATTTACTGACAGCTCGAGTACAAATGTTTTATTGTGAAGAGCAGTGGATGTAATGACCAGAGCTGTAGCCTCTTGGTCTGGCTAAACAAGGTGGTGGCATTGGTGGGTACATGTGATTAAAATGTCATTGCCAGGGCCAAGCTGGCAGCTAAAAAGGAAACAGGAAGAGTCCCCACCAGGCCTAGGAAAGCTTTGGAAGGGCTTTGACAACCTCTGTCCACATGGGTCTGACTGAGATAGACTTATTTACCCTTAAAAGGGCAAAAAGATCCATCAAAGTCAATAATGCTGCCCTGGGGCTCAGTCCCTGTATGGGCCATTCACTGGGGCTTGGACTCAGTGATCCCTGTGGGTCCTTCCAGCTCGGGATATTCTGGGGCTCTGCGGAAGTTTAATGAGATGTGAGACTATCACAGGCTGCTCCCAAATCCATGAGCCCTCTCAAAACTGGCTGAACAACCCAGCCTCAGCAGCGAAGATTTTCAACCCATGCCAAACAACTGGTGTTGGCTTTAATCCAGGCCAGACCTGGATTAATTAATTAATTAAATTATTTCATTAATCCATTTTTAATTTCCCCGGGTCTGGTGTCCATTGTGGTGTCCGTGCAGCAGAACTCACAGGGGACACCCAGGGACCCTCCTAGTTGGGACCTTCCCTTCCAGACCTTGTGTTCCGGCAGTGACTCTGCTCCTGGCACCCAAGTACCCAGGGCAGGGCAGAGGACTGTAATCACTTTATTTATATTATTTATATATGCATGTGTATGTATAATAATCCAACTCCACATTCTCTGGCTGCACCTGTGGAGCAGATCCAAATCTGAGTTATTTTCCTGTTGAACAAATTGCAAATGTTTTCATTAGTTAGTGCTCTAGCCTAAAAAAATTAGAAAACTACTTCTAATTCAATGCCTTCACTTTTCCCCTGCCATACTCCTTTCATGCTACAAGCTTCTGCTTGCTCATCGCTGCTGTTCTGCAATAACCTTGTTAATGCTGGGCCTCACTGCAGTACTTCTTACCAAGTATCAAAACTGACCAGGAAAAGAACCCAAAGCCAAACTGCTACCACATCCCAAACCTTGCAGAATTGTTTCACTGCTCCTTAGCTCAGTGGCATGGACAGCAGGCTGCAGAAACATGATAAAATCATTTCATATATCAGTAATTATATATAATGCTGTATCTTTTGTATAGGACATTCTTACAAATGACACATCACACCAGGATGCTTGCACTACCCCTTTTCAATATCGCCAAAGCGTACCTCGTTTTACTGCCATTGAACAATGGGCATGGCAGCCCTGCTGTAACATAGATATTACCTGATTTTCCAGGAACCAGAGTTGAGGAAAAGTGCAGGAGGGCAGGGTGTGTTTCATTCGATTATCCGTGTGTGCTGTGTGATGAGGGAGTTGCCATGATCGCTTCAGCTCTCTGTTGGAAAAGCCAATTAGCAAGCACTGAGGTATGCAGGGACCTGTCAGCTCTTACAGTAGGGCTGCCTCAGGGCAGCCTTCTCCCGCATTCTTCCCTCCCAGTCAGAATTTCTTTTTAATCCACATAGTTGGAGCAGTGAAGCATAACTTGTTTCCTCCTTAATTGATTCTAAGGTGTATTGTTAAAAAAATAAAAACCCAATACCTTTAGGGGTCCTGTAAATCTAGGGTTAAATGATGTTTAAGCCAATGCAATTTAGGCAGATGTGTTAATCAAAGCACGTGTTCCGGGTTTTAATGGGTGGGAGGCTGCAAACCAAACCACCCCAGTGAAAATGGACAAAGATGGAAAACCAAGAGCTTGCCACGTAAAAGCCACTGTATTTCTACTAACTCACGATTACACCATTTATTAACAGAAATGACTTGAGGAAAACCCGAGTATGGCATTTCCATATTAAAACAAATGTCTGCAACAATCACCACTGGATCTCTGTTGCTGTCTGAGGCAACTTTCTTCTGCTACCCTTCTCCTACCTGCCCCCATGGGTCTGTGCCCAGCTCCCCTGCTGGAGCCACGTCACCGCCGTTCCCGTGCGCCGCAGGTGCCAGGGGCGACTTTCACTTCGTCCTCTTTCAGCACTTCTCTTTGGACCTTTTTTCCAACCTGGAAACTCGCACATGCTTTAGTCTAGACATGAATACGCTGTCTGTTTTTGCTCCTCAGACAGCATCTTTTCACAGTAACTCCTCTCTTTATAGCTCAGAGTAGAACCTGGATATTTACCATTGGGGAAATGGAGGGAAAACCGCCCCCACCAAGCCTCTGCTTCTTCGGGTGCCCTGCCCTTGCCCAAGTGCTGCCACCGAGGAGTGCCACTGCAGGAACAGGAGCCACAGGGCTGCAGCAGAGCCCAGGGCTGTCCCTGGCCATCCTTCCCTGACCCAGCAGCTGCAGGGTGTCCTGCTGGCAGCTGGGATCAGGGCTGTGGGGCAGGCTCGGTGCCTGGGGGTCACCCCACGCCCTGCCACGCACCCGCCCTGCTGGGGACAAGCTCATCCTGCTTTGCCCTTCTCCTCGGTGTGCTGGCTCCCCACGGAGCCTGAGACACAGCAGCTGCCAGCCCAGGGGTGCCCGAGAGAGGTTAAAACGCCCCACTAATGGTGCTCAGTTATTTTTCCTCTGGCTGGATTCTGGGACGCGGGGGTGAGCGCATTCCATCCCAAATGTAGCGTCTCCGAAGGGCTGCCGGCTCCCCTTGAAGCCCTCTGTTCATCACCCAGAGCCCAGCCTGTGCCTCAGCCCAGGCCACACTGCTGCTCACGGCTCATGAGCGCTAACACAGATTTTGTTTGAAAAGCCACACGTTGGCAAACCACAGTTATTTGCGAGCCTGGCCCAGGGCTAGTGTCAGACATCAACACATAGGCAGCACAGATATTTTATTTAATTAAGTCATGCCATCTGGGCCAACAATGAAGGCACTCATACTCTGCCTTTGCTTTCAGACTGCGTAGTGCTCTGATCCCCCAAAATTGTTCTAAAAGTCAAATCTCCGTGGAATTTAAAGAACACTTTCAGCTGTTACTTGCGTGAGACTGAATTTCTGCTGCAGCATACTCGGGATTTTTCCTCTCCCAATAAAGGCAGTCAGATGTATGTGCCTCAGTTTCATCCGAGTGCAGGAAATTACTAATGAGCAGCTAAAAGGCCTGTGCTATATATAGCAGGTGTGTGCACCACCACAGAGCCACCAGCAGTGTTCTGCCAAGGGTTATTTGCTGTGAAAAACAAAGGCAGAGCCAAGCCGGCGGGCACTGGGCACGGGGAGCTGCTCCTGGCGCGGGCTGCGCAGAGCGGCAGGGCGACTGCCCGAGGCTGCACACCCTCCTGGAGAAAACGGACCTGCTTCCAAATCAGGGGTTTCCTCACCAACCCACAATGAGCAGAAACCCAGCCAAAAATAATTTGTGACAAATATGAACCCAGGTCTTCAGAAAAGAGAAAAGTTCAAAGGATGTTGAATTTCCTGACTTAGTTTTGGGGCTCAAAGAAATTACGGAAGCATGGAATCACTGAATGGCTTGGAAGGGACCAAGCTCACCTCGTTCCACCCCTGCCATGGCAGGGACACCTCCCACTGTCCCAGGATGCTCCAAGCCCCAGTGTCCAGCCTGGCCTTGGGCACTGCCAGGATCCAGGGACAGCCACTGCTGCTCTGGGCACCCTGTGCCAGGGCCTCACACCCTCATAGTCAAGAATTTCCTTCTAATACTTAATCCAAATCTTTCCTCCTTCGGAGCAAAGCCATGCACCCTTGTCCTATCTGAAAAGTCCCTCTCCATCCTTCCTGCAAACTCAGTTCAAGAGAGAATCCAAATTCATTAAAAAAATTTCTGCATACTCCAACAGCAGCTTTGGGCCATGGTCTGAGCCCAAATGTGGCACACAGCCACACCACATTTACACATTTACACAGTTACCACAGTCACCTCTGCCGTGGTAAATGCCATGGGCACACTGTCACTGTCACTCCAAAACCTGCAGATACCTACACCGTTTGAGAACAGAACCAAAACCCCAGAAAACACAGAAAAGATGCACAGAAAAAAGGCAGAAACTGAGCACGTACAGACTGCTCAAGTTATTCTTAACTGCCCTTTGTCCACACTGTGGCATTTCCACCTTGTTTATGGGAAATTTACTGGTCCTTCTCGTGGGTAACACCAGACCACCACACTTACCCAGTCACGGCACACGGTTACAGTGCGACTCATAAAGGTTTGAAATTAATTAAACTGTTTCAATAACCTGGCTGAAATATTTTAGCACAGTTTAATAACTTTGAGTTGCAGAGCTGAACCAGATGTAACTGGGTCACTGTGCACCCCCTGATAAGTGCTACCTTTCTCTTTTCCTGATAGAGGGAAGATTTTATCATGCAAATCAAATTAAATAGAACCTGAAGTGTTTTGCTGAACTGAGGCCATGGAAATGTAATTTTTGCTCACTGTACTAAACATCATAAGGTATTATTTAGCACACCTATCCTATGCAGCTTTTCAAAGTTCTGAAAGGACGTGTTCACCAAGTTTTTGTGAGGTAGGAATACAGAGAGCAAAGCTTCCGTCAAAGGGCCATTATGTCACTCACTAGTTGCTGGATATCTGGGAAGCTCCCAAGCCTTCGCACTTCCCAGTTACAATTTACATCTGATCACATTAAACAATTAATTCTGACACATGTATTTCAGCACCGAACCCTCCCTGTCTCCATGTCGCTGAAAACAAAAATCAACACATATATCCTGGGAAATGGCATCACTGAACATTTTCAAGGGAAAGAATATTTTTACATCCCCTTTTTCCAAGTGTCTGTATTTAGCAGTGCTGGGCAGAAAGTCAAACATTTCCTTTTTACTTCAGCAGATGCGAACCGCTGAAACTTCTCACGCTCTTGCTACCACCTCGCATTAAGAGAGCAAGAGTAAGAGCTCCTAAGTACTGCAAAAATATCTGCACTGGAGACAGGAGCAGCAGATGGATGCTCCAGTCAAGCACTCCTTAGTGCCGTCAGCACAAACACTCAGGAATCAAGGACACCTGCAAATTAATTTCTTTAGCATCAGGCGTACTCTGAGCTACCACGAGCTGCCTATTATTCTATTATTGTGGCTCTTGCTATTTAAAACAGTTTTAATGGATCCAAAAGAAGTGTAACAGCAGAGGTCACTATGAAGTATTTCACTGATGTACTGGATGCTGTTTTTCTGTGCTTCCAAAAATACAATCAAACTGTTTTAACATAGCTGGTTTATGTAGTAATGAACTTAGAAATATCAAGCAGTAATGAAGATGCTGTACAGAGCAGCAGAACATGCTGGGGAAATTAAAGAATTGGCATGTGCTTTAGCGTGGCAGCTGATAAATCAAACAGAAAGGCCAGCATTGTTATTAGTAATTGGCTAAAGAAAAGAGTAGAATTGTTTAACACCAAGCATTCAGAAAGTGCTCAAAATAAGGCAATTCAAGAATTATTTAGATATTTATCTAAATATTTCAGGAAATGTTTAAGAGGATATGAATATTCTCACAAAGCATCAAAATAATTTAGGTTTGTTAAGGACTGAAAAATTGACTTCTGACTCATCTAGTCAAAGTTAACCTAGAAGGATTAGCCAGTGAGTTGCACGTAGAAGTCAAGTACACTTTTTAAAAAGAAAAAAAACGGGACCGCTAAGTAAGTGCCGGGTTGGGGGGAAAATTGAAGCTGGGAGTATTAGGAGAGAGTGCATTTGAGTAAATAGGAACTCTCCATATTTACACATGACCCGACTGGGAACTAAAGCAAAGCTGTCCAGACCAAAGCCCTCTTGCATGTATCACACAGGACCCGTATGTGTGACAGACAAAGCAAATACTGCAAAGGGCATTTACTGGATGTGCAAGGCAATTTACAGCTTTGTCTCTCAAGCTGGAGAAACTTCTCAAGGACCGAACACAAAGAGCAAGTTTCCTGATAGCGAGACAGAAGAGGTTCCAGTTTCCCAATTTAGAAATTATTCTGGAGAGCTGAGAAGCCCCTTGCAGGAGCTGGAGTCCCAGTGCCAGGGCTCGCTGCTGCAGGAGCCGTCCCTCTGCCTGGGGGCCTCAGGAGCTGCTCAGCTGCAGGAGTCTCTGTCCTGGAGAAGATGAAGCAGACAAGCAGCAACGGCCAGAAACCAGGAGGAGGTTTTTGGCAACATTGTAGGAAAACATTTTGAGAAAGGACAACTGGATAGTGAGCAGACAGACAGGGAAAGGGCTGTTATGGCATGGGAGCGTCCTTGGTGACACTGGAAAACATTGGGAAAGAAATCCTGCTGAAGGATCAGAGCCATGCTGGGGTGAGGCACATCTTCTGTAGAGTTTGTACCATTGTGCTTTAGCAAGTGCAGCTTTGATACATAAACCATTTGATTTGTGCAGCACAGGATGCAAAGATTACCAGGATTTTGTCCAACTTATAAAGAATTTGAAAGCAGGAGGAATTATGGATGTGAAAAAGGCAATTTTTATACTCAGATTCTGGTAAGTTGTGTTAGCCATCTGAAACAGAGTAGGTGCAAACCGAGAAACTGCAGAGAAGGATCAGAGAAAACAGAGCTGAAAATCAGACTGGACTTAGGCACTGGCTGGAGCCCACCCTGTTTGACTTGACCGTGTTGAATTTTGTGGGATTTAAAAATCTGTATTAGTTGCTTTGCTGATTTGGATTTACATGTTTGACAAAAGCAACAACTTCACAATGACAGAGGTTCAGTCCTTGTGTCTCTCTTGGACCTTTTAGGGCACCTGGGACTGCCTTCCTTGGACTGTGTCATGGTATTTACACACATTTGGAGCTTTCCCTCATTCTTGGATTTTATCTATTCCAGTAGGAGCACAGATCTAAGGAATAAATTCACATATGACTTTGGAACACTCAGTCCAGTCCGCAAGTCACAAGATTTCAACCAAACAGGAAAACCAATAAATTTCTCACTGCTTAGAAGCCCTTGCTAAGGATGCTTCAATTCCAGAGCCCTTGTAAAACAGTGCTGGAATTTGTAGTTTGTGCATTTACTGCTCAGAGGGCAATTTCTAGGCTTTATCTTCCCGAAACAGAGGAACAATGAAAAGGAAGGGAGCGCTGTGAAGAAGTTACTCAGTTTGACACCTTTATGCAAAAAATTATGCACAAAAGTTTGTTGGTGGAAGTCAAGCTGAAAGTTCAAGATCGTTTCTTCACCCCCTAGCTCCCATAGTGAAGCCTGTCACTTCATACCATTTCAAGTCTGTGATAGATCACAGACCCATTGAAGATCAATTTATTTTTTCTTTCTGGCTTATAAATTCTCCAGTGCTTAACGATTGCTAGGATGAGGAGCTTCTCCCTCTTACATAAACTTTTATGAAGGAAATAGAATGGTCCTGCTGTAATCCCAAATTTGGTTTTCATGTTTGTGTGGATTGTGAAGTGGTATCGGGTGTTGGTTGAATTTTGAATCGAATTGCGCTCAAGTTTCAGGTGGTTATGTAGAGTGGCTGAGCAGCAGTGTTTGCCTGAACAAGCACACAAACACTCCCACCTGTGTGCATCCGTGTGCTCTGTCCAGGCTGTCTGAGGGGCTGGGAGTGCTGTGTGGGCATGCACAAGTTCTCTTTTATGACCCAAAATACAGGGTTAAAGAGTGCCTAAGGATGATACTCCCCATTTAATGCTATTTATTTCCACCAAAATTGTGTCCGCTTGCCTTTAAAATAAGCTTTTCCTAGATTTTCCTCCTGCTGTTTCACCTGATTGGATTGATCTATTTTCCATTCAGTGGAATGAACTAATCACGTGACAAAGTGGCCGAGAAATCCCAAACAGAATATAAAATTAAATATAAATTACCTGAAAGCATGTTACAGCAAAGGATAAAAATACATAATTCTATCCACGAAAAGAGTTGACTGTCAAAAATTCAACACACAAAGTATATACGAAATATACAATCTGTTTTTTTTCATGTTTGAAAAATTACATTAATCCTTTTAGTGAATTTTTTTAACGTGTGGAGTACATTAGTCTGGATTAACGGATGGTGTTTATCATACTTTGTATTGTGGTTTCAGGAAATAGTCTGGCAATGCTAGGTTTCTACAAATGGATTTAAAATTAATCAACATCTATTTATGAGAAAGTTTAAACCATTATTAATACACTGTAAATACAGATCTCCTTAGAGCTGACCCCAAGTGTCTGCCATCTGCTCAACTGTTGTAATCACATTTTTAAAGAGCGTGGTCATACATAATGATTCTTCTCAGGAAAGAGCTTCCTTAAGTGCATCAGCAACATTTTAAATTCCACTTGTGTAATGCAATAATTTCCTACTGCCCTTTGCTAAGCAAAAAAGCATATGGCAGTGACCAAAAGCCAATCAAGCAACCCTTGGTTTGTTTGCAGGGCTGCAAGGATGAGACTTTTTATTTCCTTTTAGAAGAAACAACAAAAAAATTAGTTCACATAACTTCTTTTTTTTTTTTTTTTTTTTTAATTAAATGTGAGTATTCTCACAAGCTTAACTAAAGAAGCCCTGATGCTAATACACAGATTATATTAACTCTGAATACAAACTTTGTGGTAACTTGGGATATATTATATGCCTGAATTAAAGCGCACTTTTAGCAAAGGCAGCTGAACCAAACAATTTAATTTGGAGAAGCCCACCAAATCCCTTCTAATCCTCACGACATCGTTCCAAGTGGACAAACAAGAGCCATTGGTTTAGGGCTGATGCGTGGGACAAGGGACAGCACATCCCACGCTGCCCTACCCACACAGCCGGGACTGCCACAGCTCCAGACGGAGCGCTCGGGCTCTGTGGGATCACTGGGACAGGGAGGAGCAAGCAGGGGCTCACATCAGCCTCAGTTTCCACGGCCCCGTGGGCACACAGCTCGGGGACCACCGCAGCCTTCCCCATCGAGAGAGGCCATCAAAGAGGCAATTAGCGCAATTAGCACTTTGTCACTTCAATAACGAGCTTCGTGTCTGTGTTTGACTTTAAAAAACATTTCTATTGGAAGCAAGCGATGCGTAAGGTTCATTAAACACTGTGGTGCCCATAGAGCAGCCAATGTTGCTGTGTGGGACTTCCATCAGTATCCTTCCACGGATCCTAATCTTGGGGATAAATGAAATCTCTACCGCTAAACCAACTGAGAAATTACTCTGTGTTTAATGTGCTACGCTTTCTTTGGCAGCGTTGGGTCGATGATTGGATTCAATGACCTCAGAGCTCTTTTCCAACCTAAAAGATTCTATGACTTTTCAAATGCTACTAGACATAAAAATGTTTTTAACTGTCCCAATTAAAGCAAACAAACAAACAAAGCCTGAGAGTTACAGTGAGTCCAACTGTTCCTAATAAGATGCAGAGGTTTTCATCTGTAAGTCACAAGGTCAAATCCATCAGTAACCAGTACTACTAAAAAGCTATCATTCTCATAAGATGCTTTTCAAAACAGTCTAACGTGAAACCATCTTATTGTTTGCACATCTGCAGGGTTTGCTGAGTTTGCTTCAAATTAGCTTGACAGCCCCGTGTTGGTGGACGTGGTCTGATTTCACACAAACAGAGGGACCCCTCCAATGCCACACAGCGTCCAAGATTTCCCAGGGAACACAGAGGAGAAGTTTTGCAGACTCTGAAGCTGTTGCTGTGTGGACTCAGCAGGGACACCTGGCTGGAGGCAGGACCAGGGGGCAGGAGAAAGCTGGAGGGACACGATGGAAGGGCAGGGGACAGACACAGGCTTGGCCCAGGGGCAGGAGAGCTCAGGGCATGGTCAGAGAGGGCTGGAGAGGCTGCTTTACTGCCAGGAGCTGCTGTTTTCTGCCAGGTTTGGGCTGATAGCCCAGGAGGGATCTCTGCTTCCAGAAACATCTCCACCTTCCACTTACCATCTTCACGTGATCGGAGCCACGCTGGAATCAAGGCAGGGAACAGCTGCCCTGCTCTCAGATGTGTGACTGTACCCCAAAAGACAAAAAAACCCAAACCAATCCCACTGTCACTTTGCAAACACTGAGGAACAACTTCCTCCAGGATAATTTTATTGCCACACTAGGGAAGATGTGGATTTCATTTCAGCACTGACCGTTCAACTCCCCTTGTAAAGGAGCAGCCATTACTTCCTCACACACTCTTTCAAGCCATGGGCAGGTCCTGGTGGATGAAAAGGTAATTCCTGCCAGGAGTAAGTACTGAATTCCATAATCCTCATGTTAAACACAAATTCTTGCAATAGAAAACATTTCAGAAATTCTACTCCTAGAATGTCACTCCAGTTACATTATCTCAGGCAGCTCTGCCTGATAACAGCTGATAACAGCTGGTGACAGCTGCTGAGACAACGTTGTGTGGGCAAAGTAATTAAAATTAAAGTACAGGTGCCAACTTTTCAGAGCAGCTTCTAAGATCATGAGAGTGGAAGAGTAAAATTTGATCCTTAAGAAATCTCCTCTTTACTCAACCTTATTTATTCAGTATTGCATTTAACAGTCCTGGAAGATTGAAAACCAACGATGCAGAAAGCACTTGGTAATTTATTTTACAAAAATCTTCTTAACAGTTTTTGGAAGCCACAGCTGGATATCCAGCAGAAATTAAATGAAATTTGTACTCTATGACGTGACTGCATGAAGTTAAGAATGACTGGAAATAGGTTACGATACCTTTAAAAATTTCTCCAACTGTCACACTGTTGATTCATACTTATTTTTCTGAAATGCTTTTAACCGTAATATTCAATATTTCACTTTGAAATGCAATGGTTCTTTCTTAAAATAAGTCATGTTTTTATCTATGATTTCTGCATTTATGTGCATGATTTATCATGCACTGCACAGATGAAAGAATTCCACACCCCTTTCCTGTACCAGATGGACTCAGTTCCAGTAATTACTATTTCATGCTAGTTACTTTTTTGCCTTCCTTTTTGCTGCAGGATAAATGAAAACACGGTGAATGATGGAAAATGGAATTTGGCCTGCTGACCCAAATATTTGTTTGCTGAGCACAGCTCAGGAGGTGCTACCACACTAGAAGAAGCTTTGTTAGGGTGTATAAGGAGCAAGAATTTAACATTACTTGAGAAGAGGCTCTGCCTACCTGTGGGTTTAACATGAGAAGCGAAGCCATTTGAGAAGCCAGAGGAACATTAACTGATATGCCCTGGTTTGGGTGTTGGTGATGAGGTGCAATGATTTGGGTGTTGGTGATGAGGTACTCAATTTGGGTGTTGATGATGAGGTGCCCTGGTTTGGGTGTTGGTGATAAGGTGCCCTGGTTTGGGTGTTGGTGATGAGGTGCAATGATTTGGGTGTTGGTGATGAGGTGCCCTGGTTTGGGTGTTGGTGATGAGGTGGCCCGGTTTGGGTGTTGGTGATGAGGTGCCCTGGTTTGGGTGTGGATGATGAGGTGCCCTGGTTTGGGGGTTGGTGGTGAGGTGCAATGATTTGGGTGTTGGTGATGAGGTGCCCTGGTTTGGGTGTGGATGATGAGGTGCCCTGGTTTGGGTGTGGATGATGAGGTGCCCTGGTTTGGGTGTGGATGATGAGGTGCCCTGGTTTGGGTGTTGGTGATGAGGTGCCTTGGTTTGGGTGTGGATGATGAGGTGCCCTGGTTTGGGTGTTGGTGATGGGATGCCCTGGTTTGGGTGTGGATGATGAGGTGCCCTGGTTTGGGGGTTGGTGATGAGGTGCAATGATTTGGGTGTTGGTGATGAGGTGCCCTGGTTTGGGTGTGGATGATGAGGTGCCCTGGTTTGGGTGTGGATGATGAGGGGCCCTGGTTTGGGTGTTGGTGGTGAGGTGCCCTGGTTTGGGTGTTGGTGATGGGATGCCCTGGTTTGGGAGTTGGTGATGAGGTGCCCTGGTTTGGGTGTTGGTGATGAGGTGCCCTGGTTTGGGTGTTGGTGATGAGGTGCCCTGGTTTGGGTGTTGGTGATGAGGTGCCCTGGTTTGGGAGTTGGTGATGAGGTGCCCTGGTTTGGGTGTTGGTGATGAGGTGCCCTGGTTTGGGTGTTGGTGATGAGGTGCCCTGGTTTGGGTGTTGGTGATGAGGTGCCCTGGTTTGGGTGTTGGTGATGAGGTGCCCTGGTTTGGGTGTTGGTGGTGAGGTGCCCTGGTTTGGGTGTGGATGATGAGGTGCCCTGGTTTGGGTGTTGGTGATGGGATGCCCTGGTTTGGGTGTTGGTGATGAGGTGCCCTGGTTTGGGTGTTGGTGATGAGGTGCCCTGGTTTGGGTGTTGGTGATGAGGTGCCCTGGTTTGGGTGTTGGTGATGGGATGCCCTGGTTTGGGTGTTGGTGATGAGGTGCCCTGGTTTGGGTGTTGGTGATGAGGTGCCCTGGTTTGGGTGTTGGTGATGAGGTGCCCTGGTTTGGGTGTTGGTGGTGAGGTGCCCTGGTTTGGGTGTGGATGATGAGGTGCCCTGGTTTGGGTGTTGGTGATGGGATGCCCTGGTTTGGGTGTTGGTGATGAGGTGCCCTGGTTTGGGTGTTGGTGATGAGGTGCCCTGGTTTGGGTGTTGGTGATGAGGTGCCCTGGTTTGGGTGTTGGTGATGGGATGCCCTGGTTTGGGTGTTGGTGATGAGGTGCCCTGGTTTGGGTGTTGGTGATGAGGTGCCCTGGTTTGGGTGTTGGTGATGAGGTGCCCTGGTTTGGGTGTTGGTGATGAGGTGCAATGATTTGGGTGTTGGTGATGAGGTGCCCTGGTTTGGGTGTGGATGATGAGGTGCCCTGGTTTGGGAGTTGGTGATGAGGTGCCCTGGTTTGGGTGCTGGTGATGAGGTGCAATGATTTGGGTGTTGGTGATGAGGTGCCCTGGTTTGGGTGTGGATGATGAGGGGCCCTGGTTTGGGTGTTGGTGGTGAGGTGCCCTGGTTTGGGTGCTGGTGAGGGTTTCACCGAGGTGCTCAGTGCAGGAACTCCAGGCTCTGGTTTGGATGTCTGTGGGTCTGTGGCCCCTGGCGCTGGACCCCGTGGGGCTGAGGGGGTTGATGCACTCCTGCTTCCCTCGGGTTCAGATGCAGTTCAAGTCACCACTGAAATCTGTGGTGGTCTCCAGGCAGAGCACATCTGTCCAGCCCCAAACCACGGCCAGGTTTGGCCACTCCCCGGACCAGGGACACCCGTCCCAGCAGGATCCAGTGCCCCATCCAGGGCAGGGAAACAAACCCCCTTCCGCCGGTGAGACCTGCAGCTCGGGCTCCTGGGGAGGCTCTGCTCCCTCCTGGAGCCTCTGGAAAGGTGTCCTGCCTGAAATGATCGGCTTTTTCAGAATGTCTTCCAACAGGAATTCTGAAAATGCTGAAGACAAAATAATCCGAAGGTGAAACTCCGACTGTGGTGTTTTCACTTGAGTTTTTTCATTAATTTTAATCAGCTCAGGGTTTAATTTTTATTTTGTTTTTGGTTTTATTTTCCCACATTTTCTGTGCAGAGTCATTATTGCTTCAAATTGATATAAAATATAACAAGGAAAGAAGAAAGAAGGAATCCTTCACTAAAAATTGTTTCAAGAAACTGCTGTAAGTACATATTAAAAATAAGAATAATTGCAAAAATATTAATTCACTTATCTTATTTAAAATATATTTCTTTAAAAATCCCAACCCCCGACTTAAATACTCAGTAACTGGACAGGATGAAAAAGCTTTCTTTTTTTGTCACACACTAGTTATGTCTGAACCATCAGATGATATCAGAAGAATTCCAGAAAGAAATTCCTTTTCCTGAAATTTAGAAAGATTATGTTGAAATATGCCAGAGTGTGTAAATAACGAGTTTACTGCAAACAGTGTAAAGAAAAGGCAAGAACCTGAAAAGCAGCACTAGGTAAAGCAGCAAACTCCTGTATTGTATCCCAATTCTAAATCTCGCATGAGCTACGTGAATTCTGTGATGGTTCTGTGGCGACTCTCTCTGAAGGGATGTTTGAGCGGAAAAGAAATAGATAAAAATACCAAACCATTGCTGCTCACTTCTGTTTTTAGGACTTGGCAAACAAGTTTATCTCAGATATTAACTGAAGAGGGTGCAAGATTGCCTGCAAAATCTGATGAGACTTAAAAGTGTCCAGGAATATACAAAGCAATAAGAAAATCTCTGTCATTTCCCAGTGAGAGACTTGGATGCTGTCTAGTTGGACATGTTATAATTTTTGGGAAAATATTTTTTTGCAAATGATGGGAAGTCAGTAGTTACAGTTACTGCTTACTGTTGACATTAGGTGACTGTTCGTATGCCCAGAATACCACCTACCTCAGCTAAATGGTATCTTTATGAAATTAACAGAATGCGGTTACAACATGGCTATAAGAAAAAATATTAACATCAAATTCTGGATTATAATTGGAAAACTGACCTTTGGAAAATATGTTACCACTGCAGTCCTGAACTGTACTGTAAAATGACAACTTTAAGGAGTGAAAGAATGACTGTATTATGCAGTTTAGGAAACACAGCAAAATACAAATAATTATACTCTTTATGCTTCGCTGGAATTCTAAATTAAAAAAACCTTGAGGGTCTCTATGGCCTTCCTCTTGTGAAGCCATTCACATTATTTTCACTCTTCCAACTTCTTGGAAGTGTCTGTCAAACATTTTAAAGCACTCTCAGCAAACCAGATTCGTCTGTCATTACACGGGCAATCTCCGCAGGCCATTGTGACAGGTAAAGTAAATAAAGATTTTCCTGGAAACATCGCACGGCAAGCTTATTTCTGAGCATATAAATGTTTCTTTTTTGTTGTTTTCGTTAAACAGCGAGATTTGATTGAAAACCTTGGCATCAGAAATCCCAAAATGCATCGCAGCAGAAAATTTTGAGAAGCTTCCACAAGATCCACTTGGATACCTCCTGGTTCCTCTTGGCTTTCTTACTCTTTAGACTTGTGCCGCTCATGCACTTTTGTCAGCAACACAGGCAATTTTCTTTGCTTTTGGTCCATTGCCGTCCTCCCTAGGTCAGTATTTATTAATGTGTATTAACGCAAATATAGCTTTATTTGCATTTCTTGACCATCAGGCCACTCTTGTGTCATTAAACTGAATGGCATTTTCCAGTAAAAAACTCAAAGATGCCTAGAAAAATGTCATCCTGTTGGTATTTTTTGTTTTACATTAATCTCAAATATTCAGTATCTGATTTTTTTTTCTGACGTGAATGCTCAGTTGTAGTTTCACTTCTCATTGCATACATAAAAATTCCTTTTCCATAGAAAATGTTTTGATTTCTAGATTAATAAATAGACTTCTACAGAGATAAGCACAACTATACCGTAGTTATGTTTAACCCAGCTGTGATAAACTACTCCTGATGGAGAGTGTAGAACTCAAAGCATTTAGCCAAGTATTTATTTCTGAGACTTTTGGTTCATTCTCAGTATAGAAAAAGGTAGAGGAGTAGAAATACCGCACCTTCCTCAGTTTGCCAGTGACTGACAATTGAAAATTAAATCCCAGAGGACTGAGAGATTCACACAAAAAAAGAGTATTGGTAAAATATAATTTAAAGAATACCAACACCAATATGGAATGTCTCAATGGGGGAATGTCCTCTTGGTTGTGTGAATGAAGCTGGTAAAACCCTTCCAAAACTTAAGCCAGATACAAGGATTACCAAACTCTGGCAAGAGTTTGTGCTAAAAATAAAACTAAAATTCTCCAAAATTCTGAGGAGAAGAAGAAAACTCCATTTTTATTCAAATACTATTTGTGTTTCAACATAACATCTTAAGACCAGGATTATTTAATTATAAATTAAATGCAAACTAAAAATAATCAGACTAAGTGTGTTATTTTTTGAACTAAGCATTCTGGATTGGTTTGTTTCCAGTTTTTTGGCTTAGTTTTTCATTTTGCTGAGAAAAAGAAATAGGTCTCATTACACAGTGACTCAAAATGATCCAATTCAGCCCAGAATTTTGGGGCTGGCCAGAGAAATGAAAAGAATGAAGTGTTCACACATCTGTATTTTAGATACCGCTGGCGTTCACTGAAAGCCTGAGTCAAGGCTCACTTGCAGATCGATGAGTGAGAATTTTCTGGACAGTCCTGCAGCGTTTTTTTCACCCTCTCTTGGACAGCCGTGTAATAAAGCACGGAAATTGGTGCTTCTTGATGCACGGCAGCCGCCCGTGGCCAGACCTCTGGGGTTTGCTGCACGTAGTGAAGGTAATCCACGGCAAAAACATTTCCTGTGTCCTGGGAGGAAATGATACAACGACAAAGCTGGTTATTTTTCACAGCTTTATGCTGACCATTACTGTTCCCTGCAGAATCCGTCCCCGCTCTGTCACCCACCCCATCCCTCGGGGGATGCATTTTGCCACGGAGCCACCTCCACTCTGCTCACCTGCAGAACAACCTCCCGTGGGCTCCCATCTTAGCAGAGCAGCTATTTTCCTCTCCTCCTTTTAATTAAAATCTCCACGTCAGTAGCATGTATTAAATCAAGTTCCATTACAAGCCCAACTTTCAGGAGTGCATTTTTTTAAGCAGCTCATATTTTGTCAAGCCTAATTGCTTTAGTTCTAGGCAATATTAGTTGCAGAACAGCCAGTAATAACCTTTAGTCCTGGCAAATTTTCTCTCTACCAGGACTCAATCACATAACATAAACAGCTATAAAAGGAGGCTTTTTAAAGCTTTATTCATAATGTGTAGCACATGCATGTGGCAATGTATATCAGATCACAACACTGAAGGAAATACGAGATTTATCCATGATGTAAGTTATGCCAACATATCGTAAGTTGAGAGCATTAATTTGAATTTAGCTACATTAGAAAAGAGAGGGGGGAAATGACAAGCTGCTTTATTAGTGCAGGCTTTCCCAATTTAATATGAAAACCCATTTCTCGCTCCGTGAGTGTGGCTGCTCGTGGCACCACGGCTGATGATGCAACTCAGCGCAGGAAAAGCACACCAAGCTGTGGACAGAGAGAATCAAGGTGGTCCCGTGAAGAAATGCTCTCTCAGGATCCGTGGGGAGCAAGAGAGATTTTATCCTTGGGGCACGGTGGCAAGGAGAAAGCTGAAAAGGCTGAAAGCTCAGCGAAGCTCAGGATGGCCCCAGAGCAGCACAAGCGCAGGGGCTGAGCAGCCGCAGGCTCAGACATACCTGGGAGCACTCCCGAGGTGCACAGGCAATGGAAAAGCCACATGTTGGCCATTCTGGCTGGCTGGGTGTCTCACAGCAGTCTGGGTTATTCCCCAAAGCCCACGTGTAATTTATGGGGTGTATTTACAAAACGTCTCTGCCTTAAGCCACTCAATTTGTTAATCCCCAGAGATGAGGATACAGTCTTCATATGGCAAGCACACTGCAAGGATTTAATACCAATTTATTTAACTCTTAATCCAGTGTATTTTAAGCTGGTCTATTAGAGGAATACACCTTGCAGACAGTTCTCAGCATGACTGGTGGTCAGTGAGGAGTCTTCTCAAACCCTCCACCACCACACTATCCTCTCCTAAAAGATGGCACAGAAACAGAGGGGGAATTTATGCCATCCTCTTGTTTCACTGCTTTTGGTTTTATTCACAGAACGAGTTCCAAAAAAAGAGAGAAGCAGAGTGAAATGGTCTGAAATGTTGCAGTGCACAAGGATGTCACTTTGAGAGCAGTTAGGTAAATGTGAACAAGTCACCGAGACTTTAAAAGAGAGAAAAGGCTGATAATGACTTATACTCTGTAGTTCCATATAGCCCAAGTCACCTAAGAGCATTATATAACAAAGAATCTGAAAGGCAGTGATAGAACTTTCCTTGTGATTTCCAAAGTCCCCTAAATCAAAAATCCACTGTTAATTGCACAAGGACTGGTTGCAGAGAGGCACCAAAGTGAAAAATTGCAGCACTCTTCGAGTACAAAAAGGCCAAAATCCTCCAGAAACAGAATCTCCTGTAGGAGCGTTACGTATTTCACCAAAAAGTTTGCATAGTTCAAGCTGAGTTTTTCCAAAAGGTAATACAATATTTTTTCAAAGGATCCATTGCCAAGAGCAATTATTTGCGAGCATTTGAGAAGTTCATAGAAACATTATGCATACAAATTCAATTTGAGGAGTTTTTGGAAGTCCAGATTCATTAGGGAAGGCTGATCACAACTGAAAAGCAATTTGTGACTCTGTCCAGCCAATTTATGAATGTTTTGCAAACCTTGAAGTGAAATGCTTTCTTTAGTAGCTACAAGAATTGATCAGTTCCCGGTGCCTTGGGGTTTGTATAAATACTCTGCAATTATTTACATAGAAGAAAAATATTATTACATAATTGAAAAAAAGTAAAATATCCAGGTTCTTTTTGAAGTGAAATATGGGTTTGTCATTCTTGATGCAAAATTTTCCTCCTTGAAGCACATTGTAGTAGATAGAATGTGTGGTGTGTAAAAAATAGGAAATAAAGTATTTTCTTTCTGTAAATCCTAAAGAGTTGCCATGGAGACAAATTTAATTAAATTTTATGTCTCTGTTAGGGACTTCATTTCTGGTTTTCGGCTCTTATTTTTATTTGTAATTATTTCTGCCTCAGAAAGAACTGCTAAATGTCATTCAAAGGTGAATATACAGCTAAATACAATTCTGTTTCAAACCCAAATATCCTATTAAAGTACAGTTTTATGTTACCTAACGATACTAATTTCCTGAAGAAGAATGTCAGTGGATTTGGGATTTGTCCTCATTCCAGATAACAGGACCCCACAGAGTCCACAACTGTACAAAAAGGGGCGGCTTTATTTGTGTTATTTACATTGCACACTGCCTTAACCTGCAATTACAGAGGAGTTTTCTTTAGCAGAGACCACAGTAAGCGGAAACCACGCTGAGCTGCGCCAGGAGAGCTGCTGCCTGTTCCAGTTAATTACCAAGCGTGTTTCTCCAGCGCAATTTTATCTTTAAGGCTAATTTTGAAATTAGCGACTCGGTCCTCGGCTGACACGTCGCCCGCGTTGTCACCCAGGGCCAGCCCCTGCTGCAGGACAGGGACACGCAGGGCGGCAGGTTCAGCACTTCTGGCTGTCCTGGAGCAGCACTCGTGGGTGCTCGGGGCCTTCAACACACAGCCCAGGAGCGCCCAGGAGCGCCCAGGAGCGCCCAGTAACACCAGTAATGCCCAGTAATGCCCAGTAACACCAGTAATGCCCAGTAACACCCAGTAACCCCAGTAACCCCAGTAACTCCAGTAACACCAGTAACACCAGTAACACCAGTAATGCCCAGTAACCCCAGTAATGCCCAGTAACCCCAGTAACCCCAGTAACCCCAGTAACCCCAGTAACCCCAGTAACTCCAGTAACACCAGTAACACCAGTAACACCAGTAATGCCCAGTAACCCCAGTAATGCCCAGTAACCCCAGTAACCCCAGTAACCCCAGTAACACCAGTAACACCAGTAACCCCAGTAACTCCAGTAACACCAGTAACACCAGTAATGCCCAGTAACACCCAGTAACCCCAGTAACCCCAGTAACTCCAGTAACACCAGTAACACCAGTAATGCCCAGTAACCCCAGTAACCCCAGTAACCCCAGTAACTCCAGTAACACCAGTAACACCAGTAACACCAGTAACACCAGTAACACCAGTAATGCCCAGTAACCCCAGTAACCCCAGTAACCCCAGTAACCCCAGTAACCCCAGTAACTCCAGTAACACCAGTAACACCAGTAACACCAGTAATGCCCAGTAACCCCAGTAACCCCAGTAACACCAGTAACACCAGTAACCCCAGTAACTCCAGTAACACCAGTAACACCAGTAATGCCCAGTAAACCCAGTAACCCCAGTAACTCCAGTAATGCCCAGTACCCCCAGTAACCCCAGTAACCCCAGTAACACCAGTAACCACAGTAACCCCAGTAACACCAGTAACACCAGTAACCACAGTAACTCCAGTAACCCCAGTAACCCCAGTAACTCCAGTAACCCCAGTAACCCCAGTAACCCCAGTAACCCCAGTAAGCCCAGTAACACCAGTAATGCCCAGTAACCCCAGTAACCCCAGTAACCCCAGTAACCCCAGCTGGGCACCTGGAGCGCAGGTGGAGCCGGGCAGCGCAGCTTTGGTGCTGCCAGGGGGATGCTGGCGTTGGCTTGGACACAAACACCAGAATTTTCAGGTGTGTTTTACATTTCCCAGTGCATGCCGAGGGGATATCCCCAGCTGTAGCTTCAATCTCTCTGTTTACCATGGCTAAATTGCTCCCACTCTGTTGGGGCGTTAATAATTCCAAGGTTTAGAGCAGCAAGGTGCCTGAAAGAAGAAAATGAGGAAGCTGCAAATGAAGATAGGCCTGGGAAAAAAGAAAAAATGTATTAGCAGACACTGAGGATGTTCCAGCAGCACAAAACTGGAATTCAGGTGAAGGCTCGGATGTCAAAAAGCCCCAGAACACAGAAATATTTGGATCTGGGCAGGTACTGTGAGCCTGTTTTCTGATTTTCCTCTATAAAATGTATCAGAAAAAAGGTCGGGTGTTTTGCACAACCACAAAAGTTGCTGTGAGGACAGCACGGCAGAGTGTAAGTGCAGGTTTAAATCCCAGCTCACAGAATTTACAACAATGCTGGATCCATTTGTTGGACAAGTGGATCCAGTATTACTGGACTACCAGACACGATTGCTACAACAAAACCCTGTGTTATTCTATATTTTTTTTGAACTGAAGTTTAATTTTGATTTCATTTTCCAAAACTGACAAACTACTGCTACGGACTAATGCACCAGCCTGTTTGCAATTCCAGATCTCAACCTGTAAATTCCAGCAGGAACATGAACCCAACTTCAAATGCACCTGGACACTGCTGTGGAAGTGCAGAAATAAATAGCAGAAGCAGTGGGAAAACCTGTCCTGATGGAAGAAAAATGTGACCTGCAGAAGGGAAGGCAGCTAGAAGATACAATTGCAATAACTGCAAGTGAAATGGTTCTGTAAGTAGGTATCATGTGGAAAACAAATTAGCAGAACTTGAAAACATCTGGAATAGATATCAACATAAAGCTCAACAATGCATTTGAAAAGCAAACAAAATTCCAGCAGAAATATCATGGAAATTAAAGACTGGAAGCAACACTCAAGTACTGAATCATGGAGGCCTCAATTCAGTTAATATATGGGATTTGTTATTTTCATTCCATTGCCAGTATCCATTTGATATCTATATTTTGTCTAATAAAATGATATATGGAATCAGTGGACACGTTTGTACTGAAGCGTGAAAGGCTGAGAAAAAGAAAGATCTTGATTAAAATAATTTACTATTTTTGAATATTCAACCCGCTAAGTCTGCACATGTCCTTTTAGCAATAATAGGCGTTACTGTCATTTCAGCAATAATAAATCGCAAAATAATGTATCAGGAAATAAGGTCAGTTCTTACAGGGCCTGGTCCAAAGTTCATTTGCCTCCTATTAATGATAGAGGATAATAAACGGGGAAAAAACCCAAAAAAATTTTCTTTCCAGAATGAACTGTGCTTACTGGAAAGACGTTCAGCTGAAATGTGAAAACCAGGTTGCATGTTGGGATACACAAAATGCAGAATATGGCATTGTTCTGGGCCAGATGTTTTAAATATACAAGAAAATAGCCAGTTTGGGGTTAATTTAAATGTCTTCTTACATTGATTCATACTTCTCATAATGCATAATACCACATATTGTCTTGGTATATAAACATCCATGTATTCCTGCAGTTGGGACGTGAGGATTTTAGCAGCGATTGCGTTACCAGAGCACTGTTTTAAAGCTACTGACCAGTTAGAAAAGGCAGAAAATCCCCTGGCATCACCTCCACTTCCCAGGCACATGTCTCTTTACCTTTTTCTTTACCTTTTTCTTTACCTTTTTCTTTACCTTTTGCTCGCGCTCCTTGCCCAGTTCCCCGCGCCAGGGGA